>NC_142040.1:4820653-5134153 GCF_982192425.1 Myodes glareolus
CCTTGATCTCTCCTTGTTATCTACCTTCTCTTGGTCTGTGGATTGTAGCATGGTTACCCTTTATTTTACAGCTAATATCCACTTATAAGTGAGTACATACCATGTTTGTCTTTCTGGGTCTGTGTTTCCTCATTTAGAATGGTCTTTTTTCAGCTTCTATTCATTGGCCTGCAAATTCAATGATGTCATTGTTTCTAACAGCTGAGTAATTGTTGATTCTTGAAGCACAAATTTGAGGGCCCCTTTTGGGTTAATGACAGAACATATTTGCCTTAGAAAGGAAAATATCAGAGAAGTACCTATTTCAGTACTTCCATGGCCCAAGAATATCAGTGACCAAAGTCCAGTCTAAAGGCATGCTCTAAACCAGGGTTGTGTGCTAAAGGCAGGATCTCTGTTAGAAATTGTGTTGAGATTCATTTGGAATATGCCAGAATCATGGCACTAATTACTTCCTTTTTGTATGTAAACTCTTACATAATTCCCGAGCTTTGCTCTCTCACCTGGTGAAGAGAGTAGTGCTGTCTTGTGGAAATGAATATAGCAATTATACTGTGTAATCAAGGGATCAGTAATTCTGAATACTCATGGGAAGTTACACACCATTGAATGTTCTAGAGTTCTAGAGAATATCAAGTAAGCTGGGCAACTGATATTTGTTTTGACCTGAGGCATTCATGTGTCATGATTTGCCCTTGTGTATAGGAATCATGACATTTGGTCTTAAACCTGAATTTTCCTCTGAGTAGTCATAGGTCTTGTTTCTAAGTATTACTTTCCTTACAGAGTAAACAGCATTAATAGATGCTGTGGGAACTCCTCAGCCAAAAGCATTTAAGATACTGGTCCACTTTGGGTGTGATCTCATGTACAATAAATGCAGATGTAAAAGCATGTGTGGACCCCTCGACTGCTGGATTCAGTTCCATTTCCCCACTCATGCAGAGGACTGCAGTTCACTACTCTTTCTGTGAGTTTAGCCCTTAATAAATAAACCTTTGTTGTACTCCATTCTGGGATTGTGTGGAACTAGTTTGGCCCAACAGTTTGGCTCCCACATGGCCTGAGTCCACACCATCACCAAGCCCTGTGAGGCCCTGTCCTCCCTGTTCCTTGAGACCAAAACACAGGATGCAAGTAATGTTTACGCTAACCAGCTAAGCTTCCTGCTAAGTTCCGTGCTTGCTTCTGCTACAGCCTGGTGCAATAGCCTGAGGGATCTATTTTACTTTAAAATGGTAATTTCTCAACCTGCCTGAAAGAAGCTCAGACACCAAGGCCCATCTACCCTGTCTGACACTGCCTTGCACCCTCGACCACCTGCCTGGGGAAAAGCTCTCACAGGCGCCAGTTTCCCCAGCCCCCTCTGGGTGGGAGGAGTTTTTCTTTACTGGGGCCAAAAGTATTTAACCCTGGATTAAGTTGAATAAATTGGGCATTCTCTTCTTGAGGATGACTCGAACTCTGTATCTGTGTGTGCGTCTTGTGTTTTAACCTCTAGGACAATATGGAACTCGTGGGAGGTGGGTGGCATGGAATGGCGACCCCCACAAAGCCCTGCCCAGAAAGTCTGCAGCCTTCTACTACCCCACACAATCGAACTACCCCTCTGCAGCTGAACTACCCCTCCGGTGCACAGCTGAACACTGCACTGTTCACTGGCCCACCTTGTGGTTACTTGGAAATTTACCACAGGCCCACCTATGTGACTTGGTCCTGCCTACTAAGTAGCTTTTTTGCCGAAACTCCTCCTTGGCTTTTTTGGCTTCTGCCAGGCCTACTCTAATCAGGCTTAGCTCTGTTTCCAGGAACAGGGGCTGCTTCAGTTTTCATCCCTAGTTCAGATCTGCATGGCCAGAGCTCCTGCCAGTAACCTTATGACTTGCAATTGTGTGCAAGCTCTGGGTTCCAAGATATTCTGCCCAACTCAAACCTTCTTAAATGGATTGCTGATCTTAAGTAATTAACTAAATTTGTTAGTAATTCTAAGTCTCAGGTGATTCAGGTACTGATCTAGGACCTGCCTTACTGCCACAACTGCGACACCTGCTGGCCAAGACCAATAAAGATTATTACACCTACAACAATTTTTCTGAAAATTATAAGAGGTAAATTAATTTGATAAATAAATAAATTTGAAAAGCTTCATGATAATTACAGAAAATATCACCATCCAGGAATTTAACAACCTTTTTTTTCATATGGATGCAATTCTGCAAGAGTTATATGAGTTGTACATATATTTTTGTGATCATGGCACTTTGTTTTGTTCTTAATATTTTATACTTGAAGAAATGGTGTGATAACAGAGTCAAGCATGAGAAATTTTTAGGAAGAATACATTCTTTAACTGAAAAGATTCATACTGTTGAAAATGATAACCTTAATTTGGCAGGCAAAATTTGATCCTTGTCAATGGGTTATGAAACCTTATGAAAGGGTACTGAGAGATTATCTGAAAGGATTCATACTGTTGAAATTGACAATCAAAATCTGTTAAAAAGGTATGATAAGTTAGCAGATGGAACATCTCTACAGGAAGGCAGTCTGCTAGCCATTCAAATAATATCCAAAGATGAGAAGATATCATTTATGGAAAAAATAATATCTTGGAATCACATGTATAAAATGAGAAAGAGAAATTACTTGATTTGATAAAATCACTAAAAAGATTCACAAGTCAAAAGATTCAGACTTTACAAAAGACAGCAATAAATAGATTTGAATCAATTGAGGAACTTGTTAGACCTGACAAGCAAAAAGAGGAGGTACAGACAAAGGATTTAGCATTGCCAGTACCTCTCAGAGTCAGAGATGACTTACCAAGGGTTTTAGCTGCTTATTTTGTTATTACCTCAGAAAAGCCAGCAAATACTCAATACCCAAGTGGATGTAGAGAGTCTCAGCGGTACTTGAAGATAGGTTACTCTTCCACCCGAATCTGCACCACCCTCCCAGTACAGTTCACGTGCCTCCATACTGGCCATGAGCTTGGGGCAAAGGCCTGGGGATTAAAATAAAAGAGACGACACAAAGAGACCTGGGTCATTCGTCAAGAGATAGCCGAATGCCACTTTATTTAGCTTTCTGCAAAGTTAATATACCTTTGCCCCAGTAGAGGAATTCCCTCCCAGCCAGACGGGAAAGCACAGTGCGAGGAACCTGGCGCTGTGTGGGAATTCCTTCTCAGGCAGGGGTTGGGAGCAGAGAGAGCAGCGACAGACAATGGAGAGGGGACTTGGGCCATGTTCTCCCAGGCAGGTGGGAAATTACCATACCCAAAGTAAAACAAAGCCCTGCAGCTAAATCACCAGGCTAAAGCAGAATGAGCACAGAAATTAGCAGGAAGCTTAGTTAGCTAACCAAAACAGCCCTTATGACTTGTACCTCAAGGAGCAGGGAAAAACCTGGGATCCAACAGGCCCCCCTTTTATATAAATTTTATGACTAGGCCTGTCTTGTGTGGCAATGGACGTCAGGCAAAACCTCTTTTTTTTTTTTTAGTAAATTTTATTAAATTATAAAAGTTTCCATTTCCACCCCCCCTCCCAACACCCTCCCACTCCCCCTACTCCCCCTCCTCCTCCCTCTTCGTCCCCCAGGGCAGTCAGGGTTTCCTGCCCTGTGGGAAGTTCCAGTTCCTTCCCCCTCCCTCCAGGTCCAGGAAGGTGAGTGTCCAAACAGACTGGATCCCCAAAATCCATTATATGTAGAGGAAACAGGTCCCAGTGTCATAGTCAATGGCTTTTCAGAAAGACTTCGGGTCAGCCACAGTCAGAGAATCCGGCCAAATTCGGAGAGTCTGGTTAGATCACGTCCTCTTTCAGTCCCAGTCCAACTGGCCTTGGTAAACTCTCATCAGATCCGTTCCCTTGTATCAGTGGGTGATGGCATCCCTCGCAGTACTGATTTCGTTTTTCATGTTCTTCCTCCTTCTGCTCCTCATTTGGACCTCAGGGGGCTCAGTCCCGTGCTGCAATGTGGGTTTCCGACTGTATCGCCGTCCTTCATCAGATGCAGGATCACTCGGAAGGCCCTCTGGATGGAAGCTGGGATGGCTGGCGGGAAGCTAGCAGGGTGGAGCCAGCAGGGCAGGCTGACCTGGGAGTCTATGGGGTCGGGGAAAGTCCCAGGCAAAACCTCTTATCCGTCATGGGAAAGTAGCCAGGTCCAAACACATTTCCTGTCTTAGGTTAGGGCAGCCCCCACAAAAAACCTTACCCATCATTGGCTCACTAGTCACTCATCACCAAGTTCAGCCAGATTTACGCTGAGAGATACTCTGGGGCAAATGCTAAAAGGACTTGCCATGTGGCAACATTGATCTGAGCTAGCCTTTGGCTTTGGCATCATGAAACAAAGTATGAGATGGGTTGAATGCATAGGGATAGAAGGACAGAGAGGAAAGCTGAGGTCATATGTGGCTAATATCACCATGAGTTTATGCGGCTGTGATCTGATTCCGCAATGAAATATCCAGATTAGCATTTCTGCAGTTCCAGAAACTCATATTTCTGAGAAGGATATTATACACAAAGGTCTCCAGCCATTCAAACTGTACAACAACACAAAGCAACTATCAAACATTTAGAGGTACCAACAGGCCTACCTTTATAAAGGTTAACTGAAAAACCAATTTGGGTTAAAGAATGGCCTTTAACAGAAGACAAACTGCAAGCTTTAGAACAGCTGATAAAAGAGCAACTAGATGCTCACCATATTGAAGAATCAACCAATTTTTGGAATTCTCCTGTATTTGTTGTTAAAAAGAAATCTGGGAAATGGAGAATGATGACAGATCTAAAAGCTGTTAATAATGTAATTCAATTAATGGACCCTCTACAATCTGGAGTTCCTCTGCCTTCTCTATTACCAAAAGGATGGCCTCTTGTAGTTATTGATTTAAAAGATTGTTTCTTCACTATACCTGTACAAAAAAAGGACAGAAATGTTTTGTCTTTACAGTGTCTACTTATAATAATTCTCAGTCTACTGGGAGATACCAGTGATCTGTCCAGGGAATGCTCTATAGCCCTACCCTGTGCCCATACTTTATAAGTCAGCCATTGGAAATAATATATAAACAATTTTCTAAATCTATAATTTAGCATTACATGAATGACATTTTGTTATCGGATTAAAACATAGATATTTTAGAAAGAATGTTTGAAGAAGTAAAGGAAGTTTTGCCAAAATGAGGATTAAAATTGCTCCTGAAAAAATACAGAGAGGAGATTCTGTCAATTACCTAGGTTATAAAATAGGTTTACAGAAAATTAGAACACAAATGGCATAAATTAGGAGAAACCAGTTGTGAACTCTGAATGATTTTCAAAGACTGTTAGGAGACATTTCCAGTCTACAACCAGCTGTTGGGATAACATCTGTTCTAATAGTTCATTTAAACAAAACCTTTGATTGTGACAAAGACTTAAATAGTCTAGGGAGTTAACAACTGAAGTTGAAAAGGAATTGATTGTCATTGAAGAAAAATTACAGGAATCACAGGTGGATAGGGTGAATTCAACTTTTAATTGCATTCTAGTCATACTGCCTTCCATAATTTCCCCTACAGTAATTTTAATGCAAAGGTATGATATTATCTTAGAATGGATCTTCTTGCCTTATAAAACAAATAAAAAAATTAAAAACTTAAATGGAAAGGGTCTCTGAATTAATCACAAAAGAAAAATTGAGACTTTGTCAACTAGCAGGAATAGACCCCACAGAGATTATAGTGCCTTTTACTACTGATGAAATTTAAAAATTATGGGAAGACAATAAACCTTGGAAAAGAGATTGTGCTAGTTTTTTTTAGGAGATATTAGTAAAATTTATTCCCAAAGTATAGAACTAACCTTATAAAGAGAACTACTTGGATCCTTCCCCACATTGTATATGACACACCAATAACTGGAGTCTGAACATTCTATATTGATGCAAATAAATCAGGGAAGGCAGGTTACATATCAGAAGATTTAAGGAAGGTGGAACAAAGCCCTTATAGTTCTGTCCAAAGGACCAAATTATATGCCTTTCTCATGGTACTAAGGGATTTTAAAGAACCTCTCAATATAGTTACTGATTCACAACATGCAGAAAGAGTTGTTTTGCATATGGAAACCGCTGAATTTTAACTATGTGATACAGAATTGACTTCATTATTCATACAGGTTCAAGATATAATCAGGAATTGACTTGTTCCATGTACATAACACACATCTGACCCCATGCAGGTCTGCCAGGTCCTCTAACACATGGTAATGCAGAAATTGATTGATTATTAATTGAATTGTGATGAAGGCCTCAGAATTTCATAAGAAAAATAATGTCAATAGCAGAGGTTTAAAGAAAGAGTTTTCTATTACATAGCTATAAGCTAAGAAGATTATAAAGAGGTGGTCTACTTGCTCCTTCTATAACCAAACACTGCTACCTGCAGGGAGCAACCCAAAGGGTACTCAAAGAAACAAAATCTGGTAGATGGATGTGCTAAATTTGCAGATTTTGGAAAACTAAAATATGTATAATACACCATTGACACATATTCATGTTTTCAATGGGCAACTGATTTGAGCTCAGAAAAGTCTGATTCAATAATCACACATTTACTAGATAGAAGTTATGACCATCATGAATATACATGCACAAATAAAGACAGATAATGGTCTAGTATATGTCTTTAAGTAAATGAAAGGGGTTTTTATTATAATATAAAGCATATTATAGATATTTCAAACAATTCTACAGATCAGGCAGTTATATAAAGATCAAGTCGAACAACACACAGAAAGGGATGGGAAATACCCCCAGAAAATGATGGCTTAATGAACTTTCTTAACACTAATGAGAAAGCAAGAACAGCAGCAGAGAGACATTGGATAATAGATAAAACTTCTGAATTAAATCAGCCAGTGTATTTTAAGGATGTGTTGATCTCACAATGGAAACCAGGAGATGTGCTCTGCTGGAGAAGGGATTTCTCTTGTTTCCACAGGAGAAGAAAAGCTGTGGATGCCATCAAAATTAATAAAGATTCAGTTTGAAAAAGAGAAACCTCTTGAGAAAGAGAAATGGTAGCTAACCCACAGAGGTAAGGAAACCACATAAGGGTTAGGGCAGGGTTTTGTTCTTGTCTTTTCATGAAAATACTCATCTTCAAAAAGTCAAGAGACCCTGGACACCTAGTTACCTAAAGAGGAAAAGATAATTATCCAGATAAGATTACCAAGCAAAGAGAATTATGACGTATGAGGACAGGTCACCTGAGGGTAAGAATCACCGAATATGTGTGTCTGTGTGTGTGTGTGTGTGTGTGTATACATGTATATATGTGTATGCATATATGTATTAGAATAAGAGTCATGACTCACTTAAAAATCAAAGCTGGCTTTGGAGTTGGACAATGGCTCTGTCCTTCTCTAAATCCAAGCATGTTGATAAAAGAAAAATTCAGAGTTTCTATCTCATGTCAGGAGCCATCTGGTATGGAATGAAAAGAAGAAATAATTTAGAAAAAAAAATTTTACTTTTCTCTGTACCTATTTTTGTCTCTATCATACATTTCATTGAATATATGTCTGTATAAATAATGTTTAAGCTTTCCACAATGAACAATGAATTTTCCTGAAGTAGTCTTTGAGGTTTCCAGGAAGAAGGTGGGCCCCACAATAATGACTCCATCTGGTTGATATTACATCATGATACAGATAGCGTTACTATAAGAACTGTTTTGGGTACCTGCTGCTCAAGATGGTTCCAACTTGGTTAGCTGAAATGATTCACCTTTTTACAACATTCTGATCAAAACTCTAAATAGGATCTTCAGAAAAGCCGTACCAAATACTCAGAGACTATTTGCAATTATACCAGACAGTAATTTTGAAACTTAACCATCATTTTACTTTCACAAGATCCCGTAACAAGAATATTGTCCCCATGACAGCTGAAAGTAATTCTAGAAGATGGTGTCCCCTCTCTCAACAAAGTTGCTCTCAGGGTTAGGGGTTCATTATAATCAATTAGGGGTTAATAATATTTGGTGTAGGGTTGAGGGTTGGGGTGGAAATTATGTAGTCTCAGGAATATCTTTGGAAAAATAAGAGGGAAATTTGATGGGATAATAGATTAGTGTGAACTTACTACTGAATAATAGAGTGAATACTTGTGAGCTATTATTTATAAGCAATTTACATTGGTATAGATTCTTGTATATTGATACAAATTCAAATTATATTGAATATGTTTCTATTTCTGTTTACAAGATTTGTACACATAGGCAAAATTACTTTGCCATATTGTATGCATGCATGCTCCTACCTCTGCTTAAGACATTTTGTATCTTGAAACAATTTTAGGATATGTTTATTATATTGCACTATACATTTCAACCTCTGATTAAGATACTCATACATTGTTTACACTTTAAGAATGTTGTCCTCATTTGTTGTATAGTTGTTTAAAGATTGTTTAATATTCTAATATGAAGTCTTAGTCTTTAAGCTATAGAGGTATTAAGAATTATAGGTCAAAAGTCATATATATTTGTCATATTAATAGTTAGACTAATCAGGTTCTTTAGATACATAGAGTTTGTATTCTGCATAGATAGATAATCTTAAACTCCTTCAAAGAGCTGTAGAATATGGCATTTAAATAACTTAGGGTTCTGTTGACAAGAGACATATCTGTTCCTGGCAACCCCAATTACTTCAAGAAGAAGATGGGCATCAAAAAGGCTCCTTATGGAGTTTATTAGTCATTTGGGCAAGGAACTGCTATTGCCTGGACTGCCTGATGTTATGTTATATGAACTGGACATGCAGGGTCCACAGACTGTTGAACTTACGTAAAAGTAAGAAAATCCTTACTTTTCATGATGTGTTCCTGCTTCATGAAAGAGTCTGCAAGACATTCTGCAGGACAGAGAAGAAAGTGACTGACAAACTGCGGAACTATCTTTGAAATTTCCTGCTTCATTCAAAAGTCTGCTGGATACTATCGACTTGTAAGTTGATGTTACAGAAGAACTTTGGGTGACTGTCCAGGCAGTGAGATGTCTCTGTTAATTATAAAGTTTTGGAAGTAGCTTACAATGCACTTCCTGTTTACTCGGTAATATTATATCCTTCTGGACTCTTTGATGGAGTTAAAGAATAGATACTTGTAATGATAGTTTTCCTTAGTTATGATAATAGATACAATATCAATATTGTAACTGTAATTCTTGCTTGACACCTGTCTTGTTTTTTTGTAATTTTACTATTTAAAAGTTAAACAGAAAAGGGACAATGGTGTGGAAAGTCCTGTATATGTGTTGCTCTTATTGTTTAATGAATAAAGAAACTGCTTTGAGCCTATAGCAGGACAGAACAGAGCTAAACTAAATGCCAGGAGAAAGAAAGTGGAGTCAGGTAGATGCCATGTAGCCCCACCAGAAACAGACACTAGACGAAATTTTGCTGGTAAGCCATAACCATGTGCAATATACAGTTTAATAGAAATGCATTAATTTAAGATATAAGAGGAAGTTAGCAATAAACTTAAGCTAATAGGGCAAGGAGTGTTGTAATTAATAATTTCTGAGTGGATATTTTGGGTCTGAGCTGCCCAGCAGTTGGGAAACAAACTAGCACCTTCCAACAACAGAACACATCTCTAAATTAATTATAAAAGGAAAATTGAGACTTCATCAATTAACAGAAATAGACCCAACAGGGATTATAATACCTTTTACTAATGATAAAATAAAAAGAAATGGAAGACAATTGACCCTGGCAAAGAGCCTGTGCTAATTTTTTTTGTGGAAAGATTAATAACAACTATCCCAAAAGCAATAAAATTAATCTTATAAAGAAAGCTAATTTGATCATTCCTCACCAATAGCTGAAGCCTCTACATTATATACTAGTACAAATAAATTAGAAAAGGCAGGCTATAAATCAGAAAGTTTAAGTAAAGTTGAACAAAGACCTTATAATTCTTCCCAAAAGGCTGAATTATATGCTATTCTCATGGTACTAAAGGATTTAAAAAACCCTCTCAATATAGTTACTGATTCTCAACATGCAGAACAAATTGTTTTGCATATAAAAACTGCTAAATTTATACCAGATGTTACAAAATTGACCTCAGTATTTATTCAGGTTTAAGATATAATCAGGAATAGGCTTTGGCCCATGTACATAATACACATTCAATTCCATACATGTCTGTCAGGTCCTCTAGCACAAGGTAATGCAGAAATTGATTATTGATTGGAAGTGTGTTAAAGGACTCAGAACTTTATACAAAAACATGTCAATAACAACACAACTTTTTTACTTATTATGATAAAAAGCATATCTCAGGTATACCAAACAACACTACAGGTCAGGCAGTTATAAAAATATCAGATCAAACTATAAAGGGTATTTTAAACAAACAAAAGGGATTGGTGCAGGACAATGATCTTTTATCCTGTCACTTGTATTATTTTAATAAAATGCTGATTAGCTATCAGCCAGGGAGGATATATAGGCAGGGTGACCAGGCAGGAATTAGAGGTGGGACATTGAGAACAGGGCAATTCTGGGAAGAGGAAAGAGTCAGTCTGCAAGTGTCACCCAGATACAGAGGAAGCAAGATGAAAATGACATGCTGATAAAGCTACCAAGTCACATGGCTAACACAGAAAAGAATTATGTGTTAAGATGTAAGATAAGAGGTAATAAGAAGCCTGAGCTAATAGGCCAACCAGTATATAATTAATGTAGACCTCTGTGTGTTTCTTTGGGAATAAATGGCTGCAGAACCTGACGGGACAGAAACCTCAGTCAATAAGGGATAAAAACTATCCCTAAAATAGATTGCATAGTGCTTTATTAACTTTAAATTTTTTAATGCTAATGAGAAAGGAAAAATGGCAGCAGAGAGACATTAAATAATATAAAAAAACTTCTGAATTAAATCAATCAGTGTATTTCAAGGATGTGTTGACCTCACAATGGAAACCAGAAGATGTGCTATGTTGGGGAAGGGTTTTTATTCTTGTTTCCACAGGAGAAGAATATCTATGGATACCATAAAAATTAATAAAGATTTGGTTTAAAATAGAAAAACCTCTTTTAAAAAGATGACAGCTCATCCACAGAGGTGATAACCACACAGGTGGTAAGGAAACCTCATAAGGGTTGAAGCAAGGTTTTGTTCTTGTCTTTACAAGAAAATACCCACCTTCAAAAAGTTGAGACCTTATATATCTAGATGTCTAAATAAGAAAATATAGCCATTCAGAAATAATTATCAAACAAAAACAAATCTGACTTATGGAACCCATATTCTCTGCAAGGTAAAAATTTTACACCTAAACATACATAATTTCCTACTTCTCAGTATAATGATAGTTATGACTCACCGAAAAATCAAAGATAGCTTTAGAGTTGGACAGTGGCTACCCTTCTCTAAATCCAAGCATGTTGCTAAAAAATATCAAAGTTTCTGTTTCATCTTAGGAACTACCTGATGTGGGACAGAAGGAAAAAAATTTAGGAAAAAATTTACTTCTCCCCATAACTATTTTTGTCTTTAAGTCTATATAAATAATGTTTATGTTTTCCACAATAAAAAATAAATTTTTCTGAAGTAATCTTTAAAGTTTCCAGGGATAAGATGGGGTCCCAAAACAATTCCACCTGGTTGATATGATGTCATTATGCTGATAGCACCACTTTAAGATTGGTTTTGGGTTACAAGCTGCTTAAGATGATTCCAACTTGGCTAGATGAGATGGTGCACTTTCTTACAACGTTCTGGCCAGAACTTCAAATTAGAACTTCAGAGAAGCCCAACTGACAACTCAGAGACTATCTGCAATTGTACCAGACAGTAATCTTGAAACTTAACCATCATTTTAGTTTTTACAGGATTACATAGAAAACTTTGCCCCTGACAACTAGAACTAATTCTAGAAGCTGACATTTCCTCTCCTAATAAAGTTTGTTCTCAGGGTTAGGGATATCTATTGGGGTTGGTTAAAAGTGTTATTAGGTTGGGGTAGAAATTAAGTAGGCTCAGTGATCTCTTTTGAATAAAAACAGGTATTGGATGAGATAATAGGTAGATTAGTGTGAGGTTACTCACACTAACAATAGTAGTGAAAATACTTGTGAGCTATTTATTTATAGCCAATTTACATTGGTATAGATTCTTACATAGTGATACATATTTCAATTATATTTATTATATTGAATATGTTTCTATTTCTGTGTACAATATTTGTGCACCTATGCAAAGTTATTTGGTCACCTTGTATGCATGCATGTTTCTGCCTCTGTTTAAGATAGTCTGTATATTGATACAATTTTAGAATATATTTATCACATTACACTATATGTTTCTACCTTTGATCAATATACTTATCCATTGTTTATATTTTGAGGTCATTGTCCTCATTTGCTACACATTTGTTTAAAGATTGTTTAATATTTTAATATGAAGCTTTAATCTTTAAGCTGTATAAGTATTAAGAATTGTAGGTCAATAGTCATCCATGTTTGCTATACTTACAATTATACTAATCAGGTTCTTTAGATACATAGATATTGTATTTCTCATAGATAGGTAGCCTTCAACCACTTCAAAGAACTGTAGAATATGGCATTTAAATATTCTGTTGACATGAGACAAAAAGGGAAAATGCTGTGGGAACTCATTCAGCCAATAACCTTTATGATACTGGCCCACTTTGTGAGTGATCTCATGTACTGTAATGTAGATGTAAAAATGTGCCTGGGCCCCTTGGCTGCTTGATTCAGTTCTAGTTCCCTGTGCATGCAGAGGACTGTGGATCACTACTCTTTCTGAGAGTTTATAAACCTTTGTTATACTCCATTCTGGGCTAGTGTGGAATGAGTTTGGCATAACAAAGAGAGTTTAAGTATCAGTTTATGAAATCAGAAATCAATATGCCCTATCTTATTTGAATCAGTCCTGGGTTAGAAAGTATAACTGAAGCTCATAGACTTCTTATACCAAACTTGTAATTATTCATAAAGGACCAAAAAAGATCAGAAAGACAAATTATATTTGTATTTAAACAAGTGCTGTTGAGATGCTTCAACAGGTGAAACTACTGGCTACTAGTTGACTTGAATTTGTTCTCTGGGATGTTCATTGTAGACTCTTGCAAGTCATCCTGGGACCACCACACATGTGCCAAGGTACGTGTACATAAACACATATGTAATAAATAAATAAATAATAAATGTAGTAAAAATTGAACAATACTTCCCCAAGCCTAAGAAAGAGTAGTATAAATATCCTGCTTATGACTGAGTACTAAATCATAATTTAGTCTAAGCATCTTTAATAGCCATATGTCTATGTAGTCACTGTAAAGAGAAACTTTTTAAAGACTAAGTGTAACATTTATCTATGTGTATAAACATAAATAGTTCAGCTGCAGTTTTACCATGTTAATTTGTCTAAATCACAGAAGTTTGGTCCACTTAATGTATATGACCTTCTAAGCTATGTTTTTTTATTTATTCTCCATAAGCTGGGAGGTCATACTAGGCACATATTCACTTCTGTGGAGCAGGTCTCAAATCCAATTCATCAGCAGTTGGTTACTCCCACATCACTTGTGCCACTATTGCACCAGTGGGCGCATCTTGGCCATCAGGTTTATAGGATTCATAGCTAGGTAAGGACACTGATGCCTTATTACACTCAGGAGCTTGCATGATACTTCTTGCTATAATGAGAGCTGGCCAGTGGGAAGGAAGCTTCAAATTTAATGCCA
Organism: Myodes glareolus; assembly: GCF_982192425.1. Lineage (NCBI taxonomy): Eukaryota > Metazoa > Chordata > Mammalia > Rodentia > Cricetidae > Myodes > Myodes glareolus. Next base: position 4,834,437 of record NC_142040.1, read on the forward strand.
GTTTGCTTTCTATCTATCCAGTGACCACCAAGTCCTAAGGAAGCATTTTATACCTGAAATAGGATTTTTGGTTTTTGAGTTTTTGCTTGCTTAACACGGACTTTTAGGACTAGCATTATCCAGCTATGCAAGATATCTCTTTTCTGACTAATTTTTAAAACTTATATTGGGCTGTAAGTAAGTCTGTAGGACATTTTCTTAATTATTGACTGGTATTGGAATGTCCAGACTATTGTGGTGGTGCCATCCCTGGGCTGGAGGTCCTTTGGCCTATAAGAAGCATCTGGGAAACTCATAAGGAGAAATCCAGTAAGCAACATCTCTCCATGACCTCTGCATTGGCTCCTGCCTCCATATTTCTTCCTTGTTTGAGTTCATGTCCTGGCTTCCTTTAATAATGGACTACAATGTGGAAGTGTAAGCCAAATAAACCCTTTCCTCCCCCAACTTGCTTTTTGATCATGATGTTTCATTGCATCAAAAGTAACCCTAACTAAGACACCTCTAAGGCTCAGGAAATATTGTAGAAAGAGAGCAGAATGAATGTAGTGCCTGAAAGATGGAGAAGAGATGTGGAATGTTATCTTCAGGGTATTATAGGGCCCTTGCAAACACTAGATTATAGAGCTATGGTGACTCTGGTTTGTACAAAATCAGGCCTATTGACAGCCTATCAGGAAGAAGGAGAGGCTCCTGGGTTCCTCCCCTTCCCAGATGAACTTGCAGGCATGGATGGATTGCTTTCATTTGCATACAGAACAATGAAGCAACAAATACAGTAACTTCAAAGACACAAGGTAAAAGCAACTCAAAAAACAACAATGTGGGAAAGGGGCCTTCAGGAGGAGTGGAGACAGGCTGTCAAGGAAACAGGAAAAGATGGAAATGAGAGGAAACAAAATGCATTGCACATGTGTGAAATTGTCAAAGGACAAGCTAAATCAACAAAAAAGACCTGAATCAGACATTACATGTTTGATGGATATGGCTAAGGTAACAAATATTTTCATAATAGTTATTAAAAAGTTTAAATTAAACTTATTCTGTATCTTGTCATCATAACATTGAATATTTTTCTCTGCTTGATATGGAGTGGAGTAAGATTTTCAAAATTATTGATATGTTGATCTGAGTAGTTTTAAGGAATGTTACTTATAATCCCTTACTGGAATACATTATATACACAAGCTCAACTTATTGGAGTGAGTTTTGGTAGAAAACTGTTTTTTCACTTAAATTATACTTTACATTGTAGTCTCTTAGGAAGTTAGATTGGGGTTAATTCACTAATGGTCTTATTAATCTAACTCAAATTAATTTAATTAGGAAAAGAATACCCTGTAGATTTTTCTTTAATATTAGGAATATCATTAAAACACACAACTCCTGTGATTTTACTTCCATTTAAAATAGTCTTAACACATAAACTTTGGAACATTGGGAAAATCTCAGCTCACTTACCATTGTTTATAGCAAAGGTTGTCCTTATTCAATGGATAAGGGTATAGTGATGCATCTGATCCTGAAACCAGAAAGTTTCCTTGATTTAGACATCTCGATTTATCTGCTATACAAAATTTTTGTTGTTGTAGTTCTTAGACAATTCAGTTCAAACTCACTAATGGAAACAGACATAGTCACCACAACTGAGACCTATCGGATGTGGTAGGCTAACTCAGGGTTACTGAGTGGTGGGCAAATCTCCCAGCTCTCTGTTTCATTACTCATGGCTTCTTCTGTTTCCACATTGTGATGCCATCTGTTATGAGGCCTTTACCAAAGCCAAGAAGATATTGGTGTTGTGCTTTTAAAGCCCCACTAGTGTGGCCTAAAGAAGCCTCTTTTCTTGACAAGGCCCTCAGCCTCTGGAGCATGCCTGTCACAGCAGCAGACTGAAGCAGGTGCCACTAGCAGCTGCAGTTTTCGTTGTAAGAACTTTGCAATCTCAGTGAAAAGAGAGTTCTTTTCTGATATTTATGTCAGAAGATATACCGCTCAATCTGCGAAGCCCACGCTCAGATTCAGGTGCGAGCTTCCTGAATCAAGCCCACGAGAATGGATAAATATCCTAGGGGTTGAACAGACACACACAGAGAGACCAGGCTCATTCACCCAAGGAATAAATGACAGTTTTATTAAGCACAAGTCGGGTATGTATACTAGGGGGCAGAAGGACAAGAGCCCCCTACCATCCGGAACAGGGAAAGAGGGTGCCAGGCGCCCGGCACCACCGGCCAGAGACCAGCTGCAGTGTCAGAGGGATTAGGCGCGAACCTTGCTTGCAGGTGGAATTACCATAACAAAAGAGGGCCAAGCTCTCTCTATGCTAATCCTCCAAACCAGTGCAGTGAGCAGAGAAGCCAGGAAGTCAGAGGAAAAACAGCCCTGCATAGCACCTCGAACAAAGGGGAAAAAACCCGGGTACCAACAAGAAGATCTGGCACTAATGACATTTGGTTCTAATAGGTCCTGTTTGAGTCCATCCCATACAATCATTGTTCCAGAGATGTTCAATATTCCAAATGACAAGGGCGGGGTCATGTCTTTCCTTCCTTGTCAACAAGAAGGGAAGCTGTGGCCCAAGTGAGTTACATTACAGTGTACATGTCTCCATCATGAAATGTCTCCAAATACTGGAAAGCTTTGTCATGTATGGCATTGTTTTAGTCCCTTTTCCTGGGTGGAGTTTGTCAGTTTGCACAACTGCGTCTTCACTCTATAGCCTTTTTTGTCACCATTTCACCCTTAAACTAGAGCCTTCTAGCTGTGTAACCTGACCTCTGGTTACACAACACACTGTAAGCTAATAAAAGCTAGTAGTGCTCAGTTAAGCCTGGAACAAAGCATTCTGCTTCAGTTGGTCTAAGGCGGAGTCTTCTTAACTATGTTGTGTCAATGCTTCCTGGGTGATTTTTAATATGTAAGTGGGTTGAGATGGTTGCCTCAAGCTAAGCTTGATGCTGGGAAGGAACTGTCTGCCCTCCACAGAGGAAGGCCATTTTTGTTGTCTTCCCTGGGAATGTTGGAATATTTTTCAATTAGGATTTTATTCATAGTCAACACATCAACTAGAAACTTGTAAACTTGAGGAGCAAGGCACTAAAGGTGACATTAGAGTCATTTAGCAGGAGAGAAAGCACCCAGAGGAGCCCTGGGACCTCATTGTCTGTTATTCCTGAATCAATATCTGCAGCAGTCCCTCATTTAGCCATTGCCTGGGGCTTATCCATTCTATGGTTAACCTGGACAAGGTGAGCTACCATACAAATGTTCACTGAGTTTCAGAAAAAGAGATGTGTCAGCATACAGAGGTGTGTCAACCATACAGAGGTGTGTCAGCCATACGGAGGTATGTCAGCATGCGGAGGTGTATCAGCATACAGAGGTGTGTCAGCATACAGAGTTGTATCAGCATGCAGAGGTGTGCCAGCACGCAGAGGTGAGTCAGCACGCAGAGGTGTGTCAGGACGCAGAGGTGAGTCAGCATGCAGAGGTGTGTCAGCCATACAGAGGTGAGTCAGCATGCGGAGGTGTGTCAGCATGCAGAGGTGTGTCAGCATGCAGAGGTGAGTCAGCATGCAGAGGTGTGTCAGCCATACAGAGGTGTGTCAGGATGCAGAGGTGAGTCAGCACACACAGAGGTGAGTCAGCATGCAGAGGTGAATCAGCATGCAGAGGTGTGTCAGCCATACAGAGGTATGTCAGCATGCAGAGGTGTGTCAGCACGCAGAGGTGTGTCAGCATGCAGAGGTGTGTCAGCACGCAGAGGTGAATCAGCATGCAGAGGTGTGTCAGCATGCAGAGGTGTGTCAGCATGCAGAGGTATGCCAGCACGCAGAGGTGAGTCAGCACACAGAGGTCTGTCAGCACGCAGAGTTGTGTCAGCATGCAGAGGTGTGCCAGCATGTGGAAGTATGTCAGAATGCAGATGCATGTGCATCCTTCACCAAAACAGTTCCTGAAGGATGGAAGTGTCTTTGGCACTATTGGGCTTTTAATACATATCTTTTTTATTTCCTCTATCACAGTTTTGAATTGTTATTTCTTGGCTCTCAAAACCCAAGTTGTATATTTTTTGCTGCATGAATCATGATAAACAACAGCTTTAGGAAGGCACTCCAGGCCAGTAATTACACTGATGAAACAGAAAGACTGTATTCCAAGTGAGGTTAATTTTAGCAGAAGTCAGACAAAAGTGTTCTCAACTATCAGCAATGTGCTGGCACTACAGAGAGAATCACTGGCGGCAGTGGCTGACTGTTGGAACTAAGCAGTTTCAGGGTCATCATAGAGGAACAAAGACTAGACCCCTTGGCAGACCCACATCACTTCAACATTTCAAACAGACACAGTGACTTCATTATGGAATAACTCTGATTGTAGAGGAGCAAGACTAGACCCCTGGCAGACCCACATCACTTCAGCATTTGAAACAGACACAGTGACTCCATTATGAAATAACTCTGATTGTAGAGGAACAAGACTAGACCCCTGGCAGACCCACATTACTTTAATATTTGAAACAGACACAGTGACTTCATTATGGAATAACTCTGAAAAAGCACAAATGGAATACAACTGCGAATTAGAAATGTGGCCAATAAAGAACACTGACCATATAAAGTCTCTGTGTGTGTGTGTGTGTGTGTGTTTGTGTTTGTGTGCGTGTGTGTGTGTGTGTGTGTGTTAGGGATTCAGAGAGACTTGAGAAAACATGGAATTGAGAACTTGCTCAAAATATTTGTTTCTTTATGGGATATTGTTTTTATTTATGAGATAAATATTTATTATATAAAGAAAACTAATGAAGGGACACAAAGAATTCTATAAATTGTTCAGAACAGTTTAGATGTCTTTAAAAGAAAACATATGCCTAATTTTATTCAGAATCATGTTTTGGCAGAAAGAAACTACAGTTCCTTTAAGGAAGCTTTTCTGTTCACTTACAGGTAGTATTTCAGTTCCGTCTAAAAGAGCAGGCCACTTGGGCAAGTGTTCCTGGGAGGGAAAGAGATTAAAGACATGTCAGGGAGAAGTCTGACAACAAAGTCAACCCTGGCCTGAGCCATCTATAGAAGCCCAGAGGTTGACTCAAAGGCACAAGATTGTTGTTCATATGATACATTCAGGTATAAGAGAAATATCTATTTTATTTTTCCTGTCCAATCTGTATTTTCAAATAACCAAATGACTGATACAGAGTAGGCCCTCTGTAGAAGGTGCATTAATAGATGATGAGGGATGGAAGTTCTGGGGACTCACAACTAGACATTAGTGGTTAGTAGATAACATGAGGAAGGCACCAGGCTTAGCACATTTCCGAAAGGAAGTGTACAGTACCGTCAAACAAATAGCTTTGAACCCAAAAAAGAAAAACATGCATTAAAATAACCAGCTCTCTAGATGTTACTACCAATTCATAGAAACTACAAAAGTCAAGAAATATGCTAAAAACAGGCCGAATGTAAATAAAAGTTAGATTGTGAAAACCATAAAACAGATAATCTGGTTCCTTCAGTGATGAAACTTTAGGACAAAGGATGAACTATAGTAGAAACCTGATCAAAGACATAAAAGCCATATTGCTTAACTCCAACTCTTTTGCTTTGGTGCCAATTCTTACCAAAGAAACTTTAAAAAAGCCAATTGTAGCAGTCAGCACAGAATGAGTATTTGATAACACTAAAGAAATAATTCCTGTGCATTTTCAAAAGGAAAATTTATATTTTGGAGATGAAAAGGGAAACATTTACAAAGTCCTGGTGTGGTGGTGAGTAGGTATGGCCACACAGACTCATGTGTTTGAAAGCCTTGTGTGGTGATGAATAGGAATGGCACCCATTGACTCCTGAGTTTGAATGTTTGGCCCATAGGGACTGCAGTATTAAGAGGTGTGGCTTTGTTGGAGAAGGTGTGGCCTTGTTGGGGAAAGTGTGTCACTGTGTGTGGAGGGTAGACTTTGAAGTCATATATGCTCAAGCCATGCCAAGTGTGTCAGTTTACTTCCTGTTGTTTATGGATCAAGATGTGGAATCCTCAGCACCTTCTCCAGTACAACATCTGCCTGAATGTCACCATGCTTCTCACCATGATGCTAATGGTTTCAACCTCTGAGCTATAAATTAACCACCATGATTAAATATTTCCTTCATAAGAGTTGCCATGGTCATAGTGTCTCTTCACAACAATGGAAACTCCAACTTAGACATTTAGAATGCTTAGAACTTACTTCAGATCATCCACTGAGACTGAAAAAGTGGGAAGGAGTTGAGAAATAAGCTAGCCTTATGTCTGCTGTGCCCTCTTTTCCTGAAGCTGGACAAGCTGATAAGAAAGCAAGTGTGATGCTCTATTTCTGTAGACTTAAACCTCAAATACAGGCACACTTATCCCTAATCTCTACCCCTCTGAGTGCATACATACACATACACATGCACACACCCCAGAACACAAAACAAACAGACAAAACCAGACCAGTGTTCTCTCTGCAGAAAACTCCACTAGATAACCAATTGGTGAAGTGCACATGAGGGTTGATAGGAGAACCCCTGTCCAAGGTGCTCAGTTTGATATCAAGCAACATAAAAGGAAGAAAAAAACAAAGAAGGACAGATAATGTTTCTCTGTAGCTGGTGTCAGGAGCAGTGTTTAGGGGATTTTGCCCTATCATTTGTGGGATCCACTCTAAGTCTGGGGACTCTTGCCAGAACTGTGCAGTACCTGGAGTCTGAACAATCTTTATTCAGCATCCTACAGAGACTTCTAGTAGATATCATTAAAACCTATCTGTCTTCTAAATATAGTTCATAGAGTGTCTGAGTTGTTCTCTTTATACAAGAAAAATATGAATATTTGGCTAGCTCAGACAACACAAAAGCCATTAAGTGATTCTACAAAACAAGCTTTGTCTGGGGGAAAAAGTAGTTCCTCAGACGAGAATAGCTTTGTATTTATTTAACTCAAGCATTCAGAACTCTTACTTTCTAATGAAGCCAATCATGTTTTTTATGCACCAAATATTTCAGTATTAAAAGTAATGTTAGGCTAAAAACACAGGAACAAATTAATCTATCAGGTACCATACCTACTTGTTGTCTGTGTATTCCAGACAGCTTGAGACTCTGGGCCCCAGTGCCCAAGGAAGACATAGAATCCCTGCTTACATAACTAACATAGGAATAGTGGTATAACATTTGTGTTTTTTTTTTTTCAGAAGAGGGCACCAGACTTCATTACAGATGGTTATGAGCCACCATGTAGTTGCTGGGAATTGAACTCAGTACCTTTGGAAGAGCAGGCAGTGCTCTTAACCGCTGAGTCATCTTTCCAGCCCCTCATTTGTATTTTAATAAATAAAGTTTGCCTGAAAATCAATGCAAAGCAGCCACACTACTCAGCAACACAGACCAAGCAGTGGTGGTGCACAACTTTAATCCCAGCACTAGAGAGGAATATAAAATGGGAGGAGACAGGTCTCAGTCAGTCTTATTCTCAGGATTCAAGGCTGGATTGCCCATTTTGGTCTGAGGTAGACAAATAGTAATTGAAACTCTGACATTTGAAAATGCTTATTCTCAATGCAAAAGTATAATCAGGCCATTAAAGACAATGTCAGTACCTTTGGAGGAAAGTATTTGAGATACAATTAATATTGAATCTTATAACCATGATGATACTTGGAGAGAAGATGTGATGTCTAGAGGTTTGAATAAAAATCAAAAAGTCAGGTGTTTCAGTTGTGGCAAACAAGGATACCTTAAAAGGGATTGTAAACAGGGCATTTCTAGAAACAATTTTTTTCTAAGCATAATTCATTCAGGACACCCCTCCCTTCTGGATTATGCAGAAGATATGGCAAAGGCAGGCTTTGAATGAATAAATGTATGTCAACAAGGGATATTCAAGATAATCCTTGCCATCGAGAAACTCCAAAAGGAGCTACATGCAGGTCCCTATATCAAATCCATTTCAGTCATTTCCTGCCATCAGAGAGAAAATTTCTTCCCAGAGCAATTAAATAACCTAATGTCTACTGTAAGAAGCCATACTTTTCTGAATAAAAGAGCAGCTTTAGAAAAGAGGACAAAAACTTTAGGAGGAATTATAAAGCAAGTATTTTGGCACACTTCTATAAATGAACAAAGACCAAAATTAAAAATATGAATAAGTGACATTGTTATTGAAGATCTGGTAGACACAGGTTCAGATGTAGCAGTAATTTCATCAGAATCTTGGGATCTAAATTGGCTTCTTCAGGATGCAAATGTTCAGTTTTTAGGGATTGGAACTTTATCTTAGGTAAAATAGACCACAATATGGGTTGAATGTGTAGGGCCACAAGGACAAAGAGGAATAGTAAAGCCATAGCTAACAACACAATAAATTTGTGGGGATGTGATTTTTTTTTTACAGCAATGACATACTCATATTCCCCAATCTTAGAAGCAAATCATAAAATAACACCTGTTTCTGGGGAAAATACTACAAGATATTATAAAGAACAGTCATCAACAATTCAGGTTATATAAGAACAGGGCAAAACAACTGCTCATCTTCCAGAAACACCATCAGCCCTACCTTTAAAATGGTTGACAGACAAACTTGTGTGGGTTGTGCAATGGTCTTTAACAACAGAGAAACTGCAGGCTTTAGGGCACTTGTAACAGAAGCACTTAAAAATTCAGCATATTAAAGAATCAATTAATCCTTAGAATTATCATGTATTTGTCATTAAAAGAAAATCTGGAAAAGAGAGAATAGTAGCAGATCTAAGAGCTGTTAATAAAATGATTCAGTCAATAGACTCTCTCCAGTCTGGCATTCTTTTGTCTTTTCTATTGCCTAAAGAATGGCCTCTAATAGTTATTGATTTAAAAGATTGTTTCTTCACTATATCTTACAAAGAAAAAAGACAGAAAAATTTGCCTTCCTATTGCCTTCTTCAAATAATTCTCAGCCTGCTAAGAGGTAGCAATGGAAGGTTCTCCCACAGAAAATGTTAAATAGATGTACCTTGTGTCAATGTTTTGTAAGTCAGCCATTGGAAATGGTATGCAAGCAATTTTCTGAACGTGTAGTTTACCATTACATGGATGACATTTTACTATCTGATTCAAATGTAGATACTTTAGAAAAAATGTTTGAAGAAAAAGGATTTTGCCATGTTGGGGATTGCAAATTACTCCTGAAAAAATACAAAGAGGAGATTCTATTAATTATTTAGGTTATAAAATAAGATTAGACCCCAAAAGATGCAAATTAGGAGAAATTGATTGAAGACTCTTAATGACTTCAAAAGATTGCTAGGAGACATTCCTCATGTATGATGCCCTATTGGAATAAAGCCTGATGACCTGATTAATTTCAGCAAAACTTTAAATGATGACAAGGACTTAAATATTCTCAGGAAATTATCAACTGAAGCTGAAAGAGAATTGGATTTAATCGAAGAGAAATTAAAGAAGGCACATATGGATTGTGTAGATCTGAATCTTAACTGAATTCTGGTCATATTACCCTCCAAATATTCCTCTACAGAAACGTTAATGCAAAGAGAAGATATTATCTTAGAATGGATGTTTTTCTATATAAACTGAGTAAAATATTAAAAATGTGTGTGGAAAATGTCTCTGAGTTCATTCTAAAAGGATAATTGAGACTTTGTTGATATGGGAGTCCCCTCTGTATTCTGTGATTACCACTAATGAATAAAGAAACTGCCTTGGCCTGTTGATAGGGCAGAACTTAGGTAGATGGGGAGGACTGGATTGAATGCTGAGAGAAAAAAGCGCAGGGTCAGGGGGTTGCCATGGATCCACCACTGGAGATAGATGTACTGAAACTTTGCTGGTAGGTCATGACCTTGTGGTGATATACATAATAATAGAAATGGATTAAATTAAGATGTAAGACTTAGACAATAAGAAGCTATAGCTAATGAGTCAAGCAGTGATTTAATTAATACAGTTTTTGTGTGATTATTTCAGGGCCGAGTAGTTGGGAACCACCAACTGGCTTGTTCCCTGCAACACTTTTGTCAGTTGGCAGGAATAGATCCAGAATAAATAGTACATTTTAGTAAAGATGAAATTGAAAAATTATGGGAAAAAATTGAACCCTGGCAAAGAGCTTGTAGTAATTTTTGTTAGAAATTAACAACTATCCCCAAAGCAATTGAATTCAATGTATAAAGGGAACTAACTAAATCCTTCCTTGGGACACATCAATAACTGAAACACTTACATGCTATACTAATGCAAATAAATCAGAAAAGACAGGTTAAATAATTAATTATAATTTTATAAATTATAAATAACTTAAATAAAATAATTAAGTAAAGTGGATCAAAGTCCTTATGTTTCTGTCCAAACGTAGGAATTATATGGTGTTCTCATGGTATTAAGGAGTGTTAAAGAATCTCTCAACATATTTACTGATTCACAATATGCAGAAAGAGTTGTTTTGCCTATTGAAACCACTGAATTTATACCAGATGATACAAAGTTGGCTTTATTATTTATTTAGTTACAAGATACAATCAGGAATAGGAATCATCCTATATACATAACACACATCTGATCCATATGGGTCTGCCAGGTCCTTTAGCACAAAGTAATGTAGAACTTCATCAATTATGACTGGAAATATGCTGAAGGCCTCAGAATTTCATTTAAAAAACATCATGTCAGAAGCAAAGGTGTTTAAAAAAAAGACCTTTCTATCTCGCTGCCATAAGAGAAGGAAATTATAAGGAAATATTCTACTTGTTCTTTATATAACCAAATACCACCACCTGCAGGAAGTAATCCAAATGGTACTCACAGGCATGAAATCTGGCAGATGGTTGTATTCTACTATTTAGAATTTGGAAAATTAAAATATGTACACCACACCATTGACACCTATTCAGGTTTTCAATGGGCAACTGCTTTAAGTTCAGAAAAGGATGGCTCAGTTATCAAATATTTGATATAAGTTATGGCCATTATGGGTGGGTATACCTGTACAAATAAAGACAGACAATACTTCAGCATGTTTCTAAGAAAATGAAACACTTTTTTTGCTTATTATAATAGAAAGCATATTACAGATACACCACATAATTCTACAGACCAGGTAGTTATAGAAAGATCAAATTGAACTCTAAAGAATATGATAAATAAACAGAAAAAGATGATACATATGGCCAGAAATAGACTGCATAATTCTTTACTGCATAATTCAAATAACATGGCTGTTTAATCTAAACTAACATATAAAACTAACAAATGCTTTTCATTTGATCAGATATAACTTGCCAAAAGAGACTTTCCCCAAAATAAAGGTTGGAGAAGGGTTTTGTTCCAGAAGAATAAAGGAATCCAGCTATGGAATTTGAAGACCACTAGACAAATGAGATATCTGAAGAAAAAGGACAAATCATTCAGAAAAAATGTCTCAAGAAAGAGTACATTGGCCTATTGGGATAACACATTTCCAACAGAATAAAATTTTATCAATCTCTCCAAATGTTTGTTTCTGCTCTTCTCTGCAGACATATAATGCAAGTGATCCTTTTGTAGTCCCAGTCTAATTAAAAATCAAGGCTGGCCGTGGAGTTGGAATGTGGCTTTCTCCTGCTTATTAAAGTAAAATTCAAAATCTCTGCCTTGTGTCAGAAAAGCCACCTAATATGGGACAGAAGAAAAACAAAATTTTAGGGACTATTTTGTTGTTAATAATCTCATAATTCTTTAATTTTATATTGAATCTTTAATAGTTTTTCTTAAAATATATACATATATATTATAAATATATGTGCATTTATAATCATTCATCATCATTTATGTCCTGGCAATGCTTAAACATGCATGGGCAGCCCTTTTATGGCAGTTCTCCAATTGTTCCTATTCTGGGAATGTAACATGAGGGCCAGCTTGTTGGGGTATCTGTCCCACCCGGTACCCCACAACCAGCATGCCCCAAAGAGAAAATCACACACAGGACTCCATAAAATTATAAACTGATTGGCCCATTAGGTCAGCCTACTTATTAGCTCTTATAACTTATGTTACCCCATTATCCTTATCTACGTTAGCACATGGCTCAGTACCTTTTCTCTCTGGTGGTCTGGACAGAACTGGAAGAGGGAGCTTCCTAGAATACTCCTAGTCTCTTTGCTCCACCTCTACTTCCTGTCTGGCTTTCCTGCCTATACTGCCTGCCTGTCCAATCAGTGTTTTATTAAAATATGATTGACAGAATACAGATAATTCTACCTCATGGGAAGTCCTAGATGCTTGTGTTATTGTCATACCCAAGGTTCCATGCTGAAAGCAAAGACCTGTATTTTGTTTATTGTCATCTTAAGCTCACAAGTTAAGTAAAATATTAACCTCTGACACCTCTGCAGGGCTAAGTTTGGACCTAGGAAATTAACTTAGTATCTTGTCTCCCTGTAAGACCTGCAAGCCCCAGGCTTCAGAAGCAATTAGCATTTCCTTTGTTAGTTAATATCTCTTTCTCTCAGCCAGAGAAGTCTCCAGACCTAAATTCCATCAGGATTGACACCTCCCCTCCCACTTGCCTGCTTGCTATATCACAGCTCCTGAGGAATAATAAAATGGGCAGCTTGATCAGAAACCTAAAGTTGTTGTCATTTCTTGTGTCTCTTGTCCTTCCATTCCTCCCCTCCAGGTTTATCAGGGACCCTCATTCACATTCTGCTGGACAGGATAGTTCCACAGTTTTCTTTTATGTTGTGTATCTTTTGGGCCTCCCCTTTCACCCTAGCCCATGCACTCCTCCAAGCAGTGCTATTCCATTCATTCTCATAACATGGCCAACGTATCTCAAGCTTGGTTGCTGTATCCTGTAGCTTACTGTCTTCTGTAGATGGAGATGTTTCTTAATGTCATTGTTGTGCAGTCTGTCTCTTAGAATTGTTGGGTCCAGGGGGGTCGCACAAAGATGAGAACACCACCAAGTCTAATAAACCTGAAGCAAACTTTATTCCAGAAACCAGATCCTAGGAAAACCAGAAGCAAACTTAAAAATAAAAAATAAAAATAAAGCACTGCGGGGCACAGAAGCTTATCAGCTAGCTGAGACCACAGCCAGAAATGGTGTTTGTTAGGCTGTGGCAAACAGCTGGTTTTTGAACCTACTTTTTATAGCAGGGGCACCAGGCATTATCCCTGAACAAAAGAATTTTACAACCTTGCCCTGACCCTTGGGTTGGTCAGCGGAGACCCTAAAGAGGGGAGTAAGTGCTAGTGTCAATGAGTAATTAGGCAGCCATCATGAAATATGTTTTAGGGGAGACTACAACGAAAGTCACTAATTGCGAGAAAACAGATATCTTTAGCAATTCGTCAGAAAAGGGGCTGCTTGTAACACTAGAAGGTTAATAAATTAGGATTAACTGGTTCTTGGGCTGACAACTTAGAAGAAAAGCCTTTCACATTATTTTTAGGTAAATTTTCAGATATTGACTGCCATACTTTACAACCTCCATTATCAGAGCTCATTAATTAAACCTTTTTATTTATCCACTGTCTCCTGGTACCTCCGGGTGTAAACTGAGGTCATGCCTCTCCTCTGGTGGTGCCAGTTTCCCATAACAGAGACGGTGTCTAACTCAGAGGTCACTTATCTCTGTCTCCTAAAAGTTAAACTCAGTTCACATCTACTGTTTATTAAGGATGGTCAGGACACTGCTCTTAATTTGTAGAGAGACATTCTGGCCTTGTAAATAAAACAGCCAGTTGTAAAATGACCTACGCTTCCCAAATGTCGCGAGCCTTATTCCTGAGCGGGCATTCTGCCCTTACTTAGAGGTCTGCAAGTAAATACTCAGGATGACCACAGTGTTTGTTCTAGGAACAAGTTTATTATGCCAATAGTCAAATCTCCAATTGTTAGCAGGTATGGGCAAACATCAAACTATAACAATCATTTAAATCTCTAATTATTCTTATGGCAGATATAAGTAAACTTTAAACCTATAACAATCCTGGTCAATCAATCACATCACACCTTCAATCACATCACACATTCAGCAAGGGTTCCTATGTGTCCTAGGCAAGGTCTTCTATCCTATCTTACTGAGGTATTTGTGTATACGACCTGATAATGGTCCGTGGCTCTCGACGTAGGCCTCTGGATCAGCAAGTCTTGATCCACAGGCAAGAGCTAGTTCTCTGGCTCTTGGACGGTCTCAGCTGTGAAGTTGCTGGTTCGTTGGATTCTCTATGACCGCTCTGACAGCATGTCTAGCAAGTCATTTTGAGAATGTCTCCTGGTCGTGAGCCTCAAGTTTTTATACTATTTGTGGCTATGTTACTTTTTTTTCTTTTTAGATTAACACACATGTCTGCTTATCATATAGTTACGTCACACTTGTTCACCAGCTCAAACTCTTATCACCACTGCACACATTGCTTCATGCTTTTTAGTTTCATTTTGTGTGTGACACCTAATATTGCGCCTTAACATTTCTGGGCTTATTTTTATAAACTCATATCATTTCATTTAATATTGTCTCCTAATACTCCTGGACTTATTTGTCCTTACAGACTCATAACAGAGAGAGAGAGAGAGACAGAGACAGAGACAGAGACAGAGAGAGTTAGATCCCTTAATAAAACACATCTTGTCTACAAAGCTATCAGACATATAACTGCCAGATATGCTCCCTCAGATTTGGGCAAGGTCATTTATTTATTTTTAATATTTTTTTGTTTTTTTTTATTGAGCTCTACATTTTTCTTTGCTCCCCTTGTTGTCTCTTTCCTCCCTCTTCAAACCCCCCTCAAGGTCTCCATGCTCCCAATTTATTCAGGAAATCTTTTCTTTTTCTACTTCGCATGTAGATCAAGGGGATACAAATTGGAAAGGAAGAAGTCAAACTCTTACTGTTTGCTAATGATATGATAGTTCTACCAAAGAACTTCTATGATTCATAAACACTTTCAGTAATGTAGCAGGATATAAGATTAACTCAAAAAAAATCAGTAGCCCTCCTGTACACAGATGATAAAAGGGCTGGGAAAGGACATTTATTAACAGAACCAGGGGAAGTAAAACAAAGATGGAGACAATACTGTGACACTCCAATGACTGTCAATGTAGATTACAATGAGAAACACTCAATAACCACTCAAGCATCAGAGACAATGAGGAAATATTAAATATTGACAGAAGAGAGATCGATGAATCTATCAAGAGAGCAAAATGCAGGAAGGTCCCAGGAGTGGATGACATCATGGTAGAGGAGCTGGAGGCAGCTCCAATAGGCTCAGGGGCTGAGGTACTTCTCAGAGTCTTCAGAGAGATATGGGAGCATGAAATGCTTCCCACAGAATGAAAGTACTCAGTCATAATTCCCATACACAGGAAGAAGGACAAGCTGAATTGCTCAAATTATAGGGGCATTAATTTGTTTGTGAGATCTTCTCCTCCATTATCCTGCAAAGGATCAAGGGCAGAACAGAGGAAATCCTAGCAGAGGCCCAGTGCAGTTTCAGAGCTAACAGGACCACAATTGATCAGATCTCCACTTTGAGGTAAATGGCAGAAAAATACAAAAAATTTGGAGAAGACTTAAATGTCTGTTACATTGACTTCAGGAAAGCCTTCAATACCTTTTAGAGGAAAGGACTTTGGGAAACAATGAGGTTCTACAGGTACCTAGAGAAAATCATAAGAATACTAGAAATGATGGTAAAGATACCTTTGCTTCAGTCAAAGTCTTTGGAGAACTAAGTGATCATTTTAAGACTATTGTAGAAGTGTTACAGAGATGTGTCCTCTCTGTAAAACATACATATATATGTTTTAAACTTTTGGTCATGATACTAATGGTTATATAAAGTACTAACTAATTCTAGAGAAAGGTTTCATCTACATTTCTGTACATGATTTTGAGACTGAGTCTCTATCAGTTTTCTGCAGTGGACCATGAGCACACCTAACAGTGACCTTTGAAGTCTCTATAAGGAGGATGGGGCCCCACAACAACTATTCCTCCAGTTCTATGATAACACCACTAAGCTGAAAAACACCACCTAAAGATTGGCTTTAAACTAAAAGCTACTACAGACTTTTCAGAATGTAGCTGAGATGATCCAGCTTAACAGACTTCTCTAGATAGGACAATCTCTATACTTTCCATTTGTGTCAAGACTGGGTAATAAATGATAAAGCTATCTCTCACAGGACTTGACAATTAACTCATATTTCTATTTTCAGGATCTGTAAAGATGCCATTCCTCTCAGACAGCAGAAAGTAAATTTAAGAACATGATGCTCACATTCCCGAGAGGTGAGGTGGGTGGTTTTCGTCTTTCATTGGGTTATGAATGTTTGTCATTAGTAAAGTGGATTGGTTACATGTTGTTATGGGTAATGGTCAGGAAAAAAGCTAAACAAGGAAATTTAGATTCAAGGTTCTTGTCTTGAAAAGAAAAGAGGGAGATATAGATATGATAGGATAAAATGGTAGATTATTGAATTCTCTCTGAAAAAAAGGAGAATATAAATATGATAAGACAAAAAGGTAGATTATTAAATCTACTTTTTAAAAGCAACTGCTAGTTTTAAATGATTTACATTGGATTGGATTTTTGTATATTTTATACAAGTTTTGTATATTGATCCAAATTTGAGATTAATTTTATTAGAACATACTGTACATACATTTGTACTCTTGTTCAAGCTATGTACCTATACAACTAATTTAACAATGTAATACTAATTTATAGTCATTGAAAATTATTTTTTAATTAATTAATTGGTTTTGCTCTTTATTTTATTATTATTTTGTTATGTAAAAAATATCAATCCAAATTCCCGCTCCATCCCCTCCTCCCACTCCCTCCACAGACCCTCACACCCCACCCCCTCCAATCCTAGGAGAGGGCTATTCCACCCATCCTGTTATCAACTGTTTAGGATAAGAAAGAAATGCAGGTTAGCAGTTAATCATGTATTACAATCGAACTTGTAGTTACATTAGGTATGTTTTTAAGGTTAAACAAAGGCATACTTTGTATAAGTTATCTTCAGATACTTCAGAGATCTACAGAATATGGCATTTAAGATATTTAAATAACTAGTCTCTTTTTTATGACAATAAGACATGTCTGCTCCTGGTAAATCCAATCTATTTCAGAGAAGACAATGGGCACTGAAGAAACTCCACATGAAGTTTTCTTTCTTTGTAGCAAAAGTATGCCACTGGGCAAGGAAATACCCTTGCTAGCCTAATTGGACAAATAGTCAAGACATAAAAAAAGTGACTACCAAACATTTTCAAGACAAGGAAGGACAGTCTTTCAGAGTATCCTGCTTCACAGAAAACTGTTGGTTATGCTACACCTGTGGGCTGAAGATGGATGCCCCAGCGTTTTAGAAGAACTTTGTGTGACTATCTAGGCATCAGCTTTGTGTCATTGCTCACAGTTTTTGAAAGTCACTGGCTTACACTTCCTGCTTACTCAGTTAATAATGTTTTCTTTTTGGGTCTCTAAGAGAGTTGAAGACTAGATAGTCATATCAATAGTTTTTCTTGTTTACTAGATGCAGAAAGCAAGTTATGATAAAAATTAAATTAGGTACAACTCTCCAAGATAGCATAGATATGGAGTATTATCTCTGAATTTGTCAAATGTAAATGAATTAGACATTGTTGATGTAATTATTGCCTATTATTGTATATAGTTATTGTACTTATATATAGTTTTTCTTATATTAGCTATAGCCTTTTTTATTTTAGACAAAAAGGGGGAAATATAGTGGTATGTTATTTGCACTTTAATAAATAAAGGTTGGCTGAAGATCAATGCAAAGCAGCCACACTAGTCATGCAGTCTCATATATATATACAGGCAGTGGTGGCACATACCTTTCATCTAAGCAGCCACACTAGTTAGCCATAGAGGCTGGGAAGTACTGGTGCATACCTTTAATCCCAGCACTTGAGAGAACTATAAAATGGGAGAAAGCAGGTCTCAGTCTCATTCTAAGGATTCAACGCAGGATCACCACTTATACCTGAGGTAGAGTTGAGAGTCAGTGACTAGCTGCTTTGCTTTTTTGATCTTGGCTTGAGATCTATCTCTGGGTTTTATTTTTTGTACTACACATATTGAGAAGATAAGTAGGCTGATATTTAAGATATTGATAATGACAAGGAAATGGTAGCTGAAAGGGTATGACTAGAAGTGATGAATTTGGTGATGAGTTGAGTAATGGAAGGGCAGAAATATTAGGAGGAACCAGTTTTTTTTTTTTTTTTTTTTTTTTTTTTTTTTTTTTTTTTGTGGATGAGACCTAAGCATACATAGGGCCCTGTGATCATTAGGGTCCTCTGTTTTGTGTAAAGCTCTAATGTCCTCATTTTGAAGTTTTTTATTTTTTTATAGTTTCATACATTGGCAATTTATATACCATTTCATTCATTCCAATCTCTCCCATCCTCCTCACAAATTCATAACTTCTTCCTTAATTATTTCTCTCTCTCTCTCTCTCTCTCTCTCTCTCTCTTTCTCTCTCTCTCTCTCTCTCTCTCTCTCTCTCTCTCACACACACACACACACACACACACACACAATCTGTTGAGTCTACTTAGTTGAACAATTGTTCAATGAACAATTGTTTGGAACTTACCATTTGGGATTTGATAACTTCTGGTGGTCCTGTGCTTTGAGAAAACCTATTCTTATTCTTTGAGCAGCTATTGATTACTTGTAGCTCTAGAGGTTGGGCCATGCAAAATTTTCTCCACCCACATTGGAATGTTGACTGTGTTGACTGGTGTTAACAAAACAGGTCTTTTTAGGCACCTGTATCATTGAAATTTCATGAGTCTAGAAGACACTATATTGCAGCAGGCATTCTGATTCCCTGGATCTTTCCATTTGAACAGGAGCACCTGCATTTTACTTTTGCTTCAATCTTTACAGTGTACATGGCCTGTCCTGTCTAAGAGCATTCCAATTTGAAAGAACAACAGGTGCCCAGGAACTTGAAAATATATGTTGTATGTGAAGAATTGAAAGACAGACAAGAAAGGGAGAGCAATGATGAGGAGTAGATCGGCAAGAGGTGAGGTCGCAGAGTCAGACACTTAGCAAATGTGGGAGTAGCTCTCTGATGTTGCCATACACTCGGGTGATCCCTTTGACATATGAATAATCCCTGGGCAGATTCTCTGGGGCAGGCTTTCTGACATCATCACTATACCAGTGCACAGTCGGATGGAAGACCTGTAGCTGATGGAAGAGTTCCCATTGAAGCTGTCAAGGAACATATTGGGACCAGTGCTGGCATCACTTCTGTCTAGAGGCTCCTTATGGAAGGTCTAAGAAGGTGCACACATCACTATTGAGATCTGCATGTGCCTTGGTATTGTTCTTTCTACAGTGGCGCTTTATAATATCATCTCAAGTTTCATACTCCTCCTTTAAGAGCACATTTAATGTGAAGAGTCAATTTACAAAGCTTGTCAGCTGTTGCTAAGTTATGAATAGGAAATAACACCATTGAGTAGTGAGCACTGAAATCAAATGCAACTTTCAGGAATATTCTCTGTGATTTAGGGCAGAGTGTCCTAGGCCCTTTTTAACCCTGTGAAAGGGTTACCTTGTATGTCTCTCAAAGCTTTGGGTTGTCATGTCAGGAACAGGAACAGGACTTTTATGGAGATCACTTTGGATTTAGCAGAAGGAAAATTGCTACCAGTTTTGTTTCCCACCTAGGAATCGAGGAGAAAGGACAGAACAGTAGGAAGGTCAAGTTAATGTCTGCTAAGTGTCTTTAAGACAGTATAAAACTCTGCAGGTCACCCCTGTAGCTCCTTAAGGATAATGGAGTTATCCTGCAGGTTTTTGTTCAGACTATATTAGTTAAAATGATTAATGTAATTGAAAACTGCAATTATGGAACACTCACAGTGTGCCATTCACTTTAATCTGTTCTTTTACTTAATGCTCAAAACAGATAAATAGTTACTCCTTTTTGTCTACTCTTGCTAAAAGTAAAACTGAAGAAATTCCTAAGGACTGAGATCTGAGCGCATGAGTGGGGTCCCAGAACCTACAATGGGTCTTCCTGAAGTTAGATGGCCTCCCCACAATGACTACTGTGTTCCTCACTGAGGAGCCCCACTTTCTCTTTGCTGTAGAACTGATCAGAGCTGCAGCAACAGCCAACACCATGTCCTCTTCAGGCTGCCTGGCTGATTCCCATTGGCCCTGTGCTCTCAGAAGCAGATGGAGCCCACGCTAGCATCCTGCCGAGCTCAGAAGACAGTCGAGCACTGTTCCAGCACTGTTCTTCCATCAGTCATTTCTCATAACGTTGTGTTAGATAGTTTGAAATATTGTGAAAACCAGTCACCAGGAAGCAAAGGCTAGCACAGCACTGTTAAATGGACACATTGGTATGTTTAAATCAAGATTGGTTCTGTGTTCTTTAAAAAAAAAAAAAACAACAACAACAGAAAACAAAAAACAAAACAACAAAAAAATCATGGCCAGTTCTTAACAATGGGTTTTACTTTAAATACCAGATGGCTACAAATATCCAGCCAGATTCTCTCGGGCATAACGAATTTCTTGGCAGTAAAATGGGCATTTAGGGAAGTGCATTAACTCTTTCTTGTCACTGGAGAGGTAGCTGATGCTTTCAATATGTTAAGTGTCAAGATGAATCTTTAGTGTTTCCCCGGAGTTAATGATTGCCTAAGAGAACTGAAAGCTCCCTCAGTACACAAAAAAAAAAAAAAAAAAAAAAAAAAAAAAAAAAAAAAAAAATCAGCCAGTGGAAAAGATGCTAAACGCTTTATTGTCCTGTAAACTGAAAAGACGCAATAGACTCACGACATTGTGTCCAAGATGCCAGGCTCTAAATTGGGTTTACTTGTGGCACCGAGATGAGTGAAAACAATGTCTAGCCACACTGGTGTCCTTCCTGCAGCTTTGCCAACATCATGTTGTCTCGGAATTTGTGCATATGTGTTTCTTCTGCCCAGAAGGTCTTCCCATTCCAACTTGATAGTGTGCCCATCTTGTTCTCATCATGTTGATCTTAGCCAGCTGTTGCCACCTCAGGAAGTGCATTGCTTGTGGCTGTCACTTCTTGCACCCATGGGTCCCTTTGATGGCAGTTCTCACTTTCAGTCCTCTGTATTTGCCTGCCTCCCTGACTGCTGCTCTAGAGAGCCAGATCTAGTCTGCCTGCCTCAGTTCCAGCTCCTGTCAGAGGCGTCCAACCTGTGGGTCCTGCTAGTCTTTGAACCCCCATTCGTTTGTAAATCACCGTCTTGTCCCGACACAAACGGGTAAATACCTCTGCACCTTGATCATAATGCCTGAGACTTTCAGAGAATCAGTATGTACTTGTTAAAAAGAATGAGTGAACTTTTGATAGCTGACAATAACCTGAAGTGTTAATCCTCTTTAGAAAAAAAAAAAACAAAAAAACCCAAAACAGCTTAAATTCTGTCTTTCCAATTAATCCTCCTCCTAATAATTGCAAACACATCATTTCCCAAACAGACGTTTGACATGAATATTATAAATCATCCTAACTAATAATTGGGTGTGTAGGAGTCTCAATTTCTCTCCTTTAAAGGGAAAAATGATAGCACATTGCTATGTACAAATTTAGGACAAAGAAAGTTTGTATCCACAAAGGTGTTGGCTGATTCTCAGGTTTGCCTAAAGGGAAAAGTGTAGACAGGAAAGTATAGATAGTGCAGAGGCAAGTTCAGTCCACAAAGGCACTGAGAAACCACCCTGAAGGGCTTGACTGAATTAATGACAGCAGCAGCAAAAAAGAAAAATAGCCTGCAAACACCAGGGAATGGAGAATGTTCTCTTGACTTTTATGAGACCAGGGCCTGAAAAATTCTTCATTGTCCAATTATTTTTGAAAGATGTGTGCTGGGTTACATATTATGCAACTTTAACTAGATTGTGGAAATAAGAAAGTAAATCCTTCATGCTGCTGTATTTAGAACAAAGGAGACAAAGTTTGACAGTACAGGTCTTTCTGAGGATCTAAAAAAGTCTCAGACTGGAAATATGAGGTATTGTACTAGTTTGTACATTTAACTATTTAAGCAGTAAGAAGGAGACAGTAGATTACAGAAGGGAGAAGATTGCAGCTCAGATAATACTAAGGGTTGGCTATCTTTAAGCATTTTCTCATATGTTGGATGATGCTAATAGTTCATAAAATATTATGAAAAATGGAAAAAATTAAGTACCCCAAATTTATCTTTTTTCCCCATTTGTTCCTAATAAAGAGAGCTCACATTTTAAACTAATAAGACTGTTGGACTCCCAGAATTTGACATCTGCATATGAATAAAAGCTCGCTTTGAGATGGTTTTGTGTGCCTGATTATCATTCCCTGTCCTCCATCTTCAAACTGCATCACTGCACACCAGTTCTTGTTCGCATTGCTAGAAATGCTGCTGAGAATTTCGGCAGAACCTCCTTCCATTTCCTGCAGCCTGTACCAACAAAGATCAGGATGCCGCAGGCTATCTACTCTTCTGGACTTAGGACTCGCATCCCCTTCATCCTGACAACAGAACACATGTATTTTCTTGGTGTGATCTGAGCCTGTCTACTTGATCTACACTGCCTTCCTGTGTGTAGTGTTCTCCTGGGTGTGGGCACATGTCCTGCCTCTACTGTGCTGTCGGATGTGGGCACATGATCCCCACTGTCCTCCTGCCTGTAGCGCTTTGTTGGGTGTGGGAACATTACCCATACAGATCTGATCAGATCTACTGAACGTTTTCAGTAGAAAGGAGAGTGATCTTCTCTTCTGCTGCCTGAACTCGGGGCTATGCCCATATTAGAGAAATGTAGCCATTGTCAGCAGAGATGGCTGGATTAAAGCAACACTGGGGAGAGGTTTGAGAACTTATCTCAGTATGAGAATGGACCTACGACTAACTTCTGAGTGAAGAGTCATCCACCTCTGAGGCTCAGTTTCATTAACACTTACTTGTGAGGAAAGGAATGAATGAGCTGATGAGCAGAAGTGTAGGTGCACTTTAAGTTAGCTATGCAATTGGAAGCACTGCTCCTTTTAAATTTTATACTTGATAGATTTGGATATTAAGTTGTCTGTGTTTTGTGATACTAGATGGTATTTTTTAATGTCCATATTTGGAATATATCAAGAAATGAATTCATGCATCCTTTAGTAGAAGCTGAGTATTGACAGTGTCCCTGTGTTCTATGGGGACCCAGCCTGGATCTGATACCATAGCTCTGTCCTTGTTTCAATCCTGAATTCATTTCCATTTAGGTGGTAATCATAGGAAACGAAACATGCAGGAAGGAGGTTTTTATTGGACAGGGATGGAAGTAGGTATTAATTTCTTCCTATTTCTGTCCTAGTGCAAAACTCACCATGTGGCCAACTCACAGCACGTGAAACTGAAAATATCGCTCCGCTGTGTGCCCAGGAAGGAAGAGGACTGGCAGCAGGCAAGCTGCACCCACCCACAGTTGGCAAAATTAACTTTCAAGCCTTCTGCTATAATTCCTTTTGTTCTTTGAAAATATAATAGCCTGCAAAATAAAAATAATTTGTAACTGCTTACCTATGTTTATATATCTACCCATTTATGAATATCAAACCTTAGTTACAGCAGAGAACATGACATGCTCAAGGCAGCAAAACTACCGAGTGGCACACTTGCACTGAAATGAACGGAAGCCAGGCCAGGCAGCTTCTCAAGGCCTGTGGAATACAGAAACTGGTCATTCACGTAGTTCTTTTATTATTGCTGGGCTTTTTTTCCCTCGTGTTTTTTAAATCCTTCAGTATTTCAAAATGTGATTTTATTTAGAAATAGGATCTACAAGGGTAACCAAGTTATAATTGGAGCATTAGGATGAGCTCTAATGTAGCTACCAAGGTCTTTTTCCCTTCTCCTGGCGATTCGCAGGGCCGTGTGACCTCCGGCTCCCTGAAGAGTCTGCACTAGCACTGGCTTGAGGGGTTAGCTTAGCAAGAACTTGGCTCTCTTTGTTATGGTGATTCCACCTGTAATCAAGGTTCTAGCAGTGGGCCCATAGCCTGCCTCCCCCAGCTGATTATCCCTGAGGCACCGGGGCCTTTATTCTTCTTCCTGCTTCTGATGGGAGGAGGCCTTGCCCTTTTTGATCCCGCTTGCCCACTTCTATAAATACCCGACTTGAGTTTAATAAAGTAGCCATTTACTCTTGGTAAATGAGCAAAGGTCTCTTTTTTGTGTGTGTCTGCTTTAAACCCTCAGGACAATCGTCCATTCTCGTGGGCCCGAGTTCGGGGAAGGCGCGCGCCTGGATCGGGTGTGGGTATCCACAGGAAAGTGCGGGGTCTAACACTCTAACCCAATGACTGCTGTCCTTATCAAAAGAGGTATCTAGACACGGACAGTGGCATAGTGAAAGAAGATGGTGGGGGGACAGTAAGAATGCTAAAATGGTAGGGGTAGTGGCAAAAGAATGCCTGAGTCTACCAGGATGTAAGAGAATAGCATAGAGTACACTGTCCCTCATAACTTTCAGAAGGAATTGACCTTGTCACACTCTGATTTCAGATATCTATGCTCAAGAAAGGTGAGACAATGTGTTTTGTTGCTTAAGCCACTCGACTGTGCCACTTTGATATGACAGCCATAGGCAGCGGATGGAACCAGCATGGCTTTTTATCATACCTTTGACCTCTTGCTACTATTATTTATAAGGTTTTTGGAAATACCTAATCTTTAGCATTGAATTAATCTACAGCTTGAGTCCCTTGGTATTCAGCATGGCCTGTCAGCACTATATGACCGCACATCTTCAAATTGGATGAAGTTCCTACTCATGCCCATATTTTCCTCCTCCAGGGTGAGAGAGGTGGAGCTGTGTGGTACCTCCACTGACAGGAAAGTAAGTGTAACGCTTCTCTAATTCTAGACTTGATTTTAGTTCCGGCCATCTATCAAAATAACCTTAACTATTGGATATACCTGAATGCCAAGGGTGTTGGGCCTTCCTTAGGAACCACAGGTGATACATGCAGCCTGCATAAGTAGGTGCTGCATAAGCAGGTACTTCATGTTGGAGTCAGCTGTGGCCTCTCTGCACATGTGGAGCTTCTGACTACATGATATAAAATACTTTTTCTTGTATTAACTGAAGAAATGTGTCTAATGTTACATCATCCACAGTTTTGGGAACACCACCTCACACAGATAGCTCTTTGGCTAGGATGGTTTATATTTTCCATTCACATGCTTTGAGTCATCCTGCCTTTTCCTGGGCATTCTCAATTCTTCATTCCATTGTCCAAATTCTTTGATATCCAACAATGTTTATTCCTTTATGTAGCCTTTCCAGGTCACACATGGCCACAGTAAATCTTCTTGGTAACCCATTATTGTTCATATTCTTACACTGCATTCTTCCATTTGTAACATCCTCTCCTCAGTTATCATTTCTTTTTCATTGGCTCATGTTATGTGCATCTCTACATCCATGTGTTGTTATGATTAAACTTAATGAGCAATGGTATTACAAATGTGATAGGTAAAGTCAAAAGAAAATAGAAATCAGTGATACACACACACACACACACACACACACACACTTGGCAGGGTCTTACTATGCAACTATGGTTGTCCTGAAACTTACTATGTAGACATGGCTGGCTTCCAACTCTTAGAAATCTGCTTGCCTCTGCCTCCTGAATACTGGGATTAGATGCTTCTGCTATGACACATGGCACTATTCTAATATATTGAGACTCCAAATAAACTCTGAAATTGCTTAGAAGAGTCTAGGGAGACTGCCCAGTGAGTACTTAGCTTCAGTACCTAGCATCCACATAAAAACTGGGCTCAGCAACATTCACCAGGAATCTCAGTACTGGAGGGAGATGAAAACAGTTAAATCTCTGGACCTTGATGGCCAGCCAGGCTAGCCAAATTAAATTATGAGGTCCTGGCTGAGTAAAGAGACCATGATGTCCCAGTAAATCCGTGGTGGACAGAGGAAGACAACCAAAGTCAGTCTCTGACAACCCACCACATGCATCCCTGCAGCCACACATGTGAATGCATATGCATGGTCCTGCATGCAGCCAAATACCCATTCCCTAAATAAGAAAATGGTTCAGGCAAGGTAGTAGGAGAGATGTAAGGAAAACAATAGTCACAAAGGAGATTACTTTATTCATATAGAAAAACGAGTAAAATTAGAAGTGCAATAAAGTCAAATTACTCTATCGGTCTTCCCAGACTGTGGAGTCTTCAGTCTGTTCCCTGCTACCGCCTCATCTTTCCCGGAATCTTTTTCTGCTGGCACCAAAATAGGGAATTTCTTTTGTTTCTCCAAGGTGATGGCTACAATTAGGGAGAGTTAGGGGGCTGAAAACAAAGGTGCCTGAGCTTAGGTCCTGCAGGAAACAGTTTCACCCTGTTCCCTGTGAGGGGCACAATGGTGATTCGGGCTTCTTCTCACATTTCAAGTGTCCTTTAATTCACTTAGGGTTTGAAATAAACCATTGTTTTGAGAAGCAGAATCTACTGAAATAATTTATTCACTGGTGGCAATATAGTTTTAAAAAACTATCAGATTTTCCATTTATTTTATTTTATTTTAATTTAAGTATTTAAAATGACAGAGTAAAGAGGTATGTGCACAGGGAGGGTGCGAGGTAAAGAGCAGGGTGACGGGTCCAGGGTGTGCATGGGGAGGGTGTCTCCCACTCGTCGCCCAGCCCCTCTTTAGACATCATGGAAGTGATGCTGTATTGATGCACATGTATAGAATATCTGTGAATACTGAATGACATCATAACTTTTTGTTCTACAACTGCAAATTTTAAAAAAATAGTTTACCATTTTATTAAAGCCATCTCTAGCATCTATAGCTATAACTTGGTAATAGAAAAGCATCCATGTGATGTAATCCTGTTGTATGAGACCCTCCGTGTGATGCGTTTCCTGTAGTGCACTTGTTTGTTTGAAGTATGTCCGTTTTGTGGGAGAGATGTGTGCTGTGTTTGGTTAACTTGTTCTATTATCAGTAAAGACTCAGGAGTTAGATATTGGTGTAAAGATCTGATAGATCAAAGAAGTGATGGAGGAGTGACCAGCTTACCTTCTCTCTACACTTCCTAAGCCAAAAAATGTTCAAAAAGTTCACAAATCTCCAAGTCCTTCCCCATTCGTTCCTGTGCCTTTCTATTGGGATCCTGAGACCTTTGTATACACAATGGCTAACTCTTGTCAAAAATCACTGGCTTTGTCCCTGATTCAAGGTTAACTTTAGTAACACAGTCTCAGGCGGTCACAGTGTGATCAATATCTCACGATAGATGTGACCATATATCCCTCTATACTTCCTCCAGCCCTTTCCGAGTCACTGGGACCCTGACGTAGTAGTTTAATCTTCCCCAAAACCCAATGGGGCTATGAGTATTAGCCCTCTTTACTGATTAAATAAAATGAGATGCAAAGAAATAAAGATAATAACAAGATGAGCCAAAACTTGAACCCAGGCTTGTCTGCATAGACATCTGCCCTCTTTATTTCAACCAGGCCAGGCCATTTCTGTATTGTTTTTGGTGAATTACAAGTATACATTTCTTTATAAATGTTTACTGTAAAACTTATATACTTGTGATAAAAAAGAATGCTTTTGGTGATATTCAACTTTAGTTCAGTACCTAACTTTTCAAACTGCTTTCATATGTGAAATTACTAGACACACAAAGCTGGTCCATAGAGATAGTTGATATATGAAAATTTTTTGTTCATGTATTTTGATATATGACACATATTTTTGAAAGAAAGAATATTCGGTTACATGCATAGGTTGTGAGTGACTGGTGGGGCTGGGTCTATGATCTTACATTTTGAACATTTAACACTGTGTTAGACACAAAGTCTTCAAGGAGCTGACTGCCTTGCATTGAAGTATTAGAACCCTTCTCCCCACTTGTCCCAGAAGTGACACTGTTTTGTGTTTTGTGAGGTTTAAAATCAGTCCATGAATACACTTATAAGCAATATATGATTTAGTTTTTGAGAAAACACTAAGTAGGAATATTTATAAAGAAAAAATAAAAAGAATGAATGGCAAACAAGAATTCTTAATCCAGACTCTTCTATCCACTGCTGAAGTTGACAAAGTCGGAGAGCATGACTGGAGGCTCTTTTTTCAAAAGTACTCATTGACAGTATGCTCTGAACTTCGCTGTCTAGAGAACAGAGGAGATTCCTCCTACTAATAACCAATAGCATGAGGGTGGGATTGTTCAGACTTGTGCAAGACTGGTTCTTTACACAGTTCACAGACATGGAGTTAGATGCCTGTGATCCGTGAGAGAATGCCCAAACCACTAAAACACAAAGGGACTGTAATATTTTATACACTGATTTTTTATTCTGACATATTTCTAGAAATGTAAAATTATTTACAATAATCAAGTTTTGCTAGACTTTTATATTCTTTAAGTAAGAATAATCAGATGTACTGTAAGCATACTCAGTATATCAAACACAACATACTTCTGTGGAGGGCCGCAACCACATTCTCCATTGCTTCTAGGGACAAAGGTAGAGATTGACCTCTGTGACCTCAAGGTGTGGTGGTACACGCCTTTAGTCCTGATGCCTGGGAGGCAGAGGCAGATTGACCTCTGTGACCTCAAGGTGTGGTAGTACACGCCTTTGGTCCCAATGCCTGGGAGGCAGAGACAGGCAGATCTCTGTGAGTTCAAGGTGTTGTAGCACATGCCTTTAATCCCAGCGCATGTGCTTGGTAACTTACTACTGCTGTGTCCCTGCCTACTTCCGAGGCATCATCTGGGATAATGGGCAGCGGACCAATCCAAGAGTGACACATCAGAAGCGAGGACTATTTCCTTTATAAGGGCTGGGTTCCCCTCATTCTGGGTCTCCGCTTTGGAAGCTTATGCTCTCCCTCTCAAGACACATTAAAGCTTTACTGCAGAAGGATCCTAAGTGTGCCGCGTCGTTCTTGCTGGCGAGAAGGTAGCGCGGGACATCCTTCAAAAGGAATTAGAAGTTTAGGGACGGCTAAGAGTTGCAATGGATCCTAGGCCACTGAAAGTAAGCCTGCTTTCATCCCACTGCTATGGTGTGAACATAAGCCTGCAAGACAAGCCGATTGGAGAGTTAATCCTCACTCAGTGGCATCAAGAACTGAGAAGACTGTGTTTATTTCAAGGTCTTGGTTTCAAATGCAAAGTCACCGGCCAGGAGCACTATAATTAAGTCGTCAAGAAGGAAGAAAATTCTTTTAAAAAATTGTGTTAGCACAGCTTGTTCTAGCAAGTTAGAAACAAACAAGATAAGTTAGCTGTTCAAGGCTAAAAGCAAAGCATCTTGAGAAGGTGACTGAACAATTAGGATGCTAACATGTACATTAGGCACTTTTTTTGTGCTCCTTAAACTGAAAAGGAAAGAGAATATGTGTAAAAATATCCTGATAAAAATCAAAGATAAAAGTAATAAATATCAACAATGATGTCAAGACACTAATTGAACACTTATTGCATATCTGTGTTATTAATGTTTAATGCGTGTTATCCCATCCAGTTCTAATTTAGATCTAATTTCTATTTTCATTTTGCAGACTAAGAAACAAAAACAGAAACAGTCACTTTCTCAAAGTCCTATTGGATAGTCAAGGTTTAAACCTTGTAATGTGTATTTATTCTTCATATTACTTTTGTTCTTTCCCTTCTCTTCCTCCCTTCCCACCTTCTCTCCCCATTTGCCTTGCTGTTCTGTCTTTTGATGAAGGGTCTTGCTGACCTTGAATTGCATTTCTTGTGACTCCTCCTAGAGGATAAAATTAAAGGCAGCATGT
The DNA here is from genome assembly GCF_982192425.1 of Myodes glareolus. Taxonomy (NCBI): domain Eukaryota; kingdom Metazoa; phylum Chordata; class Mammalia; order Rodentia; family Cricetidae; genus Myodes; species Myodes glareolus. The sequence goes on from NC_142040.1 coordinate 4,864,316, forward strand.
CTGTATTAGCTTTCTTTTATTGCCATTCCATGCTATAAGCTTAATCCAAATATTTTACATTCCTGTGGGACATAAATTTGACTGAGACAGTTCTCACTGAAGAGAAATTAAAATCCAGCAAGCTGCATTCTTTTCTGGAGGCTGTAGAAAAGAGCCAGTTTCCTTGCTTCATTTGGATTCTGGAGGTTACCAATCTTTCCTGTTCTGAAGCTTCTCCCAGACTCACAGTTAGTGAAGATGAACTGAGACGTTCTTTCATGGTGTCACTGTGACCTCTCCTGTTTCCCTTTGTTTACTCCAAAGGATTCATACACATGTGATTCAGGATAATGTTCCTGTCCACAACTTTTAAGTTCCTCTGCCATGTGACTTCTTCACACTGTCAAGAAAAAAAATGTGGGGACCTATTGTGCAATAGAATATTTGTTTAACTATGCAAAGATGTGTTGCTGTTTTACCTTGCGCACCTAAGGCACCTGATAGGTCTAATAAAAAGCTGACTGGCCAATAGTGAGGGTGGGGGAGGTATAGACTGGACTTCTGTAAGTAGAAGGAGGAATAAGAATTTAGGCTCAGGGGAAGAAAGAAGAAGAGATGCTAGGGAGATGCCAGGGGTCAGATAGTCAGACATGGAGAAAGCAGGAAAGTAGGACATACAGAGTGAAAGAAAGATAAAAAGCTACGAGGCAAAATGTAGATGAATAGAAACAGGTTAATTTAATTTAAAAGAACCAGTAGGACAAGCCTAAGCTAAGGCTGAGTATTCACAGCTAATAATAAGTCTGTGTGTCTTTATTTATGAGCTGGTTGGCAGCTCAAAGAAAATGCCAACTACCGGGGTCAAATTTTCTTTGAAATAAAAGTTAAGATTGTCTTCAAATAAGTTAAAGAATGAGGAAGAAATTGAACAGTGGTAAGTGGAAAATATTTCTGTTGGCGTTATTTATCACTTGATAACAAACCACCCAAAACATAGTTACTAAAGAAACCAGCATATTATTACTTAGGACTCTGACACCTAGTCTGTGCTCAGTTGGACTGCTTTACAGAGCAGTGGTCTCAGAGAGCTGTGTTGTTGTAGGCCCATATTTCTTTATGGTGTAGCAGCCAGGCTCTGAAGCCCTGCAGACAGGCATCTCTGCCTGACAAAGGTCAGAATATTTGCTGCTCCTTTTCTTTGTAATTTGGAGGATACCTTATAGAGATGCTAATTCAAGCCTATGTGACAGCTAGTATACTCAGCAGACAGGTAGATGCGGACATGACAAAAGGCCATTCACCTGGTTGCCTAGGTGACAGAATGATGATGTATTTTCCTGCCCAGTTTATGTATTGGTATAAAAGATGTTTGGAGAATAAATGCAGGGAGATCTTCAGGAGGAAGAAGCCTGAGATGCCCTTTTCCGTAAGAATGGTGTAAGCTGTGTCTGGTTATTCCTTGCGCCTCCGTACCAGTCCAGTTAGGGAAAATAGATATTTGTGTTGGCGCCACACGGGCTCTAACAGTTGTATGCATGGCAGCAGGCTTTTAAGGAAGGAGAAAGCAGAAGCTGCCAAATGTCAGATCCAGAGGTGGAGCACTTCCTTGTATTGGTTACCTAGTCCAGTAATGGGGCCAGTCCAGAGTTAAGGTGCAATAAATACAGCCCACTTGTGGAAGTAAAGTCTTATGTACATACAAAAGGACAAAGAACTAATAGTTTCACTTGGAGTCTTCCTAACACACATAGAAGGCTCATCTGAAGTTGGGTGGTGGTGGCTCACGCCTCTAATTCCAGCACTTAGGAGGCAGAGGCAGGTGAATCTAAGTGAGTTTGAGCCAGCCTGGTTTACAAGAGCTAGTTCCAGGAAAGCTAGGACTATTACACAGAGGAACCCTGAAGAGAGAAAGAGAGAGAGAGAGAGAGAGAGAGAGAGAGAGAGAGAGAGAGAGAGAGAGAGACTCATCTGAAGTTGGAAACTGAATTCATTACCTCTCCTATAATAAATCACCCAAATCTTAGTGGTTTACAAGAACACTCATTTATTCTCATTTATTACTTTACAGTTCCAGAGAATAAAAAGCTTGGGGTGAACTGAACAGGACTGAAATCATGGTGTCAGCAATGCTATGCTCCATCTAGAGCATCAGTGCAATAAATTCATGTCCTTTCTGTCCCAGCTCCTAGAGATACTTACATGATTTGTCTCATGGAGCCTCTCTTCATCTTGAAAGTACATCATTTCAACCTCTTTCCCATTACGACATCTTTCCTTATGGTTTGACCCTTTGAATTATTTTGGATCTCCTTGGATAACCCAAAGAATTACTCTCATCTCAAGATCCTTAACTTAGCTATATAATGATTTGTATAGATCTACTATATAGATCTATAAAATCTCCATTTTCAGAGAATCTTGAGATTGAAGTAAGGACATGTTTCTAGCAAATGTTATATTGTCAATAAAACCTTTACATTTGTAATTTTGTTACTATATTCTGAGAATTATTTTTTCCCCAGTAACACTCAACTTCCCAGAATCTAGGGTAGAAAAAGCAAATGTCGAATCATTGAAACTACAGGGACTATAGAATTTAAAAATAATATTAAATTCACAGGTAAATAGATGAATCTCAGAGTGAAATAACCCGAAAAGACAAACATGGCATGTCTTGTCTCATTTATGGATGCCACCCTTAAATGTGTGTCTTGTTTGGAGTGTCCACAGAGGTCAGGAAAACGGTAAGAAGTATTTGGAGTTGGGGGCACAGTTCAAGGAAGGAGAAATAGAATGCAGTGTTATAAAGGGTTAGAGAAGAACAATTGAACAGGAAGAGTTAAATTGGAATGAGGGATGAGAAGGTGGGCAAAAGAGGGAATACAGGACAGAATAAATAACGCCTAAGACCTTTAGAAAAAGTTATACAGAAACCTACTACTGTACAAGCTTACCTAATATATAAAGAAACTTGATTGTAATGGGGCCGCAAGACCCCTTCTACACACCACAGGCTAACAAATAAAAAGTCCAATACTGAGAATGCATTACCTTTTTTGTAGTTGGTCAGTAAGGTCCCATAGATCCCCAGATACTACAGGTTATTGCTAATGATGTTGGTTACCTTTTAGGACTTGATAATAAGACCCTCTTATTGGAGACACACAACATGCTTGAGTCACAGAACACAGAGAAATAAAATTGGTACTTACCTTGAAGTTTAATCCCTGTTTGATAGCTTTGATAGTGCTAGAAGGTTCTGTGAATACACTCAGAGAAGAAAAATAATCACCAGCCAGACTTAGTTGCAAACTCTGCAAATTACAATAATAAACATTTCCAATGTTCCATATATCACGGGAAGAGTCAACTACTTTCTGTTTGATTTAAGTCCTGCTTCATATGATTAAATACACACTTGGCACCATTACCAGGCTGGGAACCTATGACTAGACAGATCATAAACTGTAGAGAAGAACCAAATACTACTATTTTTCTAAGTAGACATAGTATTAAATCAGCTTCTAATGGTTTATCATTGCACCAAAATATTAATGCATCTCTCAACCTTTGTCAGAGAAATGTCTTTTTGCAGCAGATGGTGATTAATAAAGAGACCCACAGTTGACCAAATGCTAAGAATAAGAGATTGCAGAATACTCATTCCTGTGTAGAATATCTGCATCACACACCCTCCTCCTAAGGCTCAGGAATCATTGCTGGGGAGGAGTTGAAATAAACAAGAAGTGATGGGTGATACAGTGCCTTCTGGACATAGCAGTATGGCTGAGCATGTAAACTTACAACAGTTAAGGCAACACATGCAAAACCTGTGCATATTCAAGCCAGACCAAAGACCACTGTGGAGATGGGTGGTGGGTAGAAAGTCTTACCTCTGCCTGAGAAGCTATTAGAAACTGATAACTACTGGAAGGGGGAGAGTCAGTTTTCTCCAAGAGTATAGCCCCTGGTGAGCCCACCTTATTCAAATGGAAGGACACACATCCAAGAATACATGGGCAGCACAAATTGCACTTCATTTTTAAAAAAAGAGGAGACAAAATTGGGCATGTAGGGAAGGGGAGGAGTTGGACAAGGTGAACATGATCAAAACACATTGTATGAAATTTTCAACAAGCAACAACAAAAGAATAATGGCAAGGAAGTAAATGATTGAGGGATCTGATAAAGAGAGAAGGGGTTTGAGGCCCAGGGCAAGAGTGAAAGTCAGTGCTCTTAGTGAAGTCCAGCAAGAATTCTGAAGAAAGGGAAAAGAAATGTGGAAGAGCAAAGCATTGCTCTGACTAGCTCCCTCTCATCTTAGTCTTCCTGGTTTCCTCCATGCACCTCACTTCACTGTCTTCTGCTTTTCCTTCCCTCATGACAAAACCCAATGTCTTAACTTTCCTTTTGAGAAATTAAACATAATGAAAATCATTTTTAGACAAAAAAAAAAACCCCTTTCCTCTAAATGTGAGCTAATGAACCCTTTTGAGCAAGCTTTTCTGGTGGTATCTGCACACTATCTGGGTTATGACATTGATACTCAGTATTCCAGTAGGAACAGTTGATTAGTCTAAAAGCAATTGCATTACTGATTTAATAATGAAAGAAAAATAAAAGTCAGGTAAAAGTAAGCAAGCAGAGTAGTATAGTTTGTCTTCATTACTGTTCTGTTGCTCTGAAGAGACATCGTGACCAGGGAAAACCTTATAAAAGAAAGCCTTTGATTGAAAGCTTGTTTGCAGTTTTAAAGGGTTAATCCATGATTATCATGGTGGCAGAGGAACAGTCACTGAGAGCTGTACATTCTGAACTTCAGAGAGAGAGAGAGAGACAGAGACAGAGACAGAGACAGAGAGAGAGGGAGAGAGTGACTACTACTGGGCCTCATGTGATATTATGAAATCTGAAAGCCCACTCCCAGAGGCACATCTCCTTCAACAAGGCCACACCTCTAATCCTTCCAGACAGTTTATCAGCTGGGAACTAAGCATTTAAATATATGAGAACCTTTGGGGTCATTCCCATTCAAACCACCTTCCACCCTCTGGCTACAATAGGCTTATAGCCATGCCATAATGCAAAATGCATTTACTCCAACTTTAAAAGTCTCCATAGTCTGTAACACTCTCAATACTTCTCCAAGTTTCTTCTGATATTCAAAGCAATCTCTTAACTGTAACCCCATGTAAAATCAAAGTAAAAAAAAAAAGCAGATTACATATTTCCAAAATGCAATGGCACAGAATATTTGTTACCATTCCAAAAAGGAGGAAGGTGGGTGAGTACTGAACCAAAGCAAGACCAAAAAACAGCATGGCAAACTCAAAATTCTGTGTTTTCATGTCTGATATCAAAGTGTTCGTCAGATCTCCAAATCCTTCCAGTTTTTTGGCTGCAACTCTTTTGCTCTCTTGGGCTGTTTTCACACCTTGTTAGCAGCTCTCCTTAGCATGTATCCCAGGGTTCTGGCATCTCCAACATCTTGGGGTATAATACAACCCAGGTTCCATCTTCACAGGTTTATACAATGACTTCCTCAGTTCTCCATGAAAGGACTCCCCTGCTACACACTTGGCCTAAATTACTTTCCTAAACCATGGAGGAAGATTCTATAAGTCCTTTTCTAGCTCTAAAACCAGAACTATGGTGATCAAAGTTGCCAAGTTCTTGAGCTTGTTGGGGTTGGAACCTGGCCCAATCTCCTTGAATTGCATTTACTTAAGCTTTCTATTGTTGTCTAGGCCTAGGAATCCCTTAAATCTTTTCCTTTCATAAATCACAGGACTAGTTGAGGGGGCTCTTATCTTGAGGTTATCACTCCCTTTATTTCATCTTGCAACAGGCTTTTCTCTAAGATTTTTTATGTCTTTGAACACAGGACTTGACTGCAACATCACATTTCCTGATGCTACTTGTCTCCTCACACCTTACATTTTGTATTTCTCTTTGCCTCAATTGCTCTTTTTCATTGTATATATATATATATATATATATATATATATACATATATATATATATATATATACATATATATATATATATATAAAAGATCGCCAACAATCACAGAACACAGTCAGTCCTAGGTTGTCTTGAAATCTCCTCTGCCAATAATATGTATTCAAAACTTTTCAATTTAGCCTCTGGAAAATTTTTAGGAAAAAGGCAAAAAGTAGTCACATCGTTTGACAAAATACCACAAGAATTGTCTCTAATATTATTCTCCTCTGAAGCTTCTTGAGCTAGGCCATCATAGTCTGCATCACTTTCAGTACTGCTGTCTTCCATGAGCCTATAATGATGGCCCATTAAGTCTTGCTTAAAACATTCAATGACTTTTCTAATCCAAAGTCCAGTAAGCCTTCTCCACTCCTCCAAACAACAGTATGGTCAAGCCTGTCACAGCAATACTAGGTCCCTGGTACCAGCTTCTGTCTTAGTCACTGTTCTATTTCTGTGAGGAGACATGTGACCAAGGCAACTCTTTTCATTTAATTGCTTTCAGTTTTAGAGGATTAATTCACTGATGTGGGAAAACAAATTGGTGCACCAGCATGGTCAACCAAAATCTTAAAATCTGAGAGAGTTTGGAAAGGTGTTCTAGAACAACAAAAACAAAAAACAAACAAACAAAAATACAAATCAAAAAACAAAAAAAAAAAAACAGAGCTAAACATGGCTTCTTGGTAGCCAGCATTTTGCTGGCTGCTGGCAGCATGCTGCAGCTCCTTTAGGTGAGGTTTTCCTGATTCAGCAGTAACAGAAAAAAAAAAAACCCACGTGTTTTTGAAACAGCTTCCTCGGCTGTGCTACTCACACAAATGGTTCTGACTCTTTCAGGAGGTCAGGCTATGGAGCATTTAAATGGGTTCTGTGAGCAGAGAGATACAGTTTGCTTAACAGCAACATAGACCTGCTATTACCTAAAAATGGGGCAATGTACATGGCTCTCAGAGGCAGTGAATAGACCTCCACCATGTCGGACTAGGTGGAGCCAAAAGGTAAAGCAACCTTAATATGAGCCAAGCTGGTTAACACTTTAAGAAGCTATCGTGGTCAGAAAAGGATTACAGATATGCATTAAGGACAGATTCCGACATAAAAGACTTCTAAATGAGACACAGTGTGTTTTAAGAATGTATATAGGCTTGGGAGAGAGAAGAAAAACAGTAAAGAGACAGTCAATGTAATATATAGACAGTCATAGGTTAAAGGAGCAAACATACTAAAAACATTAAACTTGTAGAAATAGTAATAGAGTAAGAAAAATCAGCCGCTTAAAGATGGACTATACACAGAGAGTCTTGATTATGTGTTTTCTTTAAATTTTTTGATTGCAGAGAGACATTTGATTCTGGGGACTGCTAAGCTAAACCAACATATATGTTTTAAAGGTTTCTTGACTTCAAAATTTGAGTCTAAGGATATGTTACTTTGGAAAAGAGGTTCTTCATTTGTTGCAACAGAGGATGAGAACCTGCGACACGCACTCCTTGTCCAGCAAGAAGGAACGATCACAAAATCAAGAATCCTTCTCAATCACAATTTATTGGAGCACTCGATTGAAAAGAGGAATGGGGAAAAGGGATGACGAGAGAGAGTGAAAAACCCAAAGGCAGCTGCTTTTCTAGTGTGAGAGGCTCGAATGCTGATTGGTTGATGCCATTCTGCTAGGGCCCAAGGCCACAGGACAGGTCAGGGAACCAAGTCTCTGAAATGCAAAACAAGGCCCCAAGCACACTGGCCTGCACAGCAACATCAAAGGATTTGTATACCTCCAGGCTGTAGGACCGCTGGCACTATCTCGCCAAGGCGACATCCTGGCGGCTCCTTACAAGAACCTGTGAATTAATTCCATACTAATGTGATTTGATGGACCAAGACACCCTAAAAGTTCACCATGAATACCTTCAAAAATACTTTGCCCAACAAAAAACAGGAAATAGTTTGAAGAGAACTATGCCCAAACTCCCTAAATAATTGTTTATAAATGCTTGTTTACATTTAAAGGGGGCTATGTTACATATATGAATAATTTGCATTGGTATGGATATTGGATGTCTATTCATACAAATTTTAGGTAAATTTTGTTATGTGTATATTTCTGCTCTTGATTAAGGTGTTGTGTTTGTGCAGCTCATTTAAGAATACAATGTACAATTAAGAAATACAGGTATTAGCCAAGCTTATAGTCATGTTAGTTAGGTTTTCTAGATGTAAAGAGATATATTTCAGATGAATAACTATTCTTCAAACCTTTCAAAGACTACAGAATATGGCATTGTATATGTTGTAATAGCTTAGGACTTTTCATGACAATGAGATACATCTGCTCCTAGCAGTACTAATTACTTCAAAAGGATGATGGGCATTGAAGAGACTTCTCATGGAATTTGCTAACCATTTGGACAAGAAATTGTTCTTGCCTGGACTGCTTAATACTATGCTGTATGAACTGGACATGCAGGACCCATAGAGAAAATGACTGCTGAAGTTGCCTAAAGAAGGTGAGACAGTCCTTCAGCATTCCTGCTTCATGAAAGAGTCTGCCATACATTCTGCAGGACAGTAAAAAAATGACTGACAAACTGCCAATACAGGCAGAACTGTCTTTGAAATTTCCTGCTTCGTGGAATGTCTGCTAGATACTATGGGCCTGTAGGCTGAAGATGGATGCCCCAACAGTACCGAAGAACTTTGGGTGACTGTCCAGGTAGCAAGATGTCTCAGTCAATTCTAGAGTTTTGGAAGTTGCTTACCATGCACTTCCTGTTTACTTAGGTAATAATATATTCTTATGGAGTCTTTGATGGAGTTGAAGAATAGAAAGTTATAATTATAGTTTTCCTTGGTTATGATGAAAGATAAAGTAGATACAAATATTGTAACCATAATTCTGTTTTATTATATGTATTTTTATTATGTTAAAGTTAAAACCTTTCTTTTCATTTAAACAGAAAAGGGGAGGTGATATGGGATTCCCCTCTGTATGCTGTGAATACCATTGTTTAATAAAGAAACTGCTTTGAGACTATAGCAAAGCAGGGTAGAACTTAGCTATGTGGGAAAAACTAAACTGAATCCTGGAAGAAAGAAGGGAGAATCAGGGAGAAGCCATGTAGCCCCACTGGAAACAGACACCGGAACTTTACCCAGTAAGTCACAGCCTTGTGGCAATGCACAGATTAATGGAGATGGGTTAATTTAATATATGAGTTAGCCAGAAATATGCTTAAGCTATTGGACTAACAATATTACAAATGATATGGTTTCTGTGTGATTATTTTGGGTCTGGGCATCTGGGAACAAACAAGCAGCCTCCTACAACAGTTCGTGGTTATCATGGCAGAAAGATGACAGGCCTGTTCTTAGAGCAATAGCTGAGTGTTTTAGATCCTGATCTTTAGGCAGCAGGCAGAGATTGAGGTGCTGGGCCTGGTGTGGGCTTTTGAAACCTCAAATCCACCCCCCTGTGACATACCTCTTCCAACAAGGCCACACCTCTTAATCCTCCCTAAACAGTTCAACAACTGGGGACTAAGTATTTCAGTACATCAGCCTGTTCCCTAAGTTTCAGAGGATACCAAGATCAACTGCGTTGTCTCCAATTTCAGAAGAATGAGGCTTCACTCCACAAACATACTCTGTCAGATTGGGAACTCCATGTGCTTTCCATCCTGACCCTTCTTCCCCCTAGGCTGATCTGCATTCTCCTGGCCTATGGGGCCATTCTCATCCAAACTCCCACTACAACTAAGTAAATGTTCTCTCAGAAACATTCTATCTTCATTGTGTTTGGGGTGCTTTGATTTTCTGAAACTCTGGGTTGTAGAAATTTAAGGTGAGGTCGACCCAGAGCAGTGTTGACATGTATTGTATGGTAGAGGCAGATCTTCCACACTCAAGACTTGGGGACATAAGTGTTATTGTTTAACAGCAGTGGAGGTGAGAAATGAGTGAGTCATGGAGTACAAAATACCCACATGGGACTTTATTAGGAAAGGGGGGCAGGGTGACAGGAAGATATGGTGATCTACCAAGAAAGAAAATAAAGGGAGAATGGGCAGGCAGGGCTTGCTTGAAATGGAAAGTTCGTGTATGCATACAGAGCCTTATGCAGGCACACAATGCATGATGGAGCCACACAACATGTGACATAGTGGCACATAGTCTGGATAAGTATTTGTCTAAATGATGCCAGCTGACAGGGGTGGGCCAGTATAATGCCTGGATCCTAACATCCCCATCTTTTCTTAATTAATAAAAGCTGAGGAATTAAAGGGGGTACTAGGTGGGCCTGGGATGAGGGCACTGAATTTTCAAGACTGCTTCCAGCTGACTTAGAGGGTGTCAATCATCTTTGGGGGACCTGAGAAAGCTGGGGTGCTCATCATTTCACTGCTGCCCAGGCTATGTGGAACCATCTTGTGTTTCTTGGACCTGGTGAGATGCTGTTCAAAGTAAATCTAAGTCGACTTCCTGAAATACCTGGGCATGTTTGATAGTCTTTGCACATCTGTGGCTAACAGTTGGTAGTCCTGTAACAACAGCTAATTGGTTTGATTAGAAGCTTTGAATAAGTCATTGGGAATACTTAGGAAATTGATGAAGCAGGGTGTAATTAGTAGAGACAGAAGAATGCAGAACAGCCTTGGGGGAAAGGAAGAGGGGTCAGGATGGAAAGCACTTGGAGTTCTCAATCTGACAGAGTATGTTTGTGGGGTGAAGCCTCATTCTTCTGAAACTGGAGACAAGGCAGTTGATCTTGGTATCCTCTGAAACTTAGGGGAACAAGGTCCTGTTGGAGCTGCTGTGTATGAAGGAGAGTGAACTTGCGGTGGAAGGATAAAGGGTTTGAGATGAGGTAAGTGAATCTAGTGAGGAAGGCCCTCAAGCTTAGCAGCTGTGGGAGTTACAAGAATTACTTTGAAGGGGCTCTGCCATTTAGGGGAAGGAGTAGGGACAGTAGCTCTTCTAGGATTTCAATGCAAGAATGAGATGGGTGTGGTCAATGTTAGGCTGAGGAAGAAGATTTGTGATATTGAGGGATGGGTAAGATTGGAAAGTATGTGTGGCATCTTTTACCAGTGCTACCTGGAAAGAAAGAACTTGGGAAGGAGGTAAAGTTTGTAAGCCTTTGTAAGTTAGGAGATGGGACAGGTTGTGGGAGAAGATAGTAGTTGGTGACCCAAAGGTTAGTTTTTTTTTGATTCTTGAATGAGGAGCTTAGCAGTTGCTAAAACACAGATTCGGGGTGCCCATCCCAAGGTGCTTAGGTCTAGATTTTTTGATAAGTATGCTACAGATGCAAAGGAAGGTTTCAGCTGGTGGCCTAGGACCCAAAGAGCATATCCCTCTTTTTCTGTTACAGAGGGAGAAGAGTTAGGTCTGGGAGATGAAGGGCTGGAGCGTAGAGGAAAGCTTGTTGGAACTGAAAGGGCTTAGTAACAGGATTAAGCAGAGGTTTGTTGGCAGGGGTTGTGGGGTGTATGGGGCAAAGCTGCCTCATAAAAGGGGCAGGCCAAGAGGAATAAAGAAAAAAATCCAGGAACTCAAGAAGCCAGCTATTCCTAGGAATAATAAAATTTCCTTTTCACTAGAGGAAACTGCTAGAGACTGGATCAGTATTTTTCTGTCTAAAGTAATAGTTTTGTGAGTTGGAATAATTGTTAGTTTCAAGTAGGTGACCTGAGGAATAGACAGTTGGGCCTTGGAAGTTGAGACTCTACACCCCACTTGGACCAGAAATTTAGAAGAGAAGAGGTGTTGGTTTGGTTAATTTCTAAGGATGGGCTTTGTGACCATCCTGACCACACTTGAAACAGGGACCTAGTTGTCCTTGAGTCCCATGGGGCAAGGGAGCCTGGGCAGGCTCTGAGGTTGTTCGCATGGCTTCGGTCAGCATCAGGTGACTGTTTATGGGCTTTTCTCATTTCTTTCATGGTACACCTTAGAGGCCAGCACTTAGGAGCCCTTTCCCAGATACCTAAGCTAAGCCCTAATGTCAGGGACACTCTGGGAAAAAAATAGGTCGTAAGGAGTTGTCTACCCTCTGGATTTTCAGGGTCTGGGTTAGCATACTGCAAGAGAACCTTTGTGAGGCGTTCAAAGAACAGAGACAGAACTTAGTTTGTCTGAGCTATTTCCTGAAGTTTCTCATAGTTTACTGACCTAAGGGCAGCCTTACAGAGACCTCATGAGGAGGCAGGTTGCAAACTGATCTCTAGCTAGAGTGGCCCCTGGAGTATTATAGCCCCAGTGGGGGGTCACGGCAGCCTCTGCCCTTACTGGATGAGCTGCATTAATTTGATGAACTTCATCTGCATGTGTTCTAGTCTGCTCCTAACTCATCTGAAAACTGCATTCTGCATGGAGTAGATTGTTTGTTAGCTAAAATTATATATATATATATATATATATATATATATATATATATATATGACATTATAAGATTGGGTGATATATATATATTGGAATTCTTTTTTGAAAGCAGTAGAGTTAGAGGTATAAGGACCCAGTTTTCTGCAATAAATAAAGTTAAATGTTCTCTTGAGAGGGAATTCAGAGTGGAACTCTATCCATTTTGACAGATACTTTGTGGGAAAAACAACAAAGAACGCTGCCAGTGTTCTATAAATCCTTGCTGATGTGTGCTCAGCTTACTTTTCTACTTACTGAACTTTGCAGATGCTTCTAAATTAAGGGCCTGACATCCCCTCTCTTAGAGCAGTGGTTCTCAACCTGTCAGGTGAGACCCCCTTTAGGGGTCACATATTAGATATCCTGTATATCAGATATTTACTTTACAATTCATAACAGCATCAAAGTTACAGTTATGAAGTAGCAACAAAATAACTTTATAGTTGAGGGTCACCGCAACCTGAGGAAGTATATTAAAGGGTCACAGCCTTAGGAAGGTTGGGCACCACGGTCTTAGGGTCTTTATTTTAGAGCCTTGGAATTGCACATTTTTCCTCGGTGTCTGTGAGATGTAACTCTTCCTAAAAGTACCTTGCTTGTTTTGCAGTCCTGCGTCACTTTTCTCAAGCAGACAGAGTTTGGTTGTCTGTGTTAATGTGTGTGAGGGTCACAGATTGACTTCCTGCGGTCCCTGCATGAAGTTACAAAACTGACTGTAGTCAGGAAGACCCAAGAAAGTTTGTTTTGCCTTAGACTGAGGTCGGTTTTAATCCTTCATTCCACCCCTTCTCCAGACAGAGGTTTAGCCTTGTTCTTTGCTTTCTCTTCTATTGCTAGCAATCCATCTAAATGAAATGAGCTCTGAGCAGTGCTATCTTCTGGTACTAACTCGATTCCCAGCAGTCTCCAGAGCATGTTAAACCCCTGCTGGAGGGATGAAGGCAGGAGGTGAGCTGTGACTGATTCAGTTGTCTATAGCAACCATGAAGAAAACTCTTGTGCTTTTGAACCAAGTAAACGGTGATTTTTTTTTAAAGGTGGGATACTGTGTTAGTTAAGAAGGCATTTTTTTTTTTTTAAGAAAGGGGTCACTATTTGGAGAATCTTGAGAAGGGTGGATTTATGTAAATGCATGGCTTCTCAGATAGTACCTTAATTGCTAGTGACAGAAATCTGACTCCAAATACCTTAACTAGAATAGTAAGTTTACTGATCCATGTAATCTCAACCCCTAAGGATAATTCTGTACCTATGTCCTGAAATGACATGTTCAATAGAAACTTACCAATTACCTCCTGTGTTGAAATCATTGTTAGTGACCTTGGGGATACAAAGACTTGTCAGTAAGCCTGGTAGTATTTTGGACCAACTGCTTAGTCTGGTGTCACAGTGATAAGAACCTTGTCTCTCAACATATTCAGGAAGTTTCATTCCCTAATTGTTTTCCTCCACTGAGGCTTTTGCATGGGAATCCTCTGGAAGAACCATGCTCTTACATTACTGTACATACAGTCTGGGCAGAAGGAGCAGCTTTACCACAGCCCTCAGAAAATTTCTGAGTCACTGGGACTGGAAAGTTTAAGTCATAGTTCAGTCCCAGGACAACCATTAAGCAAGGGGTGATGTGCCGTGCTTGGCCAGGTCTAGGTCTCATGTTCCACCTCCAGCCCCTGTGATAGACTAGAACAAGGCCATATAGACTGAGTGTTGACAGAGGATCTAGGCTCCTACTCCTAGGGTAATACAGCCGCTCAAGTGGAAATAAATGGGTAGGAAGAAAAATACTGAAAACAGAAAGAAAAAAAATATCTCCTACTACAGTTAAGAGGTCAAAACACGGGAGCAGGAATCAGGCTGTCTGCGTTTAAAGTCACTGTGTGCTTGGACTGTAGTCCTTGTTACATAATTTGACCTGCTTATGTATCAGCTAACTCACTATGAAATGATAGTGCGAATGTCACTGAATTGTTCCGATGCAGAGTGGGATCACAGTCTGAAAGGAAGTGGGATGAGGCTCTTTCCTCAGCCCTCTATTAATAAATGTCCTCATTCACACAGTCAGTCTGCGGCCACAGTGAGATGGCTGTGTGCATGATATGTTTTATGCTCTAGTGGGATGAAAGGCAGTCAGTGTCACCATAATAACAGGAAATGTGGTGAGCTATTAGATGAAGAGAGGGACTCTGGACAGGTTAAAAGGCGGTGTGTATTTACTATAGTGAGTTACATTAATTTCTCAGCAATGTGATGCGGGAGAATTGTCTGTATTCTGTCAGTCATATTTTAATAAAACGCTGATTGGCCAGGCAGGCAGTATAGGCGGGAAAGCCAGACAGGAAGTAGGAGTGGAGCAAAGAGACTGGGAGTATTCTGGAAGCAGAGCTCCCTCAGCACTCCTGAGCAGACCACCGAAGAGACAGCATGTAACCTGCCCAGCTGAAAAAGGTACGGAGCCACTATGGCTAACATAGATGAGAATAATGGGTTAATATAAGTTATAAGAGTTAACAAGAAGCCTGACCTAATGAGCCAATCAGTTTATAACCTAATGTAGACTCTGTGTTATTTTCTTTGTTGCTTGCTGGCTGTTGGGGTACTGGGAGGGACAGAAACACCAACAAGCCAGCCCTCATACTACAGCAATGCTGTCTTGATCTTTAAAGATGAATTGAGTAAATCCAGAGAAGTGTATAGGGTGTGTTCTAGGTAGATAAGAACATGTAGACTCTATTTAGACTGCTCTTGATAGATTTAAATTCCCAGTCTCTGTTCTTCTGAGCTAATTACAGAGTTAGGGAAAATGATAACTAACATGATAACTTTAGTCCTAGCAGTAAATACATATTAATAAAGCCTTTACAATTATTTTGCATTAAAATGTTTTATTGTTTTAGAAATGAAAATTATGCTCAGACATATTATAAACTGTCAACAGGTCTCCCAGGAACGGTCAGGAAGGACTCGCTCTCCCCTCTTGCCATCATTCTGTTTAACAGAGGTAGCCAGTGCTCTGCCTGCTTACCTGTTTGTTTAAGTTACCATATATTTTAAGTAACTTATTTGCTAAGTTTACACTGCTATAAAAATTAGTTACTTCTATTTTAACTATCAATTTTCACAATTACCACAATACATATGCTCAACCCACACATTTTTCTATTTTCTTTTTTTAAATTGATTATATTGAGCTATATATTTTTCTCTACTTCCCTCTCTTCCTCTCCCCTCTCCTTCTACCCTCTTTCAAGGTACCCATGCCCTCAGTTTACTCAGGAGATCTTGCCCTTTTCTACTTCCCATGTAGATTAGATCTGTGTATGTATCTCTTAGGGTCTTCTTTTTTTGTCTAGGTTTTCTGGGATTGCAGCTGGGTTTACTTTGCTTTATGTCCAAAACCCACTTATGAGTAAGTACATATGATATTTGTCTTTCTGGGACTGGGTTATCTCACTCAATATGATGTTTTGTAGACCCATCCATTTACCTAAAAATCTCAAGCTGTCATTAAATTTTTCTGCTGTGTATCACTTCATTGTGTAAATGTACCACGTTTTTGTTAGCTATTCTTCAGTTGAGGGGCATTTAGGTTATTTCCAGGTTTTGGCTATGACAAACAATGCTTCTATGAACATAGTTGAGCACATGTCCTTGTGGTACAATTGAACATCTTTGGGTATATACCCAAAAGTGGTATTGCTGAGTAGGTTGTTTGACAATTTTCTGAGAAATCACCATACTGATATCCAAAGTGATTGTACCAGCTTGCACCCCCACCAGCAATGGAGGAGTGTTCCCTTTACTCCACATCCTCTCCAGCATAAGTTGTCATCAGTGTTTTTGATCTTGGCCATTTTTGCAGGTGTAAGATGGAATCTCAGAGTTGTTTTGATTTGCATTTCTCTAATGACTAAGGATGTTCAGCATTTCCTTAAATGTCTTTCAGCCATTTTATATTTCTCTGTTGAGAGTTCTCTGTTTAGGTCTATACCTCATTTTTTATTGGGTGATATGTTCTTTTGATGACCAATTTCCTGAATTCTTTGAAAATTTTGGAGATCAGCCCTCTGTCTGATGTGGGGTTAGTGAAGATCTTTTCCCATTCTGTAGGCTGCCATTTTGTCTTGTTGACAATGTCCTTTGTCTTACAGAAGCTTCTCAGTTTCAGGATGTCCCATTTATTAACTGTTTCTCCCAATGTCTGTGCTACTGAGATTATATTTAGGAAGTGGTCTCCTTTGCCAATGCGTTCAAGTGTACTTCCCACTTTCTCTTCTATGAGATTCTGTGTGGTTAGTTTTATGTTGAGGCCTTTGATCCATCTGGACTTGAGTATTATGCATAGCAATTGATATGGATCTAATTTTCATTCTTCTACATGTTGGTATTCAGTTATTCCAGCACCATTTGTTGAATATGCTTTCTTTTTTCCATTTGATATATTTTGCTTCTTTGTCAAAAATCAAGTGTTCATAGGTGTGTGGATTGAGATCTGGGTGCTCATTTCTGTTCCATTGATCCTCCTTGTGGGACCCTGTTCTCCCTGATCCTTGAGACCAAAATACTGGATGCAAATAATGTTTACACTAACCAGCTAAGCTTCCTGCTAGTTCCGTCCTTGGTTCTGCTACAGCCTGGTACATTATCCTGAGGGATCTATTTTACTTTAAAATGGTAATTTCTCAACCTGCCTCAAAGCAGCTCAGGTGCCAAGGCCCATCTAACCTGTCTGACATTGCCTTGTACCCTCGACCACCTGCCTGGGGAAAAACTCCCACAGAGGCCAGTTTCCCCAGCCCCCTCTGGGTGAGAGGAGTTTTCCTTTACTGGGGCCTTTATTCTCCTTCCTGCTTTTGTTGGGAGGAGGCCTTGCCTTTTTGATCCTGGTTGCCCACTGGTATAAATACCCGACTTGAGTTTAATAAAGTTGCCATTTACTCTGGTAAATGAGCAAAGGTCTCTTTTTGTGTGTGTCTCTTTTAACCCTCAGGACAATCGTCCATTCTTGTGGACCCGAGTTCGGGAAAGCGCGCGCCTGAATCGGGTGTGGATATCCACTGAAAAGTGCGGGGTCTTACAGATGGTGTCCCTCGGGTCGGCTTTGAAGAAGAATTGAAGAATCGCGTCCTGCCGTCAGTGGATCCACCACGAGAACCCCAATAGAGGTGAGGGTCACCCCACGATCCGGAATCTGGCCAGTTTTGTAGTGTGCAATTGTGCACATGTGATAGGGGGTGAATAGCTTGATATGTAGAAGTATGGGTGCTAAAAGGTCTGATCCAGAGCTGAAGGCCAGTGGGCAAATCAGCTGCTAAATTTCATAAAGAGACTAGGCACCAGGATTAAATGACATTGCACTAGAGACCGCTTAGACTAACTTAAAACTCAGTCTCTGGCTCTCACATGCAGGGAACTTTAATTTTTGCCTAAGAGCACAGGCTGGGCGCAGTTATCTCCCGGCGGGAATCCGTTCCCAAGGCAACAGGGCCAAACGTAGCTGGTGACTAGCAAACAATATAGCCGAGGGCCCATGGAGGTGCGGGCCTCGGGCTGAGAGAGGATTAAAGATATATTTGTAAGTTCTATTAAGAGTTTTTGAGTGACACAAGAACAACTTCGCAGAGCTTGTCTTTCAGGGAGACTAGAAAGCTCCCATGCATGTTTGAATGCGGGTCACAGAACCATGCACGGGCTCTCACAGCAGCCGAGGCAGCCGACAGTGATGGGGGCGCGATGAACTTGCACAAGCCAAGCGGCAATGCAGAAAGGGGAGCGCTGGACACGCGCCCCAAGAGGAGGGCGGAGAGACATGGACACACAGCCCACGGGAAGCGACAATAGTCAGGCCTTGGTGGTACAAAGATTAGTTAAAATCCGCCCGCCTAAACTCAGGTGACAATTTGCAAACAGAGTGGAGGGGTCTGTGTCCCGCCCCCCGCTGTGCAGCGCAGCTTCAATAGTTTTAAGTGGAGATTGATAGATTCTAAGGTTTTACAGACCCAAAAGAGGTTAGCTAAATCTTGGGATGGTTTGTTGCCTAATTTTCTAAAAATCCAAACTATGCCAGTTTGCATTTCCACCAGTGGTGGAGAAGTTTCTCTTAAGTAAAAGTTATGGACAGTGTTTGATCTTGATCATGTTTTAGGGATAAGATAGAGTCAAGAGTTATTTTGATTCACACTTCTCCTATGATTAAAGATGTTATTTTTTAAATGTCTTTCAGTCATTTTAAGTTTGTCTATTGAGAGTTTTCAGTTTAGGTTTATTGCATATATTTTAATTTTATTAATTGCTCTTTGGAGGACTAATTTATGAAGTCCTAATGTTTTTTATATGGATTGATGACTGACAAAGATTTCCATATCTATAGCCAGATATGTCGATCCTATTAATTATTTCTCTAATTTTGGCGGGAGGCAATGTGCCCCCATAAAGGTAGCAATTTTTATAATTCTGTCCAGTTGTGTAAGTGCTCATGTACTGGATCAGATAATAATTTTCTGCCCCTGGAAAAGTTCCAGGCGGAACTGATTCTAAAAGATGTTTTGGAGCTGACCATTCAGCCCAGTTCAAAACCTGCTATGATGGTGCAGGCCAATAAAAAATGATGTTTTAAGGTTGACTATTCAGCCCTATATTTAGGCCAGTTGCTATGGCACAGGGCAATAGAATTTGCTCTTTGGAGCAGAGACCTACAGGTCTCTAAGTTCAAGACCAGCCTACTTCCAGTACTGATTGTGCTGAATATTTACACTGAGTTTTTTAGTACTCTTAATTGTTAATTTGGGAGAAGAGTTTTGTTTATGTTTTTTCTAGGAATGCTGACATGCATCTGGGTACTGTTCATGCTGTGGATTCATCTGTCCAGAGGCCTGAGGACAAAGCCTCTGCTATGGAGCTGTCTGACCTGATTGCTGAGGAGCTGGCGGGTTCCTGAAAAGTGATCCAGCTCCTACACTTGTTCTATCAGTTATTGCTGTACTGTTATTGCTGTACATTGCTATATTGTTATTGCTGTACAATTGCTGTACTGCTGGATTTCCCCTTGATTTGTCAGTTATTGCCTGCTATCAGTTTTTCTTATCCTGTCAGCTATTTCTGCTGAGCACTATGGGTATCTTCAAGGCAGGTTGCAAAATGCCATGGTTGTTCAAATTAAGAATTGGATACTGAGGCTAATCTTGACAGATTGGATATGGTTTTTTGACCTTTGCTGGTCACAGAATAGGATTTTTACTGTTTTTCATGGTCCCTGAAATACAAAATTTACTAATTGGCTGTCATTTATTCTAGTTAGCTTTCCAGGGACCTTACACCAGTGCTATTGAGACCTTACTTAAAGGGGCTCTATTCTGAGCAGAGTTTTCAGGATTGTGCCAAAGCACAATCTCCTTTGGGAATGGTTGTATATGCTGGAGCATGACATTCATGATCTCATGAAGCTGGAGTCAGGACTACTCAGGTCAAGTCCTTTTGGCATTCGCCTCAAAATATCTTTCAGCATAATCTGGCTGGACTCAATGTATGACTAGTAACCAAAGACGGGTAAGGATTGAATGGGAGGAGACTCTGACCTAAGACAGAAAGGTATTTTGACCTGGAATACTTTTTCCACGACGGGTAAAGAGTCTGCCTGGCCATCACCACCTAAGACAAGGTGCTAGTCATCATATTTTATATAAAAGGGGGACTTGTGGGACCCTGTCCTCCCTGATCCTTGAGACCAAAATACTGGATGCAAATAATGTTTACGCTAACCAGCTAAGCTTCCTGCTAGTTCCATCCTTGTTTCTGCTACAGCCTGGTACATTAGCCTGAGGGATCTATTTTACTTTAAAATGGTAATTTCTCAACCTGCCTCAAAGAAGCTCAGCCGCCAAGGCCTAACCTGTCTGACATTGCCTTGTATCCTCGACCACCTGCCTGGGGAAAAACTCCCACAGAGGCCAGTTTCCCCAGCCCCCTCTGGGTGGGAGGAGTTTTCCTTTACTGGGGCCTTTATTCTCCTTCCTGCTTTTGTTGGGAGGAGGCCTTGCCTTTTTGATCCTGGTTGCCCACTGGTATAAATACCCGACTTGAGTTTAATAAAGTTGCCATTTACTCTGGTAAATGAGCAAAGGTCTCTTTTGTGTGTGTCTCTTTTAACCCTCAGGACAATCGTCCATTCTTGTGGACCCGAGTTCGGGAAAGCGCGCGCCTGAATCGGGTGTGGATGTCCACTGAAAAGTGCGGGGTCTTACACCTCCTGTCTGTTTTTATGCCAATACCAGGCTGTTTTCAGTACAGTCTCTCTGTAGAAGAGTTTAAAGTCTAGGATTGTGATGCCTCCAGAAGTTCCTTTATTGTAAGGGATTGTTTGGGCTATCCTGATATTTTTGCTTTTCCATATGAAGTTTAACATTGTTCTTTTGAGGTCTGTGAAGAATTTTGCTAGGATTTTGATAGGCATTACATTGAATCTGTAGATTGCTTTTGGTAAGATTGCCATTTTTATTATGTTAATTCTACCTACTCAAGAACATCAGTTTTTGGGACGGTTCCAATGGTCTCTGAGAGGAAGGTATATTCTTTTCTGTTTGGATGGAATATTCTACAGTTGTCTGTTAAGTCCATTTGAGTCATAACCTCTTTTAGTTCCCTTATTTCTCTGTTAATTTTCTGTCTGACAGACCTGTGCTGTGGTGAGAGTGAGCTGTTGAAGTCTCCCACTATTATTGTGTGGGATTTAATGTATGATTTAAGCTTTAGTAGTATTTCTTTACATATGAGGGTGCCCTTGTATTTGAGGCATAGATGTTCAGTATTGAGAGTTCCTCTTAATGGATTTTTCCTGTGGCTAATATGAAATCTTCTTCTTTGTTTCTTCTGATTAATTTTAGTTTGATGCTTATTTCTGTTAGATATTAGGATAGCTACACCAGCTTGTTTCTTAGGTGCATTTGATTGGAAATTTTTTTCCTGACCCTTTATTCTGAGGTGATGTCTGTCTTTGAGGTTGAGGTGTGTTTCTTGTATGTAGCAAAAGGATGAATTCTATTTTCATATCCAATCTGTTTGCCTGTGTCTTTTTATAGGTGAGTTGAGTTCATTTATATTAAGAGATATTAATGACCAGTGATTGCTAGTTCCTGTTATTTTAGTTTTTGTTGTTGGTGATGATATTGTGTGTGTTTTCCCCCTCTGTGGGATTTACTGTTGTGAAATCATCTATTGTCTGTGGTTTTGTGGATGTAGCTAACTTCCTTAGGCTGGACTTTTGCTTGTAGTACTTTGTGTAGGGCTAGGTTTATGGCTTAGTATTGATTAAATCTGGTTTTGTCATGGAATATTTTGTCTGTCTATGGTGATTGAAAGTTTTGCTGGGTATAGTAGCCTGGTCTTGTATCTGTGTGTAGGAAGGTCCGCTTGATCATCTTTGCCACCCAGCTAGCTTAGGCCCAAAATAACCACATAGAAAATGTATTAATTAAATCACTGCCTGGTCCACTAACTCTAACTTCTTATTGGCTAACTCTTACATATTAATTTAACCCACTTCCATTAATCTGTATATCACCACGAGATCGTGGCCTACCAGCAAAGTCTCAGCATGTCTATCTCCAGCGGCCGGTCCATGGCTCTGCTTTCTTCTTCCCAGAATTATTTCTGTCTTCTCTGCCTACCTAAGATCTGCCCTTTCAGTCCAAGGCAGTTTCTTTATTCATTAACCAATACAAGCAACACACAGAAGGGACTCCCACATCATCTGTGCACTCTCGGTGTCTGCAGAACACTTGACCAGGACCTACTGGCTTTCACTGTTTCAACTGAGAAGTCAGGTATAATTCTGATAGGTCTGCCTTTATATGTTTCTTGGCCTTTTCCTTTACAGCTCTTTATATTCTTTCCTTATTCTGTATGTTTACTGTTTTAATTATTATGTGGCAAGGGCATTTTTTTTTTTTGGATCCAGCTTCTTTGGTGTTCTGTAAGCTTCTTGTATCTTCATATGCATATCTTTCTGTAGGCTGGGAAAGCTTTCATCTATAATTTTGTTGAATATATTTTCTGTGCTTTAGAGATGGACTTTTTCTTATTCTTCTATCCCTATTAATCTTAATTTTGATCTTTTCATGGTGTTCCATATTCCCTGGATATTTTGTGTTAAGTTTTTGTTAGATCTAATGGTTTCTTTGACTGATAAGTCTATTTCCTCTACTGTATCTTCAGCACTTGAGATTCTCTCTTCCATCTCTTGTATTCTGCTGTTTATGCTTGCATGTGGTTCCTGGCCATTTTCCCATATTTTCTGTTTCCAGACTTTCCTCAGTTTGTGTTTTCTTTTATTTTATCTATTTTGGTTTTCATGTCTTGAATCATTTATTTCATCTGTCCATTGTCCCATTTTTTCTTGGTTTTCTCTAAGGGATTTGTTGTTTTTTTTCCAATTTTTTGTCTTTTCCTACATTTCTTTGAGGGAATTTTTTATTTCCTTTTCAAGGGTCTCAAACATTCTCCTAAAGTTATTTTTATGTCATTTTTTTCTGCTTCATCTATATTTGGGTGTTTAAGTTTTGCTGTTGTAGGGCCACTAGTTTTTGTTGGTGTCGTGTTGCTCTTTGTGGTGTTGTGTGTGTTCTTACCTTGTCTACCCATCTTTTCCTCTGATTAGTGGAGTTGGGGCTGTGTCTCTGATGGTCAATCTTCCAGGTGCCAGTGGATCCAAGGCTCAGATGGTTGCTCCTCATGGTGCAATCAAGGCCATGGTTGCAGTTACTCTGGAGGTCACTCAGTGTTTCAGGAGGTCGCTAAGCACTCCTGGGTGTGGCTCTACAATCCTGGGTATTATTTGGCCCTGCTCCCATGAAAGGTACTTGCTTGGGGCTGCTCTTGCTGAGGCCACTGCCTTGGCAGAGGTTGCTGCCTGCTCCCTGGGCGGTTGGCGATTTGTTCCTGGTCTGAGAGTGGTCTCTGGCTCTAGCCTCCTCTCTCAGAGGTGGCTCCTTTGTACCTGCTCCTGTGGAGGTTGTTGCCTCAGGTCTGCTCAGGCAGAAATCAATGGCTCAACCCTACTCCTGTGAAGGTTGCTGTGTGGGGCTTACTCCCATAGAGGTCGCTGGCTCAGGCCTGTTCCCACAGATGTCCTTGGCTTGGACCTGGTCCCACAAAGGTCTCTGGCTCTGGCCTGCTCTCTCAGAGGTGGTTCCCTTGTACCTGCTCCTGTGGAAGTCATTGCCTCAGGCCTGCTTTGGTGGAGGTTGCTGGCTCAGGCCAATTTTAGCTTTTTCATTGTTTTATGCCTCAGTTTCCCACACAACCCAAAAGCTACCTCTCAGTAACTTGAGGATGGCTGGTTGGTGGTAGGAATTCCTTCACCCCTCAGCTCCTCAGGACAGCCTCTCCTTTGTTTCTTACATAGCCCAAGACAGGGCTTACCTTAGTCTGAAATGGTGATGCTGCCTCCAGAAATCTCAGAATGAGAATATGAGGTCTCTCGTTTTTTGTAGTCCTCCAGACTTCATTTCGGTTCCCATGCTATCATTCACTAGCTGCTGTAGGATGCCATGAATGTGGTTGGACATTTCGAAACTCAGTCTCCTTGCCTGTCCTCTAGCATGTCTTGCTTTCTGGACAGCTGGTTGACATCACTCACATTTTCCTGTTTTTTCAAAAGTTTATAATACTTTTAGATTATATTATTATTTATATTATTATATTATAATGTTATTATTTATATTATTCAGTGTTGGTGTTTCTATGACTAAGTAAATGCTATTCACAGCTAAAGCATATGATATATTTTGTTTACATTTCCATTAAATTTCTCTAGAGTTAATTGTATTTTTATATTGTTTATTTGGTTGGCTTCCCATTAACTCAGACCTAAGCATTCCTAATTCTCTCCCCACTCCTCTGTGTGTGTGTGTGTGTGTGTGTGTGTGTGTGTGTGTGTGTTAAGGTCAGAAGTTAACTTTGTGCTTTGGGTATCCTTTCTCAGGAGCTGCTCACCTTAAGTGTCTTTTAAATTTTTTTAGTGAATGATATGTGCGTGTTATGTATGTGCATTCACATATTTGTGTACCTCTGTGTGTACATGTGTGGGGAAACCTAAAACTGACATTAAATATTTTCCTCAATGGCTAACCCTCTATTTGTTGAGGCAGGGTCTCTCACTGAACCTGGAGCTAGTCAATTACGACTGGCATAACTGTCCAGACTTCCCCAGGCACCATTTGCCCCAGTCCTAATCCTAAACCAAAGAACTTGATTGATACCACAGGGTCTCCTAAAGTGTCAGTATAAATAGTACCAGGCACCACATGCATGGAAGAAGTCACCCAAACAACAGGAATGCCATGGGAAAGTCTATTGAGAAAATTTGGGTACTGATCCTGAATCCCTCTTCTGCATAGGCAAGTGGCTATCTCTCCCCACACTCGCAGAAGACTAGGTGTTGAGTCTCTGGAAAAGTAATTGCCAGTGGTGCCTGGTCCTGTTTATTTCTGAAACTTTGAGAGACCTGATGATGTCAATCCAGTTTTTTGGTGTAGGGTTAGAATTCAGTTTGTTTGAGACAAAAGTCTGTCATCAATCATCCAGAGGTTATCAAGTTTTTAAACGTTTGTGTCCATTCTTATTTCTATTTCCCTTCTGTTCTTGGGGAAGAACACTAAAGATGTTCATTGTCATTTTAATAAACGTAGAAAAGCAGGGGATAGAGATAAATTTATTACTGTGAGGAAAAGATATTCAATTTATTCCCACCAATATAATTTGTTGTATTTGTCCTATGACAGGAGTAAGAGATGCTTGTTGTAGGTAGCATAGAAATGTGTGAAGAAAGTTGAAACTGCTCATCAATTACCACAGATGCCAGAGACATCTGATCATTACTTGTTGAAATCAGATTGTTTTTGTTTTCTAACATAAAAAACAATTTTGTAAAAAGAAGTTATTTTGGGGTCAAAGAGACTATACAATTAAATTCTCTTAATAAAGGCAATATTAATTTCCAATGACAGAAATTTTGTGTTAAGCCCTTGCTAGAACAGGTGGGTACAACACCAGACAATGTATAGGAACAGGTTTCCACTTTCCATTCATAGTAGCTTTGGCAAACTTTTAAATGAATGGCATGATTTAAAGTTATCATTACCATCTCTATGTGCAAAATGCATCCTTACAAGTCACACTCACAGCCCCATCCTTTGAGGTCTTTACTAAGGAAATTTCAAGCAGTTATTATTAGCTGCAAGGAGGGCATGTCCTGGTAGAAGCAATCAGAATACAACGGGTACATGAAGGAATGTTTCAGCAAGCGTGCTTCATTAGTATTTGCTGTTCATATGGTAAACTTTAAACATCACTTCATGTTTGCCCTTAGTAAGTTGCCTTTTATTTGAAGAGTAAATCTTTGCAACCTAAGATAAGTACAAGTTGAGGGGAACATGGAGGCCCTATTTGATGACTTTTACCTGTGGGAATAGAAACTATGGTGTTTTCTTGGCTATAAACTCCATCTTTATTATTCAGCAGCGACCCTGATAGCTTCCTTTCACAGTCACCGTCATCTTTCTGTCTGGAGCATGTCCTTGTCAAGTAGGATGAATAGATAATTGTTTTGTGAATGCAGATTATGAATTAATAAGCTTAAATGACTCACTCACCAGTTAGAAAGAAATCAGGTAAGATATGAACATGAATCTTCCAGCTTCAAAAATCATTGATGATTACATCATGAATATATGCTTTGCTTTTCTTACTTCTGGGCCTTCTGATGATAATATGTGACTAAGTAAATTGGAAGACCTTATAGTTTGAACCAGAACTCAGAAGACAATGATAGGTAAAAAAGTGGAAGAAGCCAAATGTGAAATTCTGTATCATTTTTCCTAGCATCTCTACTCTGCTGCATATCTGTATTGGTTCATATTTCCTAATAAATGGCTGAAGTTGAAATTACTACAAAATTTATGTGGAGTATTATCTCTAATGGCAGAAGAAATGCTTATTCTTTTCTTTAAATGGAAAGAAAATTCACTTTGTAGAAATTAACTTCTATTGGATTTGGTATGTATGACAAATCTTTTCACTGATTACTGGTCCTGAAATCAGTTTGCTAGAGATGTTCTTCCCTGTGGATTCTCTAGGCTGCACAAAGTTCTTTAGCACTGAATAAGAGATGAAAGCAAAACTCTCAGGAGTGGGTGGATGTCTAAACACAGCTATCAGTGGTGAGGTAGGTCTCTCGGACCAGAGTCATAACACTGCTCAGGATTGTGAGCATAAAAGTAAAAATGCTTTGACTGGGTTTTTTTGGAAGTTATTTTTTAATTAAATGATTTCACTGTACTATAGTCAATTTCATAAATTTATCAAAATAATAATTTTGCTTGTTTCCTAACTACATACTACATCATTCATTCTACTTAGCGTTTCTGACAAAGAATATGACCACATTCCTTTTCTTTCCCTCCCTTCTTCCGTTCTTTCTTCCCTTCCTTCTTCCCTCCTTCCTTCCATTCATCCCTCCTCCCTGCCTTTCCTTCTTTCCTTTCTATTGTCCTCTCTTCACTTCTTTCTTTTTTGTCGTGCCGGGGAATCACACCTTCATTCATGCTAGCAAACTATCACAAAACTGTATCTAACCCCTCACCCCATTTTTAGTATGTAATCTTTCCTCTCTGTTTGTATTTTAATGTGTGGGTGTATGTGTGTGTTTGTGTGTGTCTGTGTGTCTGTGTGTATGTGTGTGTCTGTGTGTATGTCTGTGTGTTTGTGTGTATGTGTGTGTCTGTGTGTATGTCTGTGTGTTTGTGTGTGTCTGTGTGTTTGTGTGTCTGTGTGTATGTCTGTGTGTTTGTGTGTATGTGTGTGTCTGTGTGTATGTGTGTGTTTGTGTGTGTCTGTGTGTATGTGCGTGTTTGTGTGTATGTGTGTGTGTATGTGTGTGTGTCTGTGTGTATGTCTGTGTGTTTGTGTGTGTGCCTGTGTGTATGTCTGTGTATTTGTGTGTAAGTGTGTGTCTGTGTGTATGTGTGTGTATGTGTGTGTCTGTGTGTATGTCTGTGTGTCTGTGTGTATGTCTGTGTGTTTGTGTGTATGTCTGTGTGTGTATGTGTGTGTTTGTGTGTATGTGCGTGTTTGTGTGTGTGTGTGTATGTCTGTGTGTGTATGTGTGTGTTTGTGTGTATGTCTGTGTGTTTGTGTGTATGTGTGTGTTTGTGTGTATGTGCGTGTTTGTGTGTGTGTCTGTGTGTATGTCTGTGTGTGTATGTGTGTGTTTGTGTGTATGTCTGTGTGTTTGTGTGTATGTGTGTGTTTGTGTGTATGTGCGTGTTTGTGTGTGTGTCTGTGTGTATGTCTGTGTGTGTATGTGTGTGTCTGTGTGTATGTCTGTGTGTTTGTGTGTATGTGTGTGTCTGTGTGTATGTGCGTGTTTGTGTGTGTGTGTATATCTGTGTTTGTGTGTATGTGTGTGTATGTGTATATGTGTGTGTCTGTGTGTATGTGTGTGTCTGTGTGTATGTCTGTGTGTTTGTGTGTATGTGTGTGTCTGTGTGTATGTCTGTGTGTTTGGGGAGGGGTAAAGGTTGACATCAGATGTCATCCTCAATTGTTTCCACTTTAGTTTTCGAGACAGAGTCACTCATTGACCCGAGATATCACTGTTTCAGCGGGCTGGATGCCCAGCAAGTCCTGGAGATCCTCCTGCCCAGCTCTCATGCCTGACTCTTACATGGACCTGAGTCTTCACCTCACGTCTCATGCTTGCATGACAAGTACTATAAAACAGAGCCATCTCACCAATATCTTATAAATCATTCAATTGGTACTTTATTGTGGTTTTAATTTACAAAAAGATGTTAGCATCTTTTCATGTGTTCTTATAAGCACCTAATGGTGACTGTTCCTAAGTGTTTAATAAAATATCAGATTAAATGGTCTAAGTTTAAGTGTCTTAGTTAGGGTTTCTATTGCTGTGATAAACACCATGACAAAAATCAACTTAAAGAAGACAGTTTTCTTTGAAATTTATTATTCCACATCCTAGTCTATCATCCAGGGAAGTGAAGGCGGAACTCAAGGTAGAAACCTGGAAGCAGGAACTGACGCAGAGGCCACAGCTTCCACGGCTTGCTCAACCTGCTCTCTTATCCACCTCGGGGCCCTCAGCCCTGGAGTGACACTGCTCACAATGGCCTGTGTCCGTCTACATTCAGCACTAATTTAAACAATGCCCTACAGACTTGATTAAAGGCCAATTTGGTTGAGACTTATTTTTTTAATTAAAAAATTTCCATTTTCTCTTCCCTAGTAATTCTAGCTTTTACAAGTTGACAAAGAAACAAAATCTAAACTTACAACCCATATATTAAGCTTTTATTTTTTTTCTATATTTAATTATTTTTATTTGGTCTTAAGACTTTGGTTTCCCTCAACAATGTGAAGGGGAGACTGTCCAAAGCAATTACTGTACACAACACAACCTTTATATATACCAGTAGTTAGGATTTTTTTTTAAACTCATAGATGTTGGGACTGTGCAATTAGACAATCACCACTAAAGATACTTATGTCATTACTTGAGTCACTTTTATTTGTCTCTCAAGTTAGACAATGGTAGTATCATGTGGAGGAAAACATCCAGTCCTTAGAGAAGGCAAATTGCATTAACTTCTATAGGGAGTCATCCAGTAATATATGCCGTAGCTATAGATATATAGCTAATCCCCTCAGAGTGTTTACAGTCTAGTGGGAGAGCTGGCAAAAACTAAGGAAACAACTAATGAAATATTTATGAAAGTAAGACTGGTTCTAAGAAAAATATCCTAAAAGGTGAAGACTAACACAATCTGACTGGGAAAGGCGGTCCAGTGGTCACTCTAGTAAAGGAGGAAGGCATCTAAGATGCCGGTTGAGAACTTATAATGCAGTTGTTGCTGGGGGCAGAGCAAGTGAGAAGGGGCAGTGTCAATGCCACACACACCAGAAGTCAAACAGAAGACCCATTTATTCAGCAATGGGGAGAGCTCCTCCCAGCACCCAGGCTGCCTTCTGATCCTGTGACATTGTGTGGTCACCCCTCATTGACTAGGCATGATCAGGGCCTCTGACAGTGCCTGGTGCTAGGCCCTCAGGCAGACTCCAGGTTGGTTCATTTCTCAGCCTTATAGGCCTTACCTTTCTTCATACTCACCCCTTTTTATTTATTACATGGGAGCCATAGTTCTTTGCTCAGCTATTGTTGACTCTGCCTCAGGACGACTCAGTGAATGGATTGTGCCTGTCTTAGGTTATGCTGCCAAACAAGCTCTAAACTGTCATTGACTACCAGCCCTCAAAGAGCATTCATTCCTGGAGAGTTGCTAAGGTGGGGAGACTAGAGGGTAGCCTTTTGAATTTCAGATAACCAAGCATGCATAACCTCCTTACACCAGTGAGGGCAGGAGGTGTCTCCATCTAAGATGATTTCAGTAAAGAACTTAAATTGAGAGTGAAGTTGGAAGAGAATTCTAGGCAGGAGGAAAGAAATGTGCAAAGGCTCTGACTCCGGACGAGCATGATGGTTCCATAAGTGAAAGGAAAGCAGAGAGGAGCAATTGGAGGGAACCACAGTGGATGAGGTGTCAGAGAGGGAAGTCACACTCAGTTATGAACATGGCCTTCATGTTGCCAGAGCACTCTACTCTTTCTCTTCCTGTTTATTTTCAAGTCCATTCACTTTTTAAAAAATTCACTGGGGACTAAATTAACACTTGTTATTACTTAAGATTTCTTAGTTAAAAAATTTAAATTAAAATATAATTATAGTACTTCCCTCTTCTCCGTTTTCCCTCTAATACCTCTTAGTGAGCTGGTCCCTCCTACATCAACTGCTAATCAAGAAAATGAACTACAGACTTGCTTATAGGTCAATCTTGTGGAGGTATTTTCTCAGTTAAGGTTTCCTCTTCCTAGATATGTCTATATTTGTGTCAAGTTGAGAAAAACCAACAAGCGTGACCACTTCCCATTCCTTGGAGACCGTGGTTCCTTCTGTTTACTTTCTGTGTATATGAATTTTCTCAGGGACTTCATATGCATAGAAACATAACATACAGTATTTGTCTTTCTGTGTCTGGCCTATTTCCCTAAGCAAAATATTTTCAATATTTGTTCATGTTGAGTCATGTCAAAATCAAATTCCCTTTTTTTCTGTAGCTGAATAAATAGTTCATTGTTTACATATACCAGACTTCTTTATCTATTCATATGCTAGTGGTCACATGAGTTGTTTCTATGTTTTATCTACTGGGAGAAATGAACATGAGTCTACAAATATTTTTTTAAATCCCTGCTTTCCATTTATATACCTAGGATTTTAATTGCTGGATCATGTTATAGTTACATAGGCAATTTCATAGGAAGTATCAAATTGTTTTTTTCCAATGGGTGTGCCATTTCAAATACTGAGTAGCAAAACTGCCAGGGTCCCAATTTCTTTATATTTCCACTTTTCAAAATATAAATCTTCTAGTTTGAATGATGTGGTATCACATAGAGGTCAATTTCTACCCCTTTGATTGCAGAAACATTTGCTTTCTTCTTTTTACTGTGAATTAAGACATCCTAATGGCATGTAAGGAGCTCTTTAGTTTCACTTGGTCAAAGGGTAATTTACCTGTGAGAACCCAGGGAAAAAGGAAGCAGAAATGTTGTATTGAAACTATGTTGTGCAGGACCTCAAACACTAAACAGAGATGTTGACAAAACAGAGGGTGGAAGGTAGAGTTTGCAGAGAAAAAAATTGTAATGATAGTTAGGAATATTTAATTATCCATGTACTGCCATATATTAATCAGATATGTTATTGAATTACAAACCATTATTAAGTTCAAAAGAGATGCTACAGTGTGCTCAGTTTGTTGAGAAAATACACAATTTTAGATATTTAAAATTGCTTGCAATCTCACACTGATACAAGGTTACATAGTATGACCTTTTGAGCTGAAATTCATACACAGGAAGATAATATTTTGTGGTTAAAAGTATAAAACTCAATAAAGAACAGACCTCTATTTGAATTTTGTCAATTTAATTTTAATTAGTGATCATATGACTATCTTCAAGTGTATTAATTGCTCTGAAGATTAAAATTTATGTCTTTTAAATGAATACAATATCTTTCCCACTGTATTTGGGAGAGAAAAATTGAGATTATGCACACAAAGTATGTATCAGGTGGCTTTGTAACTATTTGGCACAAAATTGATATAATTTTAGGTCACCTCATTTTTAATATTAGGAATGATCTTGTGACATGGAAGAGGGAAACACACAAGAGGCAGTGAAGAAGAGAGGGTAAAAGAAAGCAGAAAGGGGGGAAGGAGCAGAGACAAGTGGAGAGAAGGGAAAGCAAGAGAGGTTTTGTTCAAAAAATTCTGGATTTACTTTGCTGTGAGAATAACCTGGGAACAAGAAGTAGGCTGATAGACTCTGAGTCAAGTTCACCTTATGGTATTTATTCCAAAGTTGGCTCTTAGGAGAAGATACTTCATTAATATTAATTCATCTGTCAGCTAAAGTGATTTTCAGATTATCTATAGACCAACCTTTGCTTCACTGAGAAATTAAGATCCTTGTAAAACTGACTGCATTTTATTCTCAGAGAAGAAATATTGCAGGCAATGTATTGCAGAAGCGTGTGGCACATCGCTGGGCTCCTGGCCAGCTCTGTTCTTTCAGCAAGAACGAAGTAAACAAGATGAGTGAGAGAAATGCCATATCTTATGGTTAGTGGAGGAATAGGGGGTGGTGGAAAGAATATTTTTAGCTTTAGAATATGAGGATTTGCTTAATATTTCTACATTGTATTTGCCAGAATATGTGGTATCCATCAAAATAAAAAAAAATGTTAGAGCATAACACCCTCACTTCAGCCCAGTGAGTCATCTTCTGGCTGTAGACATTGGCTAGCATTGGTCAGTGTTGCCTTCATTAATTTTCTTCCCAGTACAAATTACCTCTGATTAATAATACTAACAGCTACCAGTTGGCTACTGTTTTGCTGGGTTTTGCACTTAATCTTCAAGACAACCATGTGAGGGAGGTGAGAAAATCAAGGCTCAGAGACATTTGCACACAGTCATTGACTATTGCTACAGAAAGGAATAAATGTTATTCAAAAGAATAAATGCTGTCATTTAATTAATTCTTACAAATAACAATATTATCATTTTTGGGAAAGAAACCCTATTTATGGTGTAAAGGAACTCACAACCACTCTAGGAAACGTTGATAGCTAAATTGTTTTGGCAGAAAAAAATCTCACAGGTTGAGATTGCTTGCAAGTAACATGAGAAGACAGGAGTCCTGAAAAATCAAAAGAATAAAAAGGCCACTTGGAAGTAAAACCAGAGCCTGAAGGGGGAAAAAAACCTTCTACCTGGAAATGCCCAGGGATGTTTTTAGATGAGTATATAATTATGCTTTGTTATAAAGCCCAGTGTCACCTTGCTATGCCTGAGGGTGCTGTGTTGATAGCACTGTTTGGGGTAAATAGAGCAGAAGAAAAAGTAGCAGAAGTTATGAGTAAGGCTTGAGAGTCAATGTGTGTGCTCAAAGCGAGAAAGAGAGTGACTGTCAGTTTCTGCTTCAAGTCCTCGGAGATGGTGAAAGGCACGTGCTGAAAGGCAGGCAATGCTGCTCTGCAACTCTTCCATTTCTGTTCATTTACCAGGCAGAATGCACTTAATGTCTTCCTCCTCACATGTACTCATTCCTGCTCTTCTGTAAACCTCATAGTGTCAGCATCTTCTAATGCAACTTCCTGCTGTCATTGGAATTTTTATCAGAGAATAGAGAAAATCAGAAAAAAAGTAGAGTTAAACATTGTGCTTGTTAGTTTTATGTCAATTTTTCTCAAACTAGAGTCATTTTGGAAAAGGTAATCTCAACTGAGAAAATGCACCCACCAGATGGCCTGTAGGTAAGCCTGTGCCACATTTCTTAATTGACATTTGATGTAGGGGTGCCCAGCTCACTCTGGCCAGTGCCATCCCTGGACTGGTGGTTGTGGGTACTACAAGAAAGCAAGATGAGCAAGGATGAGGAGCAAGCCAAGAAGCAGTATTCCTCCATAGCCTCTGGGCTGGTTTCTGCCTCCAGGTTTCTGCCCTACCTTTCCTGGATAAAATATTGTTATCTATATGTGTAAGGTGAGATAAACCCTTCACTCCACAAGTTCCCTTTGGTCATGATGTTTATCACTGTAACAGAAACTCTAACTAAGACAGAAATTGATAGCAGGAGTGGCTTATTGCTCTAGTAGATCAAGCTATATGGTTTTTGAAAAGATTGTGGTAGCATTTGAGCTTTGGGCTAGAAAAACTGTTGAGAGCTCAGTGAAGATGGATGATAAAAAAAACCCACACTAACTCAGAAATGAGTACAATAAAGGATATTTATTTAGGAGTATACTCACAGATCACTGTCCTTTGCATGAACGGGGAACAAGAACTGGAAGCAACTGGAAGGGAGAGTGAGTGTGTGCATTATGTCAGTATTTATAGTATAAGAGGCCACACCCAAGTGGGCTGGTATCTTAAAGGCTACTGGCTGAGGGAGTTTCTACAGCACCTCCTCCTTTTATTTAAGTAAGAGAGTTCTAATCTAATACAAAATTTTATACAATAAGAACAAATATCAAGTATAAAAATTAGAATTACAGCCAGCATAAAAAATATCAAGCAAGAAACATATGAAAAATGTTTCAATAATTATCCTATTCTAAGGAGTATTAGAAATAACTTGGCCAAGTCTTGAGAGAAAAGTAACTATTACTATCTAGTCTTCAATCCCATCAAAGACCTGAGAAGAGAAATAATATTACTTGAGTAAATAGGAAGTGCACTCAAGCAACTTCCACAATGTGCAACAAATGACAGAGACAGCTGGCTACCTGGGCAATTGCAACATGGGAACAACCAACTTTGCTAAGACCTAGAGTAATTGACAGACCATTTTCAGAGGCAGGAATTTTTTCAAAACTGTCTTACCCTGTCTTGGCAAGATTTGACAGTCTTTTTTCTTGTATCCTGCTTGTCCTGCCTGGACATGGTACATTTTGTCAGTGGTCAAGGCATGGGCAGTTCCTTGCCCAAAGGCCAGTTTTTCCAAGAAAAAAAAACAGCTCTAAGTGGAATGTCTTCGGTGCTCAACAAATTCTCTCTGGAATACATTGGTGCTGCTAGGAGCAGTCATGTCAACAGAACCCTAAGTTATTTAACTGCCATGTTCTACAGTTCTTTGAGGTGGTTGAAGATCACCTATCTATGCAGAACACAATCTCTATGCATCTAAAGAACATGATTAGTCTAACTATAAGTATGACAAACATGGATGATGATTGACCTATAATTCTTAATACCTATATAGCTTAAAGACTAAGATTTTATATTAGAATATTAAATAATCTTTAAGCAATTGTTCAGCAAATGAAAGCAATGACCTCAAAATGTAAACAATGTATAAGTATTTTGATTGGCGGTAGAAATGTATAGTACAATGTGATAAATATATCCTAAAATTGTATCAATATACAAAATGTCTTAAGCAGAGTTAGAAACATGCATGCATACAATCTGACAAAATAACTTTGCCTAGGTGTACAAATATTGTAAACAGAAATAGGAGCATATTCAATATAATTTGAATTTGTATCAATATACAAGAATCTATACCAATGTAAATTGTCTATAAATAATAACTCACAAGTATCCACTCTGTTACTCACTATTATTATTAGTGTAAGTTCACACTAATATGCTTATTATCCCATCCAATTTCCCTCTTTTTTTTTCAAAGAGATCTCTGAGCCTACATAATTTACACCCCAACCCCCAACCCTATACCAGTTCTAATTAACCCCTAATTGATATACCTAACCCTGAGGACAAACTTTGTTGGGAGAGAGGATGTTGTCTTCTAGAATTACTTCTAGTTGCCATGAGGGTGATAGTCTTTCTATGGGATCCTGTGAAAGTAAAATTTTGATTAAGTTTCAAGATCACTGTCTGGTATAATTTGGAAATAGTCTCTGAGTATTTGATAGGGTTTTTCTGAGATTCATATTTGGAGTTCTGGCTAGAACATTGAAAAAGGTGTGCCATACCAGTTATCCAAGTTGAAACCCTAACTAAGACAGAAATTGGTACCAGGAGTGGTTTATTGTTCTATAGATAAAACTATATGGTTTTGGGGAAGATTGAGGTAGTATTTGAGCTTTGGGCTAGAAAAACTGTTGAGTGCTCGGCACTCAGCTCAAATGGGATGTTTTGTGGGAGTTTGGAAGACAAAAATTCTGAACACTATATACAATGTTAACCTGGCTTATGAAGTTTTAGAGAAAATAATGGCTATTTCAGAGCTGTTAACATGATATCTTGACTTAAGAACCTGTGGTTCTGGTCAGTTTGAGCTGAAGAATCAACTGGAAGAGACCAGAACCACTAAAACAAAAACTTATTTTGTTGGGACAAACAAAATCTTTTAGAAAGTATTTCCTTGGTGTCAGTACACAGAAGCTGTGGTCCAGTGGTGGTTGAGTCTGTATCTCATGCTGACAGCCAAACTAGGTAGTTTAAGAGTCTCAAAGGTGGTATTGGTTTCAAAGGCATAAAGGGGTCATGGAGAGCAGGCACCACGAGAGGCCAGGAGAGGCCTTTGGTGAATATGCAGCTTTAGTGGGAAACCTGAGGACTGAAGGGGGTCATGGAGAGAGGTTACGGCTTAGCACCATGTGACATCACCAGAGTCCCAGAAGAGAGTCTAGAAGAGTCTATTGGTGAAGGTGCAGCCCAATAGAACTTGGGACTACAGTCTTTTAGAGATGCCATTATGATGAGACTACCATCAAGGACTGCAACAGTTGTGGGTAGAGCCATCTTGACTCTACAGGATAAAGTGTACTGTGGAGAGTAGAACCCGAGTACTATGACTTTCCAAGACCCCTTGGAGCCCATTGGATCATGAGTGAGTCTTTGTGGTCGTTTGAGTAAGAATGCTCCCTACAGGCTCACATATCTGAATGCTTAGTCACCAGGGAGTGTCATTATTGAAAGGGTTTGGAAGCGTTGTTGGAGAAAGTGTGTCACTGAGGGTGGGCTTTGAGGCTTCAAAAGCCCATCCCAAGCCCACTGTCTTCCCCTCTGTCTCAAAACAGGATGTAGCTCTCCCTAAAGCTGCAATCACAGGGTCTACACAGGTCTGCACCAGGTCCATTGTATATATTCTGTAGCTTTCAGTTAGTACTTTTATGGGACTCCAGAATGTGTAAATGAGCAGGATCTTGTGCCTTCTCTTGCAGTTTTTTTTCTATTGGTCTGTCTTGTCCAACTTCAATATGACAGCTTTCATTTTTATCTTATTGTATTTCATTTTGTTTAAAAAATATATAGCTCTCATTTACTTCTACAGTAGCATGCTCGCCATGTTTACTTCCATGCTTCCCACCATGATGGACTAAGTCTCTGACACTGTATGCAAACCCCAATTAAATCCTTTCTTTTATAAGAGATCTTTCTTTCATAGAAGATGCCTTGTCTTCACAAACACCATCTCTTCACAAAAATAGAACAATGCCCCAGGCATGAGTTATTTCCACTGTTGGAGTATTATTTTGTTTAGAGTATGGCTGTGCCCTTGTTCTTATTTCTTGGAGTAAGAAAGTATTTAACTTATTTTGATGTTTTAAGAGCACGCAATTGAGAGGCATTGAAGAGATTTTATATTTTATAGAAATTCTGAACCTTGAAGAATATTTTAGATGTTTTAAGGAGACTAAACATTTTGTAGTTGTTTGAATTTGTACTGGCTATATAGGACTTTGAGAAATTAGAAAAATTTATATTGTAATATTAATATTAACATAAGATCTTCAAGGGTGAACAAGAAAGGAAAGGTGATGGTTTAATAGTAATGTGTTTTTACATTAAGATGACAAAGGGTCAGTTGTGTCAGCTAGTTTTTATGTCAACGTGACACGAGCTAGTCATTTTGGAAAAAGAACCTCAGTTGAGAAAATGCCCCCACCAGATTAGCCTGTAGGCAAACTTGTGGTATGTTTTCTTGATTGACAATTGATGTGGGAAGAAGTAGCTCTGGTGGCCAGAGTCACCCCTAGGCTAGTGGTCCTGCCTTCTATAAGAAAGCAGGCTGAGCAAATCATGAGGAACAAGTCAGTAAGTAGTGTTCGTTCATGAGCTCTGCACCAGCTCCTGCCTCTAATTCCTGCTCTTCTCTCCCTGGGATAAGGAAGTATAAGCAACATAAACCCTTTTCTCCCCAAGTTGCTTTTGCCCATAGTGTTTTGCCAGAGCTACAGAAACCCTAAATAAGACAGGAATCAACAATCACACAGCTTTCAGATAATTGAAGGTAGGCTTATTAACAGATGGCAGATTTGAAGAGTAAGTGAAATCTACTACCATCTAGTTGAGCCACTCTCACCTTAGTTCTAGCAAAACCTCAGTTCGATATGAAAGACTTGAACAGCATAAAATCAGTGGACTAGAGTGATGCGGGCTCCCTCTCTGTATGCTATGAATGTTTTATTGCTATTGGTTAATAAAGAAGCTGCTTTAGGCCAGTGACTTAACAGAATATAGCCAGGCTGGAAGAGATATATATAGAGAGAGTAGGCAGAGTCAGAGAAGAAGCCATGTAACTGCCTGCAGCAGACAGATGCACTTGCTGGTAAGCCACAGCCATGTGGTAATCCACAGATTAATATAAATGGGTTAATTTTGATATAAGGCTTAGCCAGAAATACACTTAAGCTATTGGTCAAACAGAATTGCAATTAATACAGATTTCTATGTGGTTATTTTGGTTCTGGGTAGCTGGGAACAAACAAGAGCCTCCATTTAATTGACACCAAAGTGGTTAACTAAATCCATTTAAAAATCTGGGAGAGCTTGAAAAGAAATTCTACACACACACACACACACACACACACACACACACAGAGAGAGAGAGAGAGAGAGAGAGAGAGAGAGAGAGACAGTTTAGAGTAGCTTCTTGCTCTGTTTGCTGGTAGAAAGCAGAGATGTGTTGGATAAATGTATGTAGGCTTGGGAGAGAGAAGAAAAAGAGTATAGAGAGTTATAAAATGAAAAAATGGTGATAAAAATAAAACAAAGTCTTTAAAGAGACAGTGTACAGACAGTCATAGATAAAAGGAGTTAAGAAAATTAAGCCACATAAAGATGGAAAATACACAGAAAGTCTGGATTATGTATATTATCGTTTTCTTTGAATTTTTTTGACTGTAGAGAGACATTTCATTGTACAGGCTGCTAAGCTAAACCAACATATATATTTTAAAAATATCTTGACTTCAAAATTTGGGTCTAAGGCTATGTTGCTTGAGAAAAGAAGTTCTACTTTTGTTTTCACAGAAGATGAGAATCTGTGAATTCATTCTAGGGTAATGTGGTTTGTAAAATCTCGAATAGGAACAGATGGCCCAGATGCTATAGCATTTCAGAGGACCTCTGTTGGAGTTTCCTCTGAGTTCTACATCCAGAACAGCCTCAAGACTGTTGGCTGAGATGATTAAGCCTCACAGAATAATCCAGTCAGGACTTGATCATAATCCTAAATTTTCTTTAGATTCCCATAAGATTATCACCACTGCCAATGAGCAGGAAGTAGCCTAGCAAACTATATCCACATTCCCAATAAATGGATTATGCATATTTGTCTTTGTTTCCCAAATATTATTTACAAATGTTTGTTTACATTTAAAGGGGGATATGCTATAGAAATTTGCATTGGTATGTATCTTGGTTTATTGATGCAAATTGAAGGTCATATTTTGTTATATGTATATTTCTGCTAATGATTAAGGTATTGTGTTTGTGCAGCTCATTTAAAAATTTAATGTATAATTAAGAAATGTAGATTAATACAGAGTCATCTATAGTGATCAAGCTTGTAGTCATGCTAGTTAGGCTTCCTAGATGTACAGAGATGCATTTCAGAAGGATTAATATTCTTCAGATCTTTCAAAGACTACAGAGTCTTTTAAAATGTTTTAAAAACTTAAGACTTTTCACGATAATGAGACACATCTGCTCCTGGCAACACCAATCTACTTTTCGAGAATGATGAACATCAAAGAGGTTCCTCATGGAATTTGTTATCCATTTGGGCAAGAAACTGCTCTTGCCTGAACTGCGTGACTGGACTTTCAAGATTCGCAGAAAAATGATTGCTGAAGCTGCCTAAAGAAGGCAAGACAGTCCTTCAGGGTTCCTGTTTCATGAAAGAATCTACCAGATACTCTTAAGGACACAGAAGAAAGTAACTGACAAACTGCCAATATAAGGTGAAACTGTCTTTGAAATTTCTTGATTCATGGAAAAGTCTGCTGGATACTATGGGCCTGTAGGCTGAACATGGATGTCTGTAGGGCTCTATTATACAGGCCCATAATTCTACATTGTATCGTGACCAGAATTTCAGGCCACAGTTTGCACCTGCCACACAGGAGGAGGTCACCTAGCCTTTTGAGACAAACTGAAGTTATCTAAACAAATGGTCAGGATATGCTAATATTGCTCTTTGTGATTTTAGGAGGTCACCTGGGAAAAAGGTATACGTGACAGAGCAGGCACACAGAGCAGAAAGGTAGATAGGAGGACACGACAACATAGAACAGGGGAGAGGATTCACAAGGTCTCCTAGTTTTATGATAACAAGTTGAAATAAAAAAGATAGTTAAAAATCAGTGCAGGCTACACCCACCAGAGCTTGTGGTGGTATGCTACAATCTTAGAGCAGCCACAATGACAGAAACCAGGTAACCTGTAAATGGATCTGCCACTGACCCTAATGGGACTTTAAGACTTAAAAAGCTGGCCTGTACCCAGGCAGAACTGGGAATGAGGCATTGCCTAGTCCTATACAACAGAAAGCCAGAGGAAGGGAGCATGTCCTACTTCTGCCAGGGCCCAGCTTCAGCTACGAGCTGACAGGCAGGTTTGCAAAAAGGTAGCTTCAGAAAGCTGCAGCTTCAGGACAATTAAAAATAAATGAACTGAACAGGTTAAATATGCTTCTTTTCCATTTCACAATATTTTTTCTGTCAAAAATCTGTAGTTCATAGGCATGTGAATTGATGTTCAAAGTAGATTGATATCAGTTCCTTTGGTCCTCATATCTGTTTTTATGCCAATATCAGGTTGTTTTCAGTACTGTGCTTCTGTAGTGAAATTTAAAGTCAGAGATTGTGATGTATTCAGAAGTTCCTTTATTGTACAGGATTGTTTAGGATTATTTAGGCTATCCTGAGTTTTGTTCTCCTTATGAAGTTGAGGATTGTTCTTTCTAGGTCTGTGAAGAATTTTGATGTAATTTTAATGGACATTTGCATTGAATTGGTAGATTGATTTTGATAAAATTATCA
Source organism: Myodes glareolus (assembly GCF_982192425.1). Taxonomy (NCBI): domain Eukaryota; kingdom Metazoa; phylum Chordata; class Mammalia; order Rodentia; family Cricetidae; genus Myodes; species Myodes glareolus. Next base: position 4,905,147 of record NC_142040.1, read on the forward strand.
TTTTTATGTGGATTCTAACTTCCCAAGAGAATAGGAGATATTTCCATTTTCTGATGTCTTCAGTTTCTTTCTTCAAAGATTTAAAGTTCTTATCATGTGAATTTTTCTACTTGTTTGGTTAGAGATCCCCCAAGAGGTTTTATGGCATTTGTTTCTCATGTTTCTCATGATGTTTCTCATTTATCATTTTATAAAAGGGGTACATTTAGGCTGTTTTTAGATTCTGGCTTTGACAAAATAACTCTGCTATGATCATAGCTGAGCATGTGTCCTTGTGGTATGGTTGAGCATCTTTTGTGTATAGGTCCAAAAGATTCATGAGTCTTAAGGTAGATTGTTGCCTAATTTTCTGAGAAATTGCCATGCTAGTATCCACAGTGGCCGTGTCAGTTTGCAGTCCCACCAGCTGTGGAGTTTTTCTTCACTCCACATTCTCTTCAGCGTAAGTTATCAGTGTTTCTAATCTTGGTCATTTTTATAGGGATAAGATGGAATCTCAGAGTTGTTTAGATTTGCATTCCTCTATTGACTAAGGATGTTGAGCATCTTTTAAGTATCTTTCACTCATTTTAGATTCATCTGTTGAGAGTTTTCATTTTTGGTCTGTTTCACATATTTTTATTGGACAGAAACGTCTCAGTTTTAGGAGATCTCACTTATTACCACAGGGGCTGTATTTGAGATATGCCAATGCATTCAAGTGTACTTCTAATTTTTTCTTCTGCGAGGATCAGTGTTCTTAGTTTTGTTTAAGGTCTTTGATTCATTTGAATTTCAGTTTTGTGTACAGAGACAACTATGGATCTGTTTTCATTCTTCTACATGTTGATGTCCAGTTATGTCAGCATCATTAATTGAATATGCTTTCTTTTTCCATTATCCTGTAAACTAGGCAGACTTATAACTTTAAAGGAGGATAGTTTACAAATGTTTAATTCGATATACAATGGCTAAAGCCTTAATTATAATATTCATATGGGAGGTCTTGAGCTGTTAAGTAAAATTCTTAAGGAAGAATTTCCAATAGACAGTTTATAGAAGCTGCCAAACAGATACTCAAGCAGGTAGATGATATTAATTATGATTCAGCTATGGCAAGTGTGTATATTATTTATAAAACTTATTCTATGGCAGTTTTATTGAAAAACAGTCTGCTTTTTATGACTGTACCTTCCCATTTTTGCCAGTTAAGATATTAAACTCTTAATTTAAAGCAGTAGCTTGTCTAATATAGAAGAGCAGGATGGACTCCAGGAGACACTTTAGCAGAGAACTGAATATGATTAATGCTTCTTATAGTAAGCAATAGATAAATTGATAATTGTAAGATAGTGATTCTTGGACAATTGTATTTGCTCAACTTAAAGGCCAGAGTAATAATTTTTTCCTAGCTGATCATTACTGCTATTCCTACAACTACATTTTGCTAATGTTATAGCTAAAGACCCCTTAAAAGATGTTATGCTAAATTTTACAAAAGGTTTTTCAAATGAAAGAACTGGATGTATGGTTAACAGTGACAAGGAATTGGGGAGCGCGCCACGGCTTCTTGAAAACAATTTAAAAGGATGAAAGCTGCAGACAGGTCTGGCATGGCGACACCAAGGTGACCTTTGCTAGGGCAAGGTGGAAAAGCCCTTGCAATGAATTATAAAAAGACTCCACCCTATATTAATTTGGGGTTGAGGATGTGTTTGTGCTGTTTTTTTTTTCAGAAACAAAATAAAGCTGGATGAGATGACTGCATATACAGTAAAGGAGTGGCAGACCCGTGACAATGTAGCTGATACCCCCATAGAAGAATCAGAATGAAGGGCACACAGTCACAGAGGCCCTGCTCAGGCTACTGCGGTGACTGCAGTTTTCTGCGATCTAAATCCTGTTTGCTTTGGAGCTGAAATGCAGACTGAACATTTGATTGTTTTAATCTTTGGGACACAGAACTCATTTTGATTAAAATAATGGACCTGAGAACTAAGACCTAAGCTTTCCCCCGAGGGAAAGAAAGACTGAAAATAAGGAGTGGCTGAAGCCCCTCTTCTCTTAAGAGGAGAGCAGCCTAGGGGTCTGACTGATGCTCAGAGACTGGAACTGGTATCTGATAGCAGTGATGCCTTTGGACTCTCACCCATCAGAAAAAAACTTGTCTTGTCTTTTGATTAATAAGGATTTAAGAAGACTGTGATATGTTAAATTGTATATTTATTGTTAATTCCCATTCTAGAATTATGGTAGCGACCTGATAATGTTTGTAACTGCTTATAAGATGTTGAGAAAGTTTGACATGCCCTGTAAATGTTTGGATTTAATGCATATGTTAAAAATTTTAGATTTTGATACAATGTAAAAACTTTAAGAGGTGCTCTAGACCAGCTGAAGACACATGTTCAACTCAGGCATTCCTCCTCTTCTTTAAATAGGAGTCTTTAGGAGCATGATTGCTAGATACCTGGTGTTCACTTACCAGCTAACTTAGCCTACTTGATAAAGTAAGACCAATTACAGATCTTGTATTAAAAAGAAAGTGGATAATGCCTGAGGACCAACACCTGAGGTTGTTATCTGCATACACTTGTGTACAAGTAAACACACACACATGCTGTAGGAAGTCTTACAACCAGTGGTTACCCGCCCACTGGGGTGTGGCCTCTTATACTATATATGCTGATGTAGAACATGTGTCCGGCCTCTTTTCCAGCCTCTCTGTTCTGGTTGCAGATTTTGGTTTCTGATCTCCATTCAAGTCTACCCCATAAATAAATAACCATCTATTTCTCAATTCTGAGCTCGTGTGGGATTTCTTTTAAGCATCCTTCTACACACACACACACACACACACACACACACACACACACCACTCAAGCACACATACACAGAACACCCCCTCCCTCCATACAAATGAAAAAGAGAAAGAAAGAAGGAGGAAAAAAATTAAAAAAGAACACTAGAAAAGGCACATCCTTCTGAGGTTACTGCCAAACACAGGGCAGTGTTTCTCAAAGTGTGGGCCTTGAAACAACAGTCCCAGGACTGCTTAAAAATACAAACATGCTAAACCAGAAATTCTGAGGGTGGGACTGTAAAATCTGCTTTAACAGGACTTCTGGGAAATGCTGATTGCTAGGCCACTCCTCTGTCTGTTGGTCTGTTCACTTAGAGCATTCTAAATCTGGAGGATGTACCACTGCAGTGCTATAGAGTAGTGGTTCTCAACCTGTGGGTCACAACCCCTCTGGGGGGTTGCATACTAGATAGCCTACTTATCACATATTTATATTAAAATTCACAACAGTAGCAAATTACAGTTATGAAGTAGTAACAATAATTTATGGTTTGGGGTCACCATAACACAAGGAATTTTATCAAAATGTTGCAGCTTTAGGAAGGTTGAGAACCCCTACTATAGTGGGAGGTGAGTATTCATGACCTCATAGAGACATTCCTTAAAAAAATATATCTTTACTAGTTCTTTGAGACTGCCATCTAATGTATTTTGATCATACTCTCCCATAACTCTACCCAAATCTAACTCTTTACAACGTTGTGTCCTCCTTTTTCCTTTAAAATAAACTATTCTGCCCATATACCCCTGAGTGTGGCCCAGCAACTCAGCAAGTGGGCCCACCAGGGGTCACATCCTTAAATGAAACTTACTCTTCCTTCCCCAGAGGCCATGTGTCTGTAGCTTCTCAGTTATGGAGCTGTCTCATGAGACCCTTTCTCCTCCATGCTAGAATGTTGACTGGCTTGATCTTGTGGAGGCCTTGGGCAGCACCCACAGCTGCTGTGAGTTACTAAGTACAGGGGTCTTGACCCATATGTCTAGAAGATACTGTTTCGCTCCAATCCTCCCAACCTCTCACCCTTACAACACCCTCAATGGTCCCTAAGCTTTGTGGGGAAGAGAATAAAACAGATGCCCTATTTATGGCTGCACACTCTATTGACAGTTACTCTCTGCATTGTTCAGTGTTTCTGTATTAAGTAATACATAAAGTGTCCCGCGCTACCGTCTCGCCAGCAAGAACGACGTGGGGCACTTAGGATACTTCTGCAGTAAAGCTTTAATGCCTCTTGAGAGGGAGAGCCTCAGCTTCCAAAGCGGAGACCCCGAATGAGGGGAACCCAGCCCTTATAAAGGAAACAGTCCTCGCTTCTGACGTGTCACTCTTGGATTGGTCCACTGCCCATTATCCCAGATGATGCCTTGGGAGTAGGCAGGGACGCAGCGGTAGAGAGTTACCAAGCACGTGCGCTGGGATTAAAGGCGTGTGCTACATCACCTTGAACTCACAGAGATCTGCCTGTCTCTGCCTCCCAGGCATTGGGACCAAAGGCGTATACTACCACGCCTTGAGGTCACAGAGGTCAATCTGCCTCTGCCGCCCAGGCATCAGGACTAAAGGCGTGTACCGCCACACCTTGGGGTCACAGAGGTCAATCTCTACCTTTGTTCCTAGAAGCAATGGAGAATGTGGTCCGGCCCTCCACATATCCCCCTTTTTTTACTTCTTTGCAGAAAGGCAACTCCCTCAGAAGGCAAAGATAGAGGTCACACTTCCCAGAGCGAAAACATTACGATGGGCTTGCACGGAATCTGCCCCTAGGTTCATGACACCTGGAACCTATCCGGCCTGCCCTCTGCCATTTTTCTGGGAAAGGGAATATACGACAGGAAACCCTTATGCAGGACGACATATCTCTCAGAGAGGGCCATTCTCTGTGCGATGCTCTTCAGCTCGACAACCTTCAGGGCTAGCTAAGCCAAGCACTCCACCCTGTGCAATGGACCACTGTCCTAGGGGTGCAGGAGCTGGTTGGCATAAACCTTACTGCTTCAGCATAGATAACCACACATTGGTAGAGGCCCCTGTTTCAGGGCAGCCAACGCTTGTGCAATAACCACTTTGTCCCTACGATTTTGGGATTTGAGTCAGCAGACCATCCAGAGGAGAAACACTATTCCATAGCATAGGACTGTCCCAAAACATTTCCACCCCCACCCATTCTTTGAAGTAGGGGAATGAGAGACACGGCCCAGGACTGGAGTCCTACGGCCAAGCTTATAAATCATCTCTAGGACGGTAGGGAGGGGGCCCAGAGTCTTATTGGTTGTAAAAAATCGAGGAGACACCGCCATCCTATGGTTGACTGGTAACAGCTTCAGGAAGGCTGAGAGTGTCCTCCATCGGTGCTCTGTCATCCATCCGCAAAATGGCAGGAGGAACAGCAGCCAGGTCCTCAGGCGAATTCGTGTGTTGTGGATCACTCTTCACTGTTCGGGTCAATCGCTCTGGCAGCCAGAATGGGCTTTCTTGATCCTGTGGGAAGACACAAACAGCTCCCCTGGATCTCAATAAAATGGGATCCGGGCCTTTCCATTTATTAGAAAGCACATCTTTCCACTTAACCAAATCTTTGGGCCGCTGCGGATCCGAACAATGTCGTGTTGCAGCATTTTGGCCATTATCATCCAGATTTAAAAAATTTATGGTGAACAGAGCCATGGCGATGGCCACCCTTGGCATCGTGGGCAGCTCTGTCAATATTCCCCCTTTCTGTTTAAGTAGATAAGATTTGAGTGTGCGATGCGCCCGTTCTATGATGCCTTGTCCCTGGGGGTTATAAGGCAGGCCTGTAATGTGGGTGACCTGCATCTGCGCACAGAATTGCTTAAACTTTTGAGAAGTATAGGCAGGCCCATTATCCATTTTTAAAGATGTGGGCTTGCCCCAAGCACTCCATGCCTCAAGGCAATGTTGAATGACATAAGAGGTTTTTTCTCCTGTAAGCGGTGTGGCATGAATATTGCCAGAGCATGTGTCAATCGACACATGCACATACTGAAGTTTTCCAAAGGCAGTGATATGAGTTACGTCCATCTGCCATATTTGCAAGGGCGTAATCCCTCTGGGGTTCACGCCAGTGTGTCTGATAGGAAGAAACTGGCAACAGCTGTGACATTGGGTTACAATATCGCGAGCCTCTTTTCTGGTAAGAGAAAAACGTTTGCGCAGGGTTTCAGCTGTAACATGAAAATTATCATGAAAGGTTTTAGCGGTCTGCAACGGGGAGGCAAGAGCTACTGCAGCAAGCCGCGTAGCACGATCAGCCAGGTCATTGCCCAAACTCATTGGGCCTGGAAGCCCCGAATGTGCCCTTATGTGTGTGATAAAAAATGGAGCTCTCCTACTTAGTAAGCACTCCTGTATCCTCTGGAAGAGAGCTGCCACTGTACTAGTAGGTTTTATAATTCCAGCGGCTTCTAATAATTTAACAGCGTTAACCACATAGGCAGAATCAGAAACAATATTAAGGGGACAAGGAAATCTTTGAAGAACCTCTAAAACCACCATACATTCCACCACCTGGGGCGAGGTGGCAGAAAAATTCTTTATATATGTTTTAGAACCGACAACATAGGCTCCCACACCATTCTTGGAGCCATCTGTATAAACCGTCATCCCGTCTTTTAACGGAGCAAAAGATGTAACTCGGGGAAACACAATGGGATGACATGCAGCGAACTGCAGTAGAGGGTGTTTAGGATAATGATTATCAATTTTCCCTGAAAAGGTGGTAACCAAAATGGCCCAATCGTCAGAGGCAGCGGCCAAAGTTTGTACCTGAGAGGAGGTATAGGGAATTATCATAACCTCTGGGTGCTTGCCAAAATGACTAACAGACATTTTAAGGCCTTTAAGGGCAATTTGAGCTATAGCGGCGGGATACCAATCAATACTTTTGTTAGGAGAAGCATGCGGATGGATCCACAGTAACGGTCCGTCCTGCCATAGCACAGCGGTGGGTAGCTTTCTTGTTTTAAACACGCATAGAGCAAATGGTTGAGTCTCATCAATACGGCACAGCTGTGCCTCCTTAATGGATTCCTCCACTAGCAACAAGGCTGCCTCTGCTGCCGGCGTCAAAGCCCGAGGGGAGGTAATATGAGTATCCCCTTCCAAGATATCAAACAATGGCTTCAAATCAGCAGAGGGGATTTTTAAAAACGGTCGCAGCCAATTAATATCTCCCTAACAACTTTTGGAAATCATTTAACATTCGCAAATCATCCCTATAAATTTTTATTTTTTGAGGCAGAATCTTTTCAGGAAGAATAACAGAACCTAAAAATTGGCCAGTGTCTGCAATCTGGACCTTCTCAGCGGCTATTTGAAGACCCCATAGCTGTAAACTTTTAACGAGCAGTGGGTAGGCTTCCTTTAGGACCTGTAAGTCCTCATGACACATAAGTACATCATCCATATAATGAACCACGAGCAAACATGGAAACCATTCACGAAGCGGTTTAAGAGCCTCCTGCACAAACATCTGACAAATGGTCGGACTGAGGCACATACCCTGAGGTAGGGTTTTCCATTGAAAACGCTTATCAGGCTCTATATGATTAATTGAAGGAACCATAAAAGCAAAGCGAGGCCTATCAGCAGGATGCAATGGAATAGAAAAGAAACAATCCTTAATATCTATTATTACCAGACTCCAATTTTTGGGCAAAGCTGAAAGCACCGGGAGTCCCCGCTGTACAGGTCCAAAGAGGTGCATTTGTTCATTAACGGCTCTCAAATCATGCAGCAAGCGCCACCTTCCGGATTTCTTTCTAATGACAAAAATGGGTGTATTCCACGGAGAGGTGGATGGTTCTATGTGTCCCAGAGCCAACTGCTCATTAATTAGCTGATTTACTGCTTCCAGTTTTTCAGAAGTGGCCACTGGGGAACCCATACGGGGGTCTCTGTTTTCCACGGTATGGGCCGTGCTGCCCCAGTGGCGCCTAGGAAAAACCCAGGCCCTGTTTGTCGACATTAGGTTTAGGATTTATTGGCTCCCATATTCCCTGCTGGGAGTGACCCAAGCCCCTTCCTGGCCTATGACCCATTCTGATCATAATATCTTGGGCCTGAGATGAATATGTATTAGATAAGGTCAATCCCATGCCCTGCATCACGTCTCTTCCCCACAAGTTGAATGGCAGGGGGAGGACATATGGTGTAAAATATCCCGACTGCCCTTCGTCTGTTTTCCAGGTTAATCTGGTGGAGCTAATGGTGGGGTTTGCACTGTAGCCCAAGCCCTGTAGGGCATGAGACGACTCGGTAACGGGCCAGGACCGTGGCCACCAGTGCGATGAGATAATACTTTTGTCCGCACCGGTGTCCAAAATGCCTTCGAAGCATTTACCATTGACCCAAAGGGGCAGTTTGGGTCGATCGTGAAGGCTAACAACCAAGTAGGCTGAGTCCTGTCCTGTTGACCCCATTAATTTATTCTCCGGCCTCTGGCGGATGTCTGCCGGGAGAAGCAGTAGTTGAGCTATCCTGTCTCCTTTACTGATGGAAAAAACTCCACTAGGGCAAGAGCATAGGGCTTGTATCTCAGCAGTGTGCTGACTATCAACGAGACCTGGGTGGACGATTAATCCCTGTAGGGTAAGTGAGCCACGTCCAAAAAGCAGGCCCACGCTTCCAGGGGGTAGGGGCTCAGGCAGCTGCACAGGGACGGGCTGTACCCCCATTTGAGGCATCAATAAGAAGTCGGTGGAGGCACACAAGTCCATCCTTGTTCTGCCTCCGAGGGTCCCTCGGTCATTGCCCTGACGAACTTGTTCCCATATTTTTGGGGGCCCTGGTACCGAGGGCCCGCCATCCCGTTTTTTGGATCATCAATCTGTGGGTTTCCTAATGGTGGGAGGATCTTACCATGGGCGTCCCTAACGGAGCGGCAGAGCTCTGCCCTATGATAACCTTTACCACAGCGTGAGCAAAGCATAGGGGGCGCTCTCTCCTTTTCTGATGACCTACAGTCCCTTTTTAAGTGTCCTGGCTTCCCGCATTTAAAGCAAACTCTTGTGTCTGGCCCTTTAAAAGGGCGTCTTTGTGACCACATGATGGCTGCAGCCAAACCTGCATTTGTCAGGGGTCCTCCTAGTTCTCTACAGACCCTGAGCCAGTCCTGTAGCCCTTTATTTTTCCTAGGGGCTATGGCGGCACGGCACTCCTGCGTGGCTTGCTCAAAGACAAGCTGCTCAATTAGGGGCGTGGCCATATCAGTATCGCCAAAAATGCGTCCTGCTGCCTCAGTCATTCTTGCCACAAAATCTGAAAAAGGCTCCTGCGTCCCTTGTATAATCTTGGTGAGCGGAGTGCTCCCTTCTCCCTTTTTTGTCAAGGCTTTCCATGCTCTTACAGCTGTATCGGCTATCTGGCGGTAGGCGCCGTAAGGGTAGTTTGTCTGGGCCATGGCGTAGTGCCCTCGCCCAGTCAGGAGGTCAAATGTCCATTGCTGTTGTTCTGGAGTTAAGGCCTGAGCGTTAGCTCTGGCTTGTTCCTGGGCTGCCTCATGCCACAGCGCTTTCCATTCTAAATATTGACCCATGCTGATGAGCGACGCTTTTGCAACTGCTTCCCAATCTGCTGGAGTCATGGCAGACGAGGCCAATCTGTCCAACTGGGCTAAGGTAAAATTAGCCGTTACTCCATACTTTCTGACTGACTCTGCTAACTCCTTGATTTGGTTGTACTCCACAGGCGCATGTACTCGCCCATTTTCCCCTTCATAAACAGGGAAGGCCAGGTGTAACTTTCTTTTGACCTTGTCAGGCATAAATGAAAAGGTCTTTGGCTCAAGGCGTTCCTCATAAGGAGGCGCCGAAGGGGAAGTTGGGGGAGGGCGCGGCTCGTAAGGAGGCGGATGGGCCGTTTGGGATGTCCTCATGGCCCTACCACTGTCTAATTCTGCCTCCTCCTCTGTATCTAGTCCTTCTACCTCCTCTCCTGAGCCAGAACTCTCGTGCTCATTTTCATGGTCACTTTCAATTTGCAGAGCTTCAAGCCCCTGCAGAGGATATAAACTACTGGTTTTTTCTTTTTTCTTATTATTGATATCAGAAAGCTTTTGACCTTGTAGGTCAATCTTCTCCCCCATTCTAATTTTCTCAGAACCACCGGGGGATCCAATTTCCTTATTTCTTTTTCTTGTAGGCGCGCCTAACCTCTCACTGCACTCAGTTTCTGATATGCTATCCTGGACTTCCTCCAATACATTTTGTCCGTCCGCAACAACAGCCTGGCAGGATTTATCTTCTAAGCAATTTTTGGCAAAATATAAGAGCACTGCTAAAAGAGGTAGCAAGGCCCCTACGAAACCTTCCCAATGCGGAAACAAGTCAAGCCCAAAACTGAAAAGTCCAAGAATAGTCATACCTCTCTGAGCAAACACCCTGCAGTTCTGAATCCTCCTTGTGTCCAAGGGGTCTCCGGCGGTGCGAGCAGTTGTCAGGGTCCCTCAGCGTCCCGAGGGATTCGGCACCAGTTGCCCCGCGCTCGGCCTCGCCCGCAAGAACGACGCGGGGCACTTAGGATACTTCTGCAGTAAAGCTTTAATGCCTCTTGAGAGGGAGAGCCTCAGCTTCCAAAGCGGAGACCCCGAATGAGGGGAACCCAGCCCTTATAAAGGAAACAGTCCTCGCTTCTGACGTGTCACTCTTGGATTGGTCCACTGCCCATTATCCCAGATGATGCCTTGGGAGTAGGCAGGGACGCAGCGGTAGAGAGTTACCAAGCACGTGCGCTGGGATTAAAGGCGTGTGCTACATCACCTTGAACTCACAGAGATCTGCCTGTCTCTGCCTCCCAGGCATTGGGACCAAAGGCGTATACTACCACGCCTTGAGGTCACAGAGGTCAATCTGCCTCTGCCGCCCAGGCATCAGGACTAAAGGCGTGTACCGCCACACCTTGGGGTCACAGAGGTCAATCTCTACCTTTGTTCCTAGAAGCAATGGAGAATGTGGTCCGGCCCTCCACAATAAAGGTTTACTATATATGTATATATTTACACATATATACATATTTATAATATTTTTTGATTCTTTGAGAATTTCACATTATACACCCAATTGCACTTGCTTCCCAGTACTTCCATGTCTGTTCCCCACCCTTGTGATATCTGCACAACAAAACAGCAACAGCAAAAAACCAAAACAAAACAAAATGAAAGTCTAATTTGTGTTATCTATATACTCACTGGATCATGTTCAAAGTTTCAGTGGCCTGCCCCTTAAATAAATCAGAGACCTTCCACTTCTGCATCCCTATCAAAAGCCATCAATTGTGGAGAGGTACACTTTAGCGTCACACTTTTTAAGAGTTCTCTTTGATAGGTCGTTACTTTTGTGGTGGAATTGGGGGGAATCAGGGTTGTTATAAAGGCTTTCCACATTCCTTGTTCTCAAATGTGTATCTCCAGCCAATGATATCATTGCCAAAGTAGCTTCCTTGGTTTTAATAGTCGGCAGGGCCATAGATCATGGGCTTCCGCATGGTTTCTGATCACAGCACAGACCATGAACATGCCCCCTAACTGCAGTAGGACCGTGAACCTGGACAAGACCTTTAGAAGTACCCCGAATAACAAACATCAACCTGGCCTTAGGTTGCACAATAGACCATGAATGTCCACTTTCCCTTTGGTGGACATCAACACAGACTGGCTGCAATAGGGCCATGGACCTTAACATAGCCCTCAGAGGAAGCCTGGGCCTGGACATCACTATGGCCTCAGGTGCCAGCACAGGTCAGTCAGCACAATATGAGCCCTGGTGTCAATGTGGTCTATGGACATGGGCATAGCTTCAGGCCTCAGCACAGATCCTGGACTTCTGCGTGGCCTTCAGTGGTAACTTGGACCATGAACCACAGACCCAGGCTATAGTAGGATGGCAGACCCTGACATGGCCCTCAACAGTGGCCACTCACATCAATATGTCCCCTCTCCTCCCAGCAGGGTACAGCCAGACAGGGAGCAGTTGTGGGTCTGGCTGTTTTTTCTGGATGTTTGTCCTTCTGCTAAGCACCCCCCCTTTAGGTTGTCTTGTCCTCTCCAGGTAAAGGTGGGGGTTGTGGGCCACAAAGTTTACTTTTAATTGTATACCATATTTCTTGGGGAAATCTAGTCACTCTACTATAAGTGGGATTTAAAAGATTATTATTGTTGTTGTTGTTAAAATTAAGGTAATTGGGATAATTTCTTCTCTTCTTGCTTTAATTTGAATACTCTGAGGGAGAGGAACATCTTTTTCTTAAACATATTTTCAAGTCCATAGACGTCTGCTTGCGTGTTATATCTTTACACTGTGGGCACACCTATGGAAACTGGAGTTATAGATAGATGTGAACCACCATGTGAGTGAGGGGAACTGAATCCAGGTCTTCTAGAAGAGCATTCAGTGCTCTAAACTGCGAAGCCATCTTTCTAGTCTTTGAGGTGGAACATCTATGGGGATCTTGATTCTGGTTTAGAGCTCCAAGTAGAGGATAAAATGCTGAAAATATGTTTTTCACTTGCTGACGAGGGAAAATGACTGTTGGGGTACACAGAAAGAACACATTCTGCCTTGACTAAAGGCAGGGGAGTTTAGAACTATGCTTGCTCCATTAAAGGCTATATGACAGGATGCTTGACTTAAGATGTGTCTATAGGATGTTTTGCCTAGATGAAAGGATATTTTAATATAAGGTGTGGTTACTTGATGTTTGGAGATGTGTGGAGGAAATTACTTTGTTTGTTCTTTGTATCATGGCAAGGAAGTCTTTTGCCTTCCCCACTATTTGAATTGGGGTATATAAGAACTTTGAATAATAAACTTGAGCGAGATCACAGTATTCACTGGATGCCCTCCCAATTCTGTTGTATCTTATCTTTTTTTTCCTCATTAGATTGTTAAGCAGTGTGATACATGCCCACAATATTTACCTGTCCCTCATCTTGGAGTACCTCAAGACCCCCTTCTAAATGATTTATGGCAAACTGATGTTACTCATGTTGCAGAGTTTGACAAATTAAGATATGTACATGTGACAGTCGATAAATATTCTGGGTTCTTAAGGGCCACTGCACAAACTGAAGAAACCACTAAGCATGTGATAACTCATTGCTTAAAGTGTTTTTATGTTTGGGAATTCCTACAATTGTAAAGATGGATAATGGATCCAGATATATTAATAAAGCATTTCAGCAATTTTGTTCCCAATGGATATTAAGCATAAAACCGGCATTCTTTATAATCCTCAAAAACAAGGAATTGTGGAGTATGCCTGTGGCTCCTTGAAAGCACAACTTCAAAAAATAAATAAAGGGGGTTTATATCCCCAGTCACAACATAATGCACTGAGTCATGCCCTTTTTACTTTAAATTTCTTGAATGTGGAGGTCAGTGAGTAGTCTGTCATGGATAGATTTTGGCACAATGGCACCAGAGCAACTTTCACTAAAGGGAAATGGAAAGACCCTTGTACTGGATTATGGAAAGGATTGGCCCTGTTTAAATATGATGTCAAACGTATATTTATTTTTCCACCACAGGAAAAAAATGAAGTCAGGTGGCTCTCTGAACATTTGGTGCAGTGTGTGGAACAGAAGAGTACCAATTTAGATGATATCATGGTTGCTGGTGCTCACTCAGAGGAGTTGAAATGTTCCTGATCCTCCAATGCCACCATGCTGCAGTCTGAGAAAGGAAGGAGAATACAGTGACAGTTAGTGATTCCCAGTATTTGGGAGGAACTGACGCATAGACAACCCAGATTCTGTCAATTTTATTCCTCCGGATCTGGCTGAGGAAGACTGATGGAGTGTTTTCCATGTATCTACAATATATCTTGGGACACAGCAATTAACTTTGCCAGTTTAGTGTTTCATCTGCTGTTGAAATAGAGGACCTAAAAAACAGACCTAAGAAATTTTCCCTCTGTAAAAAAGAAACATGTTGAAGCAATTGAACACTATTTTGGAGACAACGAAAGACTAAAGCCTCTCTTCAATATATGAGGAGGAATAGAATAAAGGTTTTGCTATTAATATTCAGTAGTTGGGGACTGTAGCAGCTCAAACATATCTTTGGAAGTTGGTAGCAGTAATACAGTTGGACTTTAGGAGAGGAAAAAGACTCATACCTCACCCATCACAAAAACATTTCCTTTGATTAGAATGAAGTTATAAGAATTGTAATTTGACCAATTGTGTGTTTATTGTTAATGTTTATACTACCATTATGTTATTGACCTGTTTAATGTTTGTAAACCACTTCTGTTCACTGTGAAAATGGTTGGAAAAGGTTAGAGATCGTATGAGAGGAATTTAGCATGATGTAAATGAGTCCTTAGATTTGACACATTTAATAAGATAAAATTGAATTTTTATGCAGCTAAAATTGCTAAAGACATCCTGGATCAATTTAAAAACAGGTTATTCTATCTTGGTCATCCTTTATTTCTTTATTAGAATGTATTGTAGACATAAGAGCATGTGTATTTCTAAGCAGTATCTGCTTGCCTATGATTGTCAAGTTATTTTTAAACTCTCAATGGAAAGTTGACTCAGATGTACATGGCAACAAGCTACACACTCTCCTTAATCCTTTATCAACAGAGACTGGTAGTCAAAGATAAGTAAGATTTCCCTTCCAGTCAATCTAAGAAGGAACATGTTGTCTCTTATCTATTTCTTTCCTCAATTCACACTCCCTTCCTTTGGAACATATAGACCTGTTGGGTCAAACCTGACAACTGACCACATTCCTGAAGTTTCTTTGGGAGGATGGGTCTGGAAACAACCCATCTATATTTTGTCTATATTTTCAAAATATTGATAATGTAGTCAGCCAAGTGTGGTGGCTAACCCCAACACTTTGGAGGCAGAGCCAGGCAGATCTCTGTGAGTTCAAGAGCAGCTATCTACAAAGCAAATTCCAGGACAGTTAAGGCTCTTACACGGAAAAACCCTGCCTCAAATCAAACAAACAAATGAAACACAATGAAAGAAGATGCTATAAATAATGCTTTAAGAAAATAAATGTGTTTCATGTTCAAACAAAATAATAAAACAATGGAAACAATGGAACAAAGTTACTCATGAATGGTTTTTATCTTCCCTAATAACAGAAACTCTTAAGTTTTTAAAAAGCAGTTTTTCTAAATGAAGAGGCAGTTTCTTCTGACTTCAGGTGAAAGGGAGGCTGCTCCCTTCAGTCAGTTCTGCCATGGGACAACGAGGGAGCAGGCTGGATTGAAAGTTGGCAACTGTGGTGACAAGCGCTTGAGCTACTCAGCACTTCCATGTTTTGGGACCTGGGAGAGCGGGAGCTACTCTGGCATTTAGGCAAGCTTCTTCACAGGCATGAGCAAATGGGACAGGGGCACTATTCAGCAATTACAGGGAGAAATTCTGGGAAACCAAAAGCTAAGGAGTAGGTTAGGTACAGCAAATTTTTCATTTGATGTATAAGAAAATATAGACATTAGGTTTAAATTTAATATATTGCAAAATTCATGTCCTCATTATGAGATTTAAAAAGTCATTACGGTTTAAGTATTTAATTGTATCCTAAAATAGCAACCATATTAAAGGTTATATAAAAGAGGATATTTAAGTGATTATTTCATCTTAAGGCAGAGGAATTTTTCTGTAGGAATATATAGTTCTCAAACATTTTATTATTAAATAGAAAAATAAAGCATGAAAGTACATTTTATTTTTAAAAAAAAATAGATAACTCCAAAAATATTAACAGCTGTATTGTTAGGCATGTGTTCCGTGTAAGGCAGACTTTGCAGCTGTGCAGAAGTCCCAGCCCATTTGTTTGTTTATTATTCATTAACATCTTCTTACAGTAAACAACAAAGATCAAGAGAACTGGGTACAACCCATATAGTCTGGTTTGCAGTTCTCAAACTGGGCATTAATGAAATTTGCTCTTACACTGAATCGTCAAGAGTCCCTTTTGTTCCTACTTCTTTTATTTTCAAAAGATTAAAACTAAAAATAATTTTAATTGACCTCTAAGTTTTCCATACTCGTTTTATGTTTAAAATATATAGAGAAGAATGTGAATGCACATATATGTATATATGTGAATGCCAATAACAACAACAGGAAAATTTTAAAAAGAAGAAAAAGAAATCCTTAGGATCTAGTTTACTGGAAACAATTTAAACAGGTTGGAACTCCCCACAGGAAAATCCTTCCATTTTTATCAGATGTTGAGAAATATAGTTAAGATTGTCTCTTAAAGCAATAAATGTATAAGCAACTTAGAAAATATTTTTAAAAATAAGAAAATAACAATACCAAAAAAGGTAGTTGATGCAGGTACTAAAGCAAGAACATCAGCACTTGAGGCTACATTTAGTAAGGAAAAGTAAATAAAAATGGATAATGCCCCCTAAATACCAGTATTTATGGCTTCAAAATGCTTCAAAATGAGAATTTAATTTTATTTAAGAGTCAAAAACATTTTACAATAGTTAATAAGTGCTAATATTTAATCTAGTGTTCTGAGTTAGGAAATGACACAAAGTAAAGACAAGAGCTCATGTGTCAGTGTTACATGGGTTTATTTTGCTGATACATGATGCATCGCAGAACCAAGAAACATAGGAAACCACAAGTAGGGAAGAGCTGGTCACCCCTGTGTCTATGCTGGTAAACTCAATGAAGATAAGCCGAAAGGGAATCAGACTGCACTTGCCAAAGCAGAATCTAGAGAAGACTTGGAAATACAATTAGTCATTTAGCATGCTTTCAGGTATAGCTTGAATATCAGCCTAATTCATTTGCAAAGATCAGGTAACCTGACTCAGATCCTTGAAAATATTTAGTTAAAATGCTAATTGCCAATGTGTTGCTTACTTATCATGTGTATCAAGCATTTGTTTCATATTTATCATTGGCAGTGTAATCAAAGTTTTGCATAGATGTCATTCCATCTTTCTAACAGTACTTTGAGATAGCAGAGATACTACTATCAGTGCTTCTCTATTTTCTTACTGATGAAACACAGGCCCATAATGTTCCCTTGTCCAAAGATTACACAGGACATCATGTAGTTAGCTTTTTCACCAGGTGGCTTGACTCTAGGATCTAGGTGTTCAGCCGAGTGAGTCCAATACACTCAGAGAGAAGTATACATGGTCCTGTCCTTTGGATCTTAAAGACTGTTTTAAACTGTAAACATTAGTGCAGAAATACTGAGTAAGACTCTCCCTTTAAGATAGAGGCTGGAAACTGAACAAGTAATGTGGGAGTCCCCTCTGTGTATTGCTTGTATTGGTTAATGAATAAAGAAACTGCTCTGACCTGGTAGGGCAGAACTTAGGTAGGTGGAGATGACAGAACTGAATTCTTGGAAGAAAAAAGCAGAGTCAGAGAGATGCCACGGACCCGCCACCACAGACAGATGTTCTTAGACTTTACTGCATGATGATATACAGATTAATAGAAATGGGTTATGTAATTAACTAGTATGTAAGCTAATGGATCAAGCAGTGATTTAATTAATGCAGTTTCTCTGTGGTTATTTCGGGGCTAAGCTAGCTGGGCAGCCAGGATGAACAAGCAGGCCCTTGTCCTACAATTGGTATTCCAGTGTGGTCGAATATATCCACGTAAAACCTGAGAAATCTTTAAAAAAGTTTTAGACACAAAAATACAGAGTTTAACACAGCTTTTTGCTGTTTGCTGGCAGCATACCACAGCTTATTTGAGAGATATTTTCCTGACTCAGCAGCAACAGCAGAAAAAAAGCCATGCCGCTTTGAAATGCAGGCTTTCTGGGCTATGCTGCCAGCTCGATCTCTGGCTCTTTCAGGCAGGAGGTCTGGCTACAGAGCATTTGAGATGGGTTTGTGAGCAGAGAGTGCTTGATGGCAATGTGGACTCACTGTGTGCCTGGAAGTCATGTGTGCATGGCTCAGAGACACAAGCAGCTCTACCATGCTGGACAGGGCAGAGTGAGCAGAAACTCACTTTATTATAATAATAGTGCAGCTTAAGTTTTAGACTGGGCAGGTAAACAGATGGTACCATATAACCCTTACTAAAGGTGCAGCTGAAGGCTTTAAGAAGTGCTTAGCATTTTAAGAAGTGCTCCTGGACAATAAAAAATTACAGATACACAATAGGACAGATTCAAATATGAAAGACCTCTAAATGGGTTAGATAAATGCAAGTAGGCTTGGGAGAGAAGAAAAAGAGTATAGACAGTCATAAAATAAAGTTAATGTTTATAAAAGTATAAAGTCTTTAGCTGGAGTACAGTCATATATTAAAACAAGTAAAGAAAAATAAGCCACATAAAGATGGAGAATACATAGAGAGTCTGGATTATGTATATTATTGTGTCTTCTTTGAATTTTATTTACTGTAAAAGAGCTAAGTACAGAGAGACATTTCATTGTATGGGCTGCAAAGTTAAACCAACATACAGGTATCTTGACTTCTGAATTTGGGTCTCAGGATATGGTGCTTTAGAAAAAAAGTTTTTCTTTTGTCTCCACAGAGAATGAGGACCTGTGGATTGCTTTTAGACCAATATAGTTTCATGGACAAAGGCCTCCTGAAAGGTTGCCATAAATACCCTCAAAAAATTACTTTGCCCAACTGCTGACTGAGATGAACCTAGCACATAGGATATGCTATAAAAGACCTGATTAACAGCAACCCCAATAAGCAGGAAGCAGTATGGACAAAACTATGCCGATATTCCCAAATATTGTTTATAAATGTTCTTTTACATTTAGAGAGGGATACGATAAAAATATGAATGATTTGCATTGGTATGAATCTTGGTTTATTGATACAAATTCAAGATCAATTTTGTTATATTAATATGTATTTCTGATCTTGATTAAGGTATTGTATTTGTGCAGTTCATTTAAAAATGTAATGTATAATTTAAAAAATAGAGCTTAATAGAGAGTCATCTATAATAGTCAAGATTGTAGTCATGTTAGATTTTCTATCTGGAAAGCAATATATTTCAGATGGATAGGTATTCTTCAAGTCTTTCAGAGACCTTCAGAATATGGTATTTAAATGTTTTAATAACTTAGGACTTTTCATGACAGTGAGACACATCTGCTCCTGGCAGCACCAAGCTACTTCAAGATGATGATGAACATTGAAGAGACTCTTTATGAAGTTGGTTAGCCATTCGGGCAAGAAATTGCTCTTGCCTGGACTGCTTCCTAGTATTCTGTAAAAACTGGACATGCAGAACCCGCTTAGAAATGACTGCTGAACTTGCCTAATGGTGAGATGATCCTTTGGGGTTCCTGCTTCATGAAAGAATCTGTGAAACTTTCTGCAGGATACAGAAGAAAGTGACTGGCAAACTGCCAATATAGGTGGAAGTGTCCTTGAAATTTGCTGCTTCATAGAAAAATCTGCTGGACACTATGGGCCTGTAGGCTGAACATGGATGCCCCAACAGTAAAGAAGAACTTTGGGTGACTGTACAGGCAGAGAGATGTCTCTATCAGTTCTAGGGGTTTGGAAGTTGTTTATAATGTACTTCCTGTTTATTTAGGTAATATATCCTTCTGGAGTCTTTGATAGAGTTGAAGAATTTATAGTTAAAGCTCTCCTTTGTTATGATAAAGGATAAAGTAGATATAAATATTGTAGCTGTAATTCTTGCTATAATTTTACCATGTTAAAACCTTCCTTTTTATTTAAACAGAAAAGGGGAGGGGATGTGGGAGCCCCTCTGTGTGTTATTTGTATTGGTTAATGAATAAAGAAATTGCTCTAGCCTGATAGGGCAGAACTTAAGTAGGCAGAGAGGACAGAAATGAATTCTGGGAAAAATAAAACAGAGTCAGAGAGATGCCATGGACCTGTCACCACAGATAGATGTTCTGAGACTTTGCTGGTAGGCCACGAACTTGTGGTGATATACAGATTAATAGATATGGGTTAAACTAATATATAGGAGTTAGCCAATAAGAAGTTAGAGCTAATGGGTCAAGCATTTAATTGATTTAATTAATACAATTTCTGTGTGGTTATTTTGGGTCTAAGCTAGCAGGGAGGCCAGGACAAACAAGTGCACCCTCCTGCTACAAACAAGTCTCACAGGAATTGTTTTATATGACATTTATTTCTAGTAAATTGTGTGTGTTTCTTATTTTTCAAGTTTCAAGGGAAGTGGAGTATGAACTCTTACATTAAGAGCATGTGATCAAACTGGACTCTCTGAATGTGGCTGGCAATGAAGGGTGACTGAGAAGCCAAGGACAATGGCCCTGGTTTTGATTCTACTCCATGGACTGACTTTGAGGGAGCCTGGCTTGTTTGGATGCTCACCTTTATAGACCTGGATGGAGGTGGGAGGACCTTGGACTTCCCATGGGTCAGGGAACCCTGATTACTCTTAGGACTAGAGAGGGAGGGGGAGGTGGTGAGGGGGAGGTGGAAATTTTTAATAAATAAATAAATAAGAAAAAAATAACAAACCAAGAAAAAAAGTTTAACATATCCATTCAAAAGACAAAGGAAAAATATCAGTAGTTTCTGAGTTAAAGCCCAAGAAGGGGCTGGAGAGATGGTTCAACTGTTTATAATACTGGTTGTTCTTCCAGAGGACTTGGGTTTAAATCCCAACACTCACATAGTAGCTTATATTTGACTATAAGTCCAGTTTCCGGAGATCTGATACCTTCTTCTTGCTTCCCTAGACATACATGCAGACAAAACACCCATACACAGAAAAACAAAACAGAAGCCCTGGAGGCTCAAGGGTCTATATGTGGCCATGCAAGGGAATCTCCAAGATGGCATTAGTGGATTAATTCTCCTCTGGTGTCATGAACTGAAGGAAGCTGGCTGAGGTTATATTGTTATATTATAAGTTAGATCTGGCCACCCTGAATGAGGGCAGATGACTTCTGTATGACTTGGTACTCCCCTCCAGCTTCCTGGTGGCCAATCTAGTCCATTAAGGTAGCACAATGCCAATTTATTAAAGGTAAGAAATAAATTTCAGGGCATTTAGTGATCATGCTTAATATATTAGTTTTTGTTATTTTTATCTCACGCTTAATTGAAGTAAAATTCTATTAGTATAGAATAAATTCCAAGGCTACAGTGATATGTATCTTGTTATCACTTCTGTGGACCCTTTTCATTGTTTTTAAAATGTTTTGCTGAGGTCTTGAGAATCCATCACTTAAGAGCTTAGGAATGCATATTTTCTGCTGATTCCTTTAGATTATTCAGATAAATTTAGCACTTAATGCTATTTGCTCAGGCAATTGTAATTTACCTTGAAATGTGCAATGTTTTGCCAGAAGGAGCAAAAGAATAATAATTGTCCTCCAAATGTGAAAGGGACATTAGTGATTACTAAGGGTGTTTGGGACAGAGAGGGAACAGCCTGGGTACAATAAGTTCTACATTTGTTGATTTAGATTGGTAAAATTGACATTTCAAATAAAGAGACCACAATTTAAAGAATTAAGCTGCCATAATTGTCCTCAGCCCTCTGATATCTCAATAATATACCCAGAAATCCCAATCTATAAGCTCAGAGCATACTATCTATCTCAGAGATGACTTCTTCCAGGAAGATACTTTGAGCATAGTTCATTTTCACAAACTGTGGAAGAAAATTTTTATTATGTATTTTACTTTATAGCATAAACAGGTGTAACATAAAACTATATTAAATAAGTTGGCTTCTGACCTTCATCTACTTAAATAGGAATTTTTTATGTTGTATTTAAATTTTTTTGATAATATCTTGTTAGGTGTGACATATCATTGTAAATGGCTATTGTTTTCAATGCCATTTCAATACATTATTGAAGGGTTTATATAGCTTTACTGCATTTTCAGATTCCAAATGAGTATCATGTATGGGGATCTCCATGTGCAATGTTATCATAATTTATAGTTTGTAATCCTGAAGGTGCTGTGCTTCAGTACATTGTAATTGTACATTGATTACTAAATGATGCATTATTAGATGCCCATCTACCTTACTCCATCCAATGTTAAAGGAGAGATATGGTGCACAGGCTTGGTGACAAGACTTACATCCATCATCATTGAAAATATTTTATATTTTGTACTCATTTTGTATTATCTACCAGGTAATTTATCTAAGCTACCTCCCCTAAAGTATAGACATCATACAGAGATAACTTTCAAGAGAAAATGAGAATGTTCTGTTTTAAATTATGGAACATGAACATAGCAATATGATCATGTGGCACACAGAAGAAAGTGAAGCTCTTGGGACCATTGCTCAAAAGGAAGTTATCATGGCTAACACTGAAGGGGAAACTTGAAATTCTTTGAGTGAAATCCATGGATTTTTATGACTTTGGGAGAGCAAAGCAGCTTGTTGGTGGTCTCTGAAATGCCTTTGAAGTTCATGATGATCTGTGCTGCAGAGGAAAGCTTTCAAAGATGAAATTATTTGGAAATGTACTACTAAAGAAGAATTCAAAACAA
Source organism: Myodes glareolus (assembly GCF_982192425.1). NCBI lineage: Eukaryota > Metazoa > Chordata > Mammalia > Rodentia > Cricetidae > Myodes > Myodes glareolus. The sequence continues at coordinate 4,927,461 of NC_142040.1, forward strand.
GAGTCTATGCATTTTTTGAACTGCCAGTAGCTTTGTCTTATTAGTTTTATTTTATGTCTGTATACATTGTGTTACTGTGTAGTTCTATAAAACCGTGTCATATTAAGTTATGGGAAAAGGACCATCTTGTGCTTGAAAATATGATACCTTGCTTGGGCAGTGGCACACGCCTTTATTCTCAGCACTTGGGAGGCAGAGGCAGAGTTTGAGATCACCCTAGTCTATAGAGTGAGTGGCAGGACAGGTTCCAAAGCTACACAGAAAAACCCTGTTTCAAAAAATAAAAAAAGGAGAAGAGAGAGAGAGAGAGAGAGAGAGAGAGAGAGAGAGAGAGAGAGAGAAAGAGAGAGAGAAGAAGAAGAAAGAAAGAAAGAAAGAAAGAAAGAAAGAAAGAAAGAAAAAAAAGAAAGAAAGAAAGAGAAAAAGAGAAAGAAAATATAATATCTTTTCAGGACATATAGGTGATATTTAGTGGCTGAAAACGGCAGTCACTGCCAAAGAAGCCCTATGCTGTTGGAGTTAGGGAAAGGAGCAGATAGTTAGCTACCTTTGAACTGAGATGTCTGGCATACACCAAAAGGCCAAGATGCAGCAAGGCAAACACCTACGAGGAGCTGATCATATTATCCATCCAATGGTTCTCTTTTTTTTTTTTGAAAGTAATTTTATTAAATTATAAAAGTTTCCATTTACGCCCCTCTTCCCAACACCCTCCCACTCCCTCTCCTCCCTCTTCGTCCCTAAGGGCAGTCAGGGTTTCCTGCCCTGTGGGAAGTTCAAGTTCCTCCCCCCTCCCTCCAGGTCCAGGAAGGTGAGTATCCAAACAGACTGGATCCCCAAAATCCAGTATATGCAGAGGAAACAAGTCCCAGTGTCATTGTCAATGGCTTTTCAGAAAGACTCCGGGCCAGGCACATTCAGAGAATCTGATTGGATCACTTCCTCGTTCAGTCGCAGTCCAACTGGCCTTGGTAAACTCTCATTAGATCCGTCCCCTTGTATCAGTGGGTGATAGCATCCCTCGCAGTCCTTGTTTCCTTTTTCATTGTCTTCGTCCTTCTGCTCCTCATTTGGACCATGGGGGGCTCAGTCCGGTGCTCCAATGTGGGTCTCCGTCTGTATTGCCATCCAACGACAGATGAAGGATCTATGGTGATAAGCAAAATATTCATCAGTATGGTTATGGGCGAAGGCCGGTTCAGGCACCCTCTCCTCTGTCCAGAGAACAATCTGGGGATCTCTCCTTGGACCTGGGATCCCATATATAATCAAGTCTCCTGTAAACCCTAAAATGACTCCCTTAGTTGAAATATATTCTTCCCTGATCCCATATTCATCCTTCCTCCATTCCCTCCATCCTGGTCAACCGAGCTTTCCCCATTCCTCCCCTACTCCCTTCTCTCTAACCCTCTCCCCTTCCAACAACCCTCCCACCACCCCCCATGCACCCGAGGTTACCTGGGACTCCTGACTATTTCCTGCCTCCTGGCGGATAGCTAAATAATCTTCATCAGGTTCATCTTCTTATTTAGCTTCTCTAGGATCACGAATAATAGGCTCAAAGACCTTTAATTATGGTTAGAATCCACTTATGAGTGAATACATACCGTGTTCCTCTTTTTGGGTCTGGCTTACCTCACTCAGTAAAGCGTTTTCTATTTCCATCCATTTGCATGCAAAATTCAAGATGTCATTGTTTTTTACCGCTGAGTAAAACTCTAATGTGTATATGTTCCACACCTTTTTTAACCATTCTTCTATTGAGGGGCACCTAGGCTGTTTCCAGGTTCTGGCTATTACAAATAGTGCTGCTATGAACATAGTTGAACAAATGCTTTTGTAGTATGTTAGGGAATCTCTAGGGTATATTCCCAAGAGAGGAATTACTGGGTCCTGAGGGAGGTTGACTCCCAGTTTCCTGAGAAACCGCCACACTGATTTCCAAAGTGGCTGCACAAGTTTGCATTCCCATCAACAATGGATGAGAGTTCCCCTCTCTCCACATCCTCTCCAGCATAGGCTATCATTGGTTTTTTTTACTTTAGCTATTCTGACAGGTGAAAGATGATATCTCAAAGTAGTTTTGATTTGCATTTCCCTGATCGCTAAGGAGGTTGAGCATGACCTTAAGTGTCTTCTGGCCATTCGAAGTTCATCTGTTGTGAATTCTCTGTTCAGTTCAGTACCCCATTTTTTAATTGGGTTAATTAGAGTTTTAGTGTCTAGTTTCTTGAGTTCTTTGTATATTTTGGAGATCAGACCTTTGTCTGATGAGGGGTTGGTGAAGATCTTCTCCCAGTCAGAAGGCAGCCTTTTTGTCTTACTGACAGTGTCCTTTGCTTTACAGAAGCTTCTCAGTTTCAGTAGATCCCATTTATTCATTGTTTCTCTTATTGTCTGTGCTACTGGGGTCCTACTTAGGAAGAGGCCTCCTGTGCCTATGTCTTGTAGATTACTTCCCACTTTCTCTTCTATCAGGTTCAAAGTAGACAGATTAATGTTGATGTCTTTAATCCATTTGGACCTGAGTTTTGTGCATGGTGATAGATATGGATCTACTTTCATCCTTCTACAGGTTGACATCCAGTTATGCCAGCACCATTTGTTAAAGATGCTTTCCTTCTTCCATTGTATACCTTTAGCTCCCTTGTCAAAAATTAGGTGCTCATAGGTTTGTGGGTTAATATCCGGGTCTTCTATTCGATTCCAAAGGTCGATTTCTCTGTTCTTATGCCAATACCAAGCTGTTTTCAATACTGTAACTCTGTAATAGAGTTTGAAGTCAGGGATGGTAATGCCTCCTGAAGTTCCTTTATTGTATAAGATTGTTTTGGCTATCCTGGGTTTTTTGTTTTGCCATATAAACTTGATTATTGTTCTCTCAAGGTCTGTGAAGAAGTTTGATGGGATTTTAATGGGGATTGCATTGAATCTATAGATTGCTTTTGGTAGAATTGCCATTTTTACTATGCTGATTCTCCCAATCCAAGAGCAGGGGAGATCTTTCCATTTTCTGGTATCCTCCTCAGTTTCTTTCTTCAAAGACTTAAAGTTCTTGTCAAATAGGTCTTTCACTTCCTTGGTTAGAGTAACCCCAAGATATTTTATGCTATTTGTGGCTATCGTGAAAGGTGATGTTTCTCTGATTTCCCTCTCTGCTTCTTTATCCTTTGTATATAGGAGGGCCACTGATTTTTTGGAGTTGATCTTGTATCCTGCCACGTTACTAAAGGTGTTTATCAGCTGTAGGAGTTCTTTGGTAGAGTTTTGGGGGCCACTTATGTACACTATCATATCGTCAGCAAATAACGAAAGTTTAACTTCATCCTTTCCAATTCGAATCCCCTTGATCTCCTTATGTTGTCTTATTGCTATTGCTAGAACTTCAAGCACTATATTGAAGAGGTATGGAGAGAGTGGACAGCCTTGTCGTGTTCCTGATTTTAGTGGAAAGGCTTTGAGTTTCTCTCCATTCAATTTGATGTTAGCTGTCGGCTTGCTGTATAATGCTTTTATTATATTTAGGTATGATCCTTGTATACCCAGTCTCTCCAACACCTTTATCATAAATGGGTGTTGAATTTTGTCAAATGCTTTTTCAGCATCCAATGAAATGATCATATGGTTTTTTTCTTTCAGTTTATTTATATGATGGATTACATTGATAGATTTGCGTATGTTGAACCAGCCCTGCATCTCTGGGATGAAGCCTACTTGATCATAATGAATAATTTTTCTAATGTGTTCCTGGATTCGGTTTGCCAGGATTTTATTGAGAATTTTCGCGTCAATGTTCATGAGTGAGATTGGCCTGTCATTCTCTTTCTTGGTTGTGTCTTTGTGTGGTTTTGATATTAGGGTAACTGTAGCTTCATAAAAGGAGTTTGGCAATGACTCTTCTGTTTCTATATTGCGGAATACATTAAGGAGTATAGGTATTAGCTCTTCCTGGTAGTTCTGGTAGAATTCTGCATTGAAACCATCTGGTCCTGGGCTTTTTTTTGGTAGGGAGATTTCTGATAACAGCTTCTAATTCTTCACGACTAACAGGTCTATTTAGATTGTTCACCTGTTCTTGGTTCAACTTTGGTATATGGTACTTATCTAAAAAAATGTCCATTTCTTTTACATTTTCCAACTTTGCGGCATATAAACTTTCGTAGTAAGATCTAATGATTCTCTGAATTTCCTCTGTGTCTGTGGTTATGTCCCCCTTTTCATTTCTGATTCTATTAATTTGCATGTTCTCTCTCTGCCGTTTGATTAATTTGAATAGGGGTTTGTCAATCTTGTTGATTTTCTCCAAGAACCAGTTTTTTGATTCATTGATTCTTTGGATTGTTTTCTGTATTTCTATTTTGTTGATTTCAGCCCTCAGTTTGATTATTTCCAGTCTTCTACTCCTCCTGGGTGAATCAGCTTCTTTTTTTTCTAGAGCTTTCAAGTGTGCTGTTAAGTCTCCCATGTGTGCTTTCTCTGTTTTCTTTATTTGGGCACCTATTGCTATGAACTTTCCTCTTAGCACTGCTTTCATAGTGTCCCATAGGTTTGAGTATGTTGTGTCTTTGTTTTCATTAAATTCAAGGAAGACTTTAATTTCTTTCTTAATTTCTTCCTTGACCCAGGGGTGATTTAGTAGTTGACTGTTCAACTTCCATGAGTTTGTTGGCTTCCTGGGGGTACCATTGTTGTTGAATTCTAATTTTAGTCCATGGTGATCTGACAAGACACAGGTGGTAACTAATATTTTTTTGTATCTGTGAAAGTTTGCTTTGTTACCGAGTATGTGGTCAATCTTCGAGAAGGTTCCATGAACTGCAGAGAAGAAGGTATATTCTTTCCTATTTGGGTGGAATGTTCTATAGATGTCTGTTAAGTCCATTTGATTCAATACCTCCAATAAATCTCTTAATTCTCTGTTTGGTTTCTGTCTGATTGACCTGTCCATTGGTGAGAGAGGAGTGTTGAAGTCTCCTACTATTAGCGTGTGTGGTTTGATGACTGCCTTGAGTTCTAGAAGAGTTTCTTTTACATATGTGGGTGCCTTTATATTAGGAGCATAGATATTCAGGATTGAGACTTCTTCCTGATGAGTTGTTCCTGTTATGAGTATGAAATGTCCATCTCCATCTCTTCTGATTGATTTTAGTTTGAAGTCGATTTTGTTAGATATTAGAATGGCCACACCCGCTTGTTTCTTAGGTCCATTTGCTTGGAAATCCTTTTCCCAACCCTTTACTCTGAGTAGGTGTCTGTCTTTGTGGTTGAGGTGTGTTTCTTGTAAACAGCAGAATGTTGGATCCTGTTTTCGTATTCAATCTCTAAGTCTGTGCCTCTTTATAGGTGAATTAAGAGATATTAATGACCAGTGGTTGTTGACTCCGGTCATTTTTTTGGGGGGGTAGTAGAGAGTATGCGTTTTCCTTCTTTGGGTTGTGCTAGTGAAGGGTCGCTAGATGTCTGAGTTATTGTAGGCAGTGTTGGGAATGTTGGATTCCTTAGGTTGTGATTTTCCTTCTAATATTCTCTGTAAGGCTGGATTAGTAGTTACGTATTGTTTAAATTTGTTTTTATCCTGGAATATTTTGTTTTCTCCGTTGATAGTGAATGAAAGCTTGGCTGGGTATAGTAGTCTGGGCTTGCATCCATGGTCCCTTAGTTTCTGCAGTACCTCTATCCAGGACCTTCTTGCTTTCATGGTTTCCATAGAGAAGTCTGGTGTAAGTCTGATAGGTTTACCTTTATAGGTTACTTGACCTTTTTCCTTTGAAGCTCTTAATATCCTTTCTTTAATCTGAATGCTTTGTGTTTTGATTATTATATGGCGAGGGGATGTTTTTTTCTGATCCAGTCTATTCGGTGTCCTGTATGCTTCTTGCACCTTCATAGGAATATCACTCTCTAGGATGGGAAAGTTTTCTTCTATAATTTTGTTGAATATATTTTCTGGACCTTTGATCTGCAATTCTTCTCCTTCTTCTACTCCTATTATTCTTAGATTTGGTTTTTTGATTATGTCCCATATTTCCTGAATGTTTTGTGATGAGAATTTGTTGGATTTGCTGTTTTCTTTGGTCAGAGCGTTTATTTTCTCTATGGTGTCTTCATAATCTGAGATTCGTTCTTCTATCTCTTGTATTCTATTGGTTATGCTTGTTCCTGAAGTCTCTGTTTGTTTACCTAGATTTTCCATATCCAGCCGGCCCTCGGTTTGTGTTTTCTTCACTGCCTCCATTTCAGTTTTCAGTTCTTGAACTGATTCCATTACCTGTTTGATTGTTTTCTCTTGGTTTCCCAGGGTATCATTTACGAATTTACTCATTTCTTCAAACTTTTTGTTATATTTGTCTTCCATTTCTTTACTCATTTCTTCCATCTTTTTGTTATATTTGTCTTCTATTTCTTTAAGTGAGTTATTCATACCCTATTTAAGAGACTCTATTGCTTTCATAATGACACTGTTTTCCACTTCTTCCGGAATAGGGTGCTCAAGTCCTTCTGTCCTAAGATCGCTGGGATCTGGTGTTTTCATGTTGTTTTTCAGATTATTGGAGGAATTCTTGCCTTGGCACCTGCCCATCTCTTCCTTCAGATGCTCTCCAATGGCTCTTCCCTCCGCTGGGTCTTCTTCTACTGGATTAGTGCCCCTTGCTATCCAGGAATCACTTTGCCTGCAGCCTTAGCTTGCTGCAGGCCGGCTATTAGAACAAAGGGACTCCCGTCCCTTTGCACTCACCGCCTGTCCCAGCCCGCGGCGCCCACCCTGGCTGAGATGGAGGAATTTAAGCCCCGAAAAAGGGAGAGGGGAAGGGTAGAGGTTCCAGGCAGAAAGCTGGGATGGCGTAGCAGGGGAGAGGGTTTAGCTGGGGGAAGCTGCCCCTTTGGAGTAGCCAGGGAGATAAGCCAATGGTTCTCTTGAACATATTCTTCCCACATCACTGAAATTTTCATCCTTTGACAACATATTTCCAATGTATTCTTCTCTCACTTCCTAGAAACCACATGATATACTTTGTTTCTCTGGTATTAACTCTTAGATTCACCTGCAGTATGTGTCTTTCTGTGTCTTGCTTATCTCATAGACATTAAGGTACAAACATGTTGTGGGTAGTGATTCAGAGAGGAATCAAGAAGTAATATTATTCAGGGTCCTGGTAAGGACTTCAAAGCATTTTGACTAAAGGAATTACATGACATATTTTATACGTTAAAAAGATAATTTTGCTGCTGTGCTTAGAACCAGTCATATCATGTGTAATGGTTGATTTTAATATGATTAGATTAAGGACCATAGAGCTGATAGAGTATTGCATCTGAGGCTGCTTCCAGCAAAGATTAGCTTGTGAGTTGGTTGTCTGAGTGAGGAAGATCTGACCCTCACTGTGGATGGACATTATCCAATTGCCTAGGGTTCCAGATACAGAGAAGTAACAGAGAAAATATAGTATCTTCTTTGTCTTAGTACTGGAACATGCTCCTTTCCCATTAGCTATCAAAACTCCAGGACTCCAAGACCTGAACAAGCAAAGAACTGTCCCTAGGTTTTTACAGTTCTGCATCAGACTGAGGGGTACATCATCAGCTTTATGTGTTGGAGGATTATACACTAGAACCAAAATTCCATAGTCTTCAACCAAGATAGTAGTCCAAAGAACGTTTCAGTTTCTATAATCATTCAAGCGAATTATACTAATAAACCCCCTTTTAGCTCATATATACCCATATATACACACAAATACTGTGTTGTTTCTCTCTTTGTAGAATTCTAATTCAGAATATTAAGAGTAGAGCCAAACCAAAGAGATTAAGTATGAAGATATTATACTAATTCTGGCGAGCTATGATAGGAATTTGGAACACTGTGGTAGTACTAAATGGCTGAAAGTTGTGTGAGTTCCAGACATAGCTTGAAAATAGAACTACTAGTCTTTCCTAGTGATTGAAAGATGTGTTTACTTGAGTCACTGGAAAGATGAGTAGCCATCAGTTGAGACTGGAAAGTGGCAGGTAAAATGCACTTGTTGGAGATCTGAAGATCAGGTGTGGGCATATTAGAATTTGAAGTGACAATCTCTTTCTCTTTATCCTCTACAAATAATCTTATCCTTTTCTTGATGCCCATGTACCTTCTCTTATTTAATATAGCCTTTTTTGCAGAGCTATTTGTGTATGTGCCAGCACCCCATCTGCAGACTGTGTGCTCTGTGATAGTTTGGGCAGGCCCTACTCATTGCTCTGTCCTAAGCACTTAGAACAGTTCTCTGAAGTTTTAGAGAGCTCAGAATGAGCATGCTGGGTTCTTATGTGTTTTTTAAATGTAACTTTGGCTCTTTTGAGTTAATTTAATTTATTGCTTAGCTGGTGGTTTTGTCACTCAATCTTTCCAGGTCTTCATTTATTGTTATAGAGAATAAAACATGAGGTGAATTTTAAAAATCACTAAAAGAAAAGCCAATAGCCAGGCCAAAGTAGACCTGAGGCAACAAAATCCACCTTGGGCCCGAGCAAGATTGAGGCAATGAATTCCACAGGCATGGGACTGAACCAGCTGCCTAGGTCAGAGTGGGCCTGAGGAAGTAAGCCTCACAGAGTGGAGTCAGGAGCCAATCCAGTCCTGGGACACTGGCAGATGAGACTGAGCCAGTGACCTGGTCCAGAGCAGAAAGAGACAGCAAACTCCACCTGAACAGGTACAGCGAAGTAACTGCTGAGCAAATGATCCAGAACCAGAGACTGCTGAGGGTCCAAACATGAATCTGGGACCTTCAAGGGAGTAGACCTAAGCTAGGAACCCTATAGGTTGGAGCATGAGTCTAGGATCTTCGAGGAATTAGGCCTGAGCCAGGACCTCTGCCAATCTGGGCATCAATACGGGACCTCCAAAAAAGTAGGCAGTAACTAGAGATCTCTATGTGGCTAGGCATGAGTCTGGGACCTCAGAGTAAGTAGGCCTGAGCCAGGACCTCTGTGGGTACAGGTGTTGGTCTGGGACATCAAAGGGAACAGGCAGCAACCAGAAACCTCTGTAGATCTGAGCATGAGTCTGGGACCACTGAGGTAGTAAGCCTGAGCCAGGTCCTCTGTGGTTCAGGGTGCACTCAAGCCTGGGAACTACGAGGCAGTAGACCAGAGTCAGAGACCTTTGCAGGGCCAACTCTAAGCTAGGGATCTCTGCAGCAGGGGATCCAGACCAGAATTTACAGAAACAGGTCAAAGCTGGTAACCTAGGCCAAAGTAGGCCTGAGACAGCAAACTCTAAGGGGGTGGAGCAAAGCACAGGAGTGCTGAGATTTCTCTAGGAACATGGAGTAACCAAAGGGGTAACTAGAACTGTGGCACTGACTGTACTATGAGGAACAAATATCTGAGCTTTGGATTCATTGGCACCTAGAAGATTAATCAACAGAATCTCAGACAGCCCCAAACACACCTATTAAAGAAAAAGATGAGTAGAAAAGGTAAGAACACATGCAACACCACAAAGAGCAATACAACACCAGAAAAACCTAAAGACCCTACAACTGCAAGACTTGAACAACCAAATATAGATGAAGCAGAAGAAAATGACCTAAAAATAACTTCAAGCGAATGTGTGAAACCCTTAAAGAGGAAATGAGAAATTTCTTCAAAGAAAGGGAGGAAAAGATAAACCAAAAATTTTAAGACATCAGAAAATACCTTAAAGAAAACCAAGAAAAAAGCAATCAAACATATAAAAGAAAATAGTCAAGACTTGAAAACTGAAATAGAGACAATAAAGAAAACATAAGCTGAGGGAATTACAGAAACAGAAATTATGAGAAAATGATCAGGAACCACAAACGCAAACATGAACAAAAGAATACAAGAGATGGAAGAGAGAATCTCAAGTGCTGAAGATACAATAGAGGAAATAGACTCATCAGTTAAAGAAAACATTAAATGTAACAAAAGCTTAACCCAAAATATTCAGGAAATATGAAACACCATGAAATGGCAAAATCTAAGAATAATAGGTATAGAAGATGGAGAGAAAGTTCAACTCGAAGGCACAGAAAATATATTTAGCAAAATCATAGAAGAAAACTTGCCCAATATAAAGAAAGATATGCCAATGGAGATACAAGAAGCTTATAGAACAACAAATAGACTGGATCCAAAAAAAGTCCCTTTGCCACATAATAATCAAAACACTAGACATACAGAGTAAAGAAATAATATTAATAGTTACAAAGGAAAAAGGCCAAGTAACATATAAAGGTAGACCTATCAGATTTACACCTGACTTTTCATTGAAGACCATGAAAGCCAGAAGGTCATGGTCAAGCATTATGCAGATATTAAGAGACCACAGATGCCAGCCCAGACTACTATACCCAGCAAAACTTTCAATCACCATAGAAGGACAAAACAAGGTATTCCAAGACAAAACTAGATTTCACCAATACCTAGCCACAAACCCAGCCCTACACAAAATACTAAAAGGAAAACTCAACCAAAGGAAGTTGACTACACCAATAAAAACACAGACAATTGATTGTCTCATAAAAGCAAATCCCAAAGAAAGGGAAAATGCACAAATTAATATCACCAACAATGAAAACTAAATTAACAGGAGATAGCAATCACTGGTCATTAATATTCCTTAATGTAAATGGACTCAACTCACCTTTAAAAAGGCACAAGCTAACAGATTGGATATAAAAACATAATACATTCTTCTTCTGCATAAAAGAAACACATCTCAACCTCAAAGACCAACATCGTCTTAGATTAAAGGCTTGGGAAAAATATTCCAATCAAATGAACCTATGAAACAGGCAGGTGTAGCTATCCTGATATCTAACAAAATAGACTTCAAGCTAAAATCAATCAAAAGACACAAAGAAGGTCATTTCATATTAATAACAGGAAAAATTCATCAATTTTTTGGAAATTGATCCAAAAAATCTCAATACTTAACATCCATTCTCCAAATACAAGGGCACCCTCATATGTTAAAGAAACACTTCTAAAGCTTAAATCATACATTAAACCCCACACACTAATAGTGGGAGACTTCAACACTCCCCTCTCAACACTGGACCTGTCAGTCAGACAAAAAAATGAACAGAGAAATAAGGGAACTAACAGAGGTTATGACTCAAATGGACTTAACAGACATCTATAGAATATTCCATCTAAACAGAAAAGAATATACCTTCTTCTCAGCACCTCATGAAACCTTCTCAAAAATTGACCACGTACTTGGTAACAAAACAAACCTCAAAAAATACGAAAAAGTGGAATAACCCAATGTACCTTATCAGATCACCATGGTTTAAAACTAGAAGTCAAAAGCAATAGTAATTTTATAAAACCCACAAACACATGGAAATTAAACAATTCTCACCTGAATCATCAATGAGTCAAGGAAGAAATAAAAAGAGAAATTAAAGACTTCCAAAAATTCAATGAAAATGACCACAAAACACAACCAAATTTATGGGATACAATGAAAGCAGTGTTAAGAGAAAAGTTCGTAGCACTAAATGCCTACATAGAGAAGATAGAAAAATCCCATACTAATGCATTAACTGAACACTTGAAAACTTTAGAACAAAAAGAAGCAAGCTCATCTAAGAGAACTAGATGGTATAAAGTAATCAAATTCAGAGCTGAAATAAAAAAATAAAAACAAAGAAAAAAATGCAAAGAATCAATGAGACAAAGAGTTGATTCTTTGAGAAAATCAACAAACTAGACAAACCTTTATCCAAACTAACCAAAAGGCAGAAAGAGAATATCCAAATTAACAAAATCAAAAATGAAAGGGGGACATAACAATAGACACAGAGAAAATTCAGAGAATCATAGGTCATATTTTGAAAACCTGTACTTCACAAAATTGGAAAACTTAAATGAAATGGACAACTTTCTGGTTAAATGTCACTTGTCAAAATTAAGTCAAGACCTATAAATAAATTACACAGACATATAACTGCTGAAAAAATAGAAAGAGTCATCAAAATTCTCACAACAACAACAACAAAAACCAGGACCAGATGGTTTCAGCGCAGAATTCTACAAGACTTTCAAAGAAGAACTAATACCAATGCTCCTCAAATTATTCCACACACTAGAAACAGAAGGAACATTGTCAAACTCTTTTTATGAGGCTACAATTACCCTGATACCCAAACCACAGAAGGACATTACTAAGAAAGAGAATTTTGGACCAGTCTCACTCATGAACGTTGATGCAAAAATACTCAATAAAATACTGGCAAATTGACTCCAAGAACACATTAGAACCATCATCCACCATGATCAAATTGGCTTCATCCCAGAGATTCAGGGATGGTTCAACATATGAAAATCTGTCAATGTAATCCACCATATAAACAAACTCAACAATAAAAACCACATGATCATATCATTAGATGCCGAAAGAGCTTTCAACAAAATACAACATGGCTTTATCGTAAATGTCTTGGACAGAGCAGGGATACAAGGAACATATCTAAACATACCAAAGGCAATATACAGTAAGCCAACAGCCAACATCAAATTAAATGGAGAGAAACTCCCAGTGATTCCACTGAAATCAGGAACAAGATAAGGTTGTCCACTCTATCAATATTTATTCAAGGTTGTCCACTCTATCAATATTTATTCAATTTATTTTTTGAGGTCCTAGCTAGAGCATTAAGACACCAAAAAGAGATCAAGGGGATACAAATCAGTAAAGAAGAAGTCAAACTCTCACTATTTGCTGATGATATGATAGTTTACATGAGCCATTCCAAAAATTCTACCAAGGAACTTATACAACTCAAAAACACAGTAAAGTAGCAGGATACAAGATTAACTCAAAAAAATCAGTAGCCCTTCTGTTCACAGATGATAAATGGGCTGGGGAAGAAATCAGAGAATCAACACCTTTCACAATAGCCAGAAATAGCATAAAATATCTTGGAGTAACTCTAACCAAACAAGTGGAAGATTTATATGACAAGAACTTTAAATCTTTGAAGAAAGAAATTAAAGACGACACCAGAAAGGAAAAGATTTCCCAAGCTCTTGGGTAGATGGAATTAACAAAGTAAAAATGGCAATCTTACCAAAAGCAATCTACAGATTCAATGCAATGCCTATCAAAATTCCAGCAAACTTCTTCACAGACCTCAAGAGAACGATACTCAGCTTCATTTGGAAAAGCAGAAAATCCAAAGCAATCCTGTGCAGTAAAAGAACTTCTGGAGGCATCACAATCCCTGACTTCAAACTCTACTACAGAGCTACAGTACTGAAATCAGCCTGGTATTAGCATAAGAACAGACGGAAGACCAATGGAACTGAATAGAAGACTTGGATATTAATCCACACACCTTCGAACACCTGATTTATGACAAAGAAGCAAAATATATCAAATGGAAAAAAAGAAAGCATGTTTAACATATGGTGCTGGCATAACTGGATATCAACATATAGAAAATGAAAATAGACCCATAACTATCACTTTGCACAAAACTCAAGTCCAAATGGATCAAAGACCTCAACATAAAGCCAGCCACACTGAACCTTATAGAAGAGAAAGTGGGAAGTACACTTGAATGCATTGGCACAGGAGACCACTTCCTAAATGTTACCCAGCACCACAGACACTGAGAGAAACAATTAATAAATGGAACCTCCTAAAATGGAAAACTTCTGTAAAGCAAAGGACACGGTCAACAAGACAAAACAACAGTCTATAGAATTGGAAAAGATCTTCACTAACCCCACATTAGACAGAGTTCTAATTTCCAAAATATACAAAGAACTTAAGAAATTGGTCATCAAAAGAACAAATAATACAATAAAAAACTGAGTACAGACCTAAACAGAGAACTCTCAACAGAAGAATCTAAAATGGCTGAAAGACACTTAAGGAAATGTTCAACATCCTTAGTCATCAAAGAAATAAATCAAAATATCTTTGAGATTCCATCTTACACATGTAAGAATGACCAAGATCAAAAACACTAATGACAACTTATGCTGGAGAGGTTGTGAGGTAAAGGGAACACTTCTGCATTGCTGGTGAGAATGCAAGCTGGTACAGCCCCTTTGGTTGTCAGTGTGGTGATTTCTCAGAAAATTAGGAAACAACCTTCCTCAAGACCCAGTAATACCACTTTTGGGTACATACCCAAAGGATGCTCAATCATGCCACAAGGACATGTGCTCAACTATGCTCAACTATAGCAGCATTATTTGTCATAGCCAGAACATAGAAACAACCTAAATGCCCTTGGGCTGAAGGAAAATGTGGTACATTTACACAATAGAGTACTACACAGCAGAAAAAAATAATGACATCTTGAATTTTGCAGGAAAATCAATGGAATGAAAAAACATTATTTCGAGTGAAGTGACCCAGACACAGAAAAACAATTATCACATGTATTCACTCAAAAATGGTTTTTAAACATAAAGCAAAGAAAACCAGCCAACAAATCACAATCCCAAAGAACTCTGACAACAATGAGTACACTAAGAGAGACTTACATATGGGGAGTAGAAAAAAGATCTCCTGAGTAAACTGGGAGCATGGGGACCTTGGGGGAATGTTCAAGGGGGAAGGGGAGAGGCAGGGATGGGAGGAGAGAAAAATGTAGAGCTCAATAAAAATCAATAAAAAAAGAAAGAAAGAAAACTAGCCAAACAAACAAACAAAAAAAATCACTAAAAATTGCCCTGATTGAAATAAATGCAACCCCAATTTACCAAGTCTAGTAGTAACACTGCAGGCTCTAAATCATTTGATCAAGAAACAATTTCTAAATTGTATATTTGTGGCCTTTGGATTTAAAAATTATACTTAAAAGAGATAAGTTGTCTTTACTATATTCTTAATAGTTTCACTAAAACTGTTATATATTCTGTCTTCTCTCTTATCTCTTTGTTGATTTCTTTTCAACTTTGTTGATAGCTTTTGCTATCATCCTGAGTTAGCAGAGCAAATAAATGAGAAATAGTTGTTTAAAATCATTTTGAAAAGTATTGTAATGGCTGTTAAGGTATATTTATGGTAAATAATTTAAAACTCAAATTAGGTTAGTGAATGATTTGAATAAAACTATTTATCTCAATTTTGCCATCCATTTGCTGGGAATTTAGACCGTGAGGAGGCAAAAAAATCAACAAATCCAGGAAAAGCACAAGTGCTTGTTACAAGAGATATTTACTGGTTTACCATATGAAAATGTTCTCTTGTTCAAATTCACTGGGAAATTCTCCTGGCTCTGAGGAGGGAGCCACTGGAAGGTAACGAGAGGACTGCTGGTGTCTATTCATCACTCATTTCCAACCAAAGGTACATCTGTAGCGACTTTTACCAAAACCTGCACTAGGGAAGTCAGTTGTGGGTGGGGACACCTCACATTCAGGGAATGCTTTCTTAGTGCTCATCACACTGAGTAGCATGTGCTACTGTGATTTATCTTTTTATGTTTTGGTTTTTTGAGACAGGGTTTCTCTGTAGCTTTGGAGCCTGTCCTGGAACTAGTTCTTGTAGACCAGGCTGACCTCGACCTCACAGAGATCCGTCTGTTTCTCCCTCTCGAGTGCTGGTTAAGGGCATGCACCACCACCGCTCGGCCTAACTTTTATGCATGTTAACTTGTTTGATTTTCCTAGTTATCTGGGTCCTTGCATTAGCTCCTTTTCTGTGGTTGAGATAAATTACCCTGGCAAAAAGCAAGTTATTGAAGAAAGGGTTTATTTTGGTTTATGATCCCAGAAGGATAGAATCCATCACAGTGGGGAAGACATAAGGACGGCAGAGAAAGCATTGCTGACAAGAGCAGGAAACTGGAAAATCACATTTTAATTCTTACACAGAAAGCAAAGATAGAGAGCAGGAAGTGTAGGAAGGCTAAAATTTAACTCGGTATCTGAAAAATCACTAGCCATGTTGGCCTGGGAATCAGGCAGCAAGACCTAGAGACACTCTGTGTCTGAAAACCTGCTGGCTACCCTTGTCTGAAAATAATGGAGGTGGTCATTCACCTTCCTGTTCTCTATTTCTCGTTCCCCAACTTTATACCCAATGTGACCCCCTACATCGGCCTGTCTTCACTCTCTGTCTTCATTCCTTGGGAACTCTGCAGAGCTTCAAGGCACGACCATCTTTCCTCCGTCCTGTGCACATTCTCAGCTGCACCTGTGCAGCCCATCCCCATTCCTTCCTGTCAGCTCTCAACACCTAGAAACACGTGTTCCACAGGACCAATCCTATCCACACCAAGCAGGGTCTCAGAAGCACTTCCTGTTGAGTGCCTACCAGGAAACCCACAGCCACCACACTGTCTTATGATGCAGGGAGGGCAAGAGAAAACAGAACCTGGAACACCAATAAAGGCAAGACTAGACATCAACACCCAGAAGATACCAACATAAAACACAGTCGTTAACACCCGTGACCATGTCTCCACCAAAAACTAGAAATTCTACAACAGTAAGCCCTTAGAGATGCAATATAGCCAAGGTACAGGATATGGGCTTCAAAGTAGTTATTTATTATGAAGGTGTTCAAGGACTTTAAAGAGAATACAAATAAAACCATTATTGTAGTCAATGAAAACATAAATAGTGGAATGAAATGAAGAAATATGTTCAAGACATTAAAACATAAATAGAATAACTAGAGAAAACACAAACTAAAGTAAAACTGGAGAAGAAAACTTAGGAAGTAAAACAAAAACCTCAGAGGTGAAAGAGAGAATCTCAAGCATGGAAGACAAGATAGAAGAAATGGATACACCAGTCAAAGAAAACGATAAATCTAAAAAATAATCAAGGCACATAACACCCAGAAAATCTAGGACACAATGAAAAGACAAAATTTACAAATCATAAAAATAGAGGAAGGAGAAGAAACCCAGGTCAAATTCACGATAATACTTTCAACAAAATCATAGAAAAAATTTCCCCAATCTAAAGAAGGAGGTGTGTATCAAGGTACAAGAATACAAAATAAACTGCATCAGAAAGAAATTACCCGTGACACATAAAAATCAAAATATTAAATGTATGGAACAAAGAACAAATATTAGACACGGCAAGGGAAAGAGATCAAGTAACCTATAAATACAGACCTAGAATAACTCCTGACTTCTCAATAGGGACTTTATGAGCTAGAAGGGCCTGGACAGATGTCCTGCATGCTCTAAAAGACAACAGATGCCAGCCCAGACTTCTATTCCCAGCAAACTTTCAATAACAAAAAATGGAAAAAGAATGACATTCCATAATAAGACCAAATTTAAGCAGTATCTACAAATCCAGCTAAATGAAAAGCTCTAGAAGGAAATTTTCAACCTGAAAAGATTAACTATACCCAATAAACAAATAGGAAAAGTAATCTCAGACCAGAAAATCAAAAGAGAGGACAAAACCCCACACCACCACAAATACAAGCAAGCAAGCAAACAAGCAAACAAACAAACAAAAAACAGAAATCAACAAACACTATGCTTTGAAAACTCTCAACATCAATGGTCTCATTACCCCCCTCCCAATACAGACAAATAGACTGGATTCAAATAAAAGGATCTATCCTTCTTCTGCATCCAAGAAATACTGTGGCTACCAAAGTTTCTTCCCTTCTCTCCTGGCGATTCGCAGGGCCGTGTGACCTCCGGCTCCCTGGAAATTCTACACTAGCTCTGGCTTGAGGGGATAACCTAGCTAGAACCTGGTTCTCTTTGTTATGGTGATTCCACTTGTATTCAAGGTCTTAGCAGTGGGCCGATAGCCTGCCTCCCCTAGCTGACCCTGCCCGAGGGGCCGGGAAGCTTTAATCTTCTCCTGCTTCTGGATGGGAGGAGGCCTTGCATTTTCGATTCTTCTAGCCCACTGGTATAAATACCTGACTTGAGTTTAATAAAGTTGCCATTTACTCTTGTAGATGAGCCAGGTCTCTTTTGTGTGTGTGTGTGTCTCTTTTTTCAACCCTCAGGACAATCGTCCCTTCTCGTGGGCCCGAGTTCAGGAAGCGCGCAGCCTGGGCCTGGAGGCGTGGGTATCCATTGGAAAGTACAGACTCTTACAAAATACAGCTTAACATCAAAGTTAAACAACACCTCAGGGTAAAAGGACCCAAGAAGTAAGCCAGTATAGTCATTTCAGTATCCGACAAAAAGACTTCAGACCAAAACTAATCTGGAGAGATAGGACAGGACACTAAATTCTCATCAAAGGAAAAATCCATCAAGAAGATATTGCAGTTCTAAACATATATGTACAGAAGGGCACCAAAGTTCATAAAAGGAACATCACTACAGTTAAATCACATATTACTCTCACTCAGTAATAGTGCATGGCATCAATATCCTACTCTCAGTGATACATAGGTCATCCAGACAAAAATAAACAGAGAAATGCTGGGCTATATGATGTCATAAACAAAATGAACATAACAGTTATTTACAGAACATTTCATCCAAACACAAAAGAATATATCTTCTCAGAAGCTGTGGAACTTTCCCCAAAGTTGACTACATTCTTGAACACAAAGCAAATCTCTATAGATACAACAAAATTGAAGTAATATCCTCTATGCTATCTGACCACCAAGGATTAAATTTGGATAGCAACGACAACAAACTCAGTGACACCGAGCAAATATCTACTGAATAAAAAATGAGTTAGACACATTAGAAAAGAAATTCAAGACTTCTAACATTGAGTGGAAGTAAAAACAGCATACCCAAACAGATGGAACACAGTGAAAGTTGTTTTTATTTTATTTTATTTATTTTTTTTACTATGAACCACACTTTATTCAGTCATTTTCTTTACAGTTGAAACTCTGGGAATTCAAAATTAACATCCTTGCCCATGAGCTTCATATACACACCAGAAAAAGTTTCGACCTTGTGTTCCACGTTGTTCTGCTGTGCTTTGTCTAAATGAACCCTTATGAGCCAGCTGCCGTCCAGTTTCACACAAATCCCCTTACCTACAGTTTCACTTGGGAAGACCAAGTCCTCAAGGATGGCATCATCACTGTGGTGAGGGTGCTGCTTCCGAGACGCTTTTGCTTATTTTTCGCAGGGCTTTTCCGAGTTGGCTTGGGCAGAAGCCTTCTCTGAGCAATGAAGACTAAACTTTCTTCAATTCATGAACCAGCCGGACTTGGATTTTCTGGAAAGATTTCATCTGAGGAACTGGTACAAAAATTATGATGGCTTTCCAGCCACCACCAACTTCAGTTTCCTTGTCCCCGACCTTCCGCAGCTGCGCCTTGAGATCTGAGTTCTTCTCCAGCTGTCGAAGTGCCTGAGAGATGCAGGCCTCCAACTGCTTGAGCTGAACGTCCTTATGGAGTGCTGACTTGGAAAGAGGCCCAGCTCTTGTGAGAGAAGGTGGTTTTAAGAGGTAAGTTTATAGCACTAAGTGCCTTCATAAAATTATTGGATAGATATTACACTAGCAACTTATCAGCAGACCTGAAAGCTTGTTGGCTTCTTTGAGCCTTCATTTGCCAGGATTCTTGAGCCTCTTTATTCGCTTAGTCGTTGCTATTCCTCTTTATTCTCCAGGAAAAGGTGAGTGCCCATTCCACAGCCCCATGCACAGGACAATCAGAGGCAGACATGACAGGGAGTCAGTCAAGCAGGAACTCCATTTATTACTGTGAGCGTCAGTTTATATAGCTTAAGTGACATGGTGTGACATGGGGTACCTCTATCCAATGAGAGGCAGCCAAACCCACCCTCTGCCTGGAGGGGCTCTACCTAATTTTTGCTGTCTCATCCTCA
The DNA here is from genome assembly GCF_982192425.1 of Myodes glareolus. Taxonomy (NCBI): domain Eukaryota; kingdom Metazoa; phylum Chordata; class Mammalia; order Rodentia; family Cricetidae; genus Myodes; species Myodes glareolus. The sequence goes on from NC_142040.1 coordinate 4,947,230, forward strand.
TTCAAACATGAGCCAAGCTTCCTTCTGTCCTACAGGCCTCGAGGTACAGGCCCTGAGATAATTTTGGCTCAACAAAAGCTCTGGAACAACAAGAAGATATAATGCCCTAAAGGAATAGACAGAAAGACATGTTCAAATTCAGTGTTGAAATCAATAAAATGCAAACAAACAAAAACAAAACAAAGAATCAATAAGACGAAGAGTTGGTTCTTTGCAGAAAATCCATAAGATAGACAAACCCTTAACCAAATTCCCTATGGCAGAATGAGAAGGGCCAAATTAACAAAATTTGAGATGAAAACAGCAGATACTGAGGAAATCCAGAGAACTATAGAACATACTCATAAGAACATACCTGCACTCCAACAAACTTGGAAATCTAAATATAAGTATTGCAGCACGGATGGAAAAGTATCCTGGCAGTTGGCAGCCAAGGAAGACCACACAATTACTAAGTACCGCAGCGCCAGGAAAAGGTTTCCCCAGTGCAGCAGCCCTGCTCGGGTAGGAGAGGATTTCCCCTGTGAAACTATTACAGTTCTGCTCTGAGCTGTACCACTCAGCTCCAGGGAAAATCGTTACAGCTGGGCTTCACTGGTGAAAATGTCACACCACACAAGACTCACGCAAGAGATTTATTGGGAAGGAAGAATCCAGGAGGGTGACTGCATCGGATGAGAAACTGAACAGGGTACAGCAGCAAAACTGAACAGGGTACAGATCTTAAATAGGATTTCTTTCAGTGGGGGGAAGTGGGCAGAGCTTTCCAGGGTGGCTTGGGATTGTTGGATTTTGGTGGTTTGATTGGGGGGGGGGCAGCCTCAGGGATTGGTAACATTTCAAGCATAGGGACCTCAGGGATTGGTTAGATTCTTCCTTCTAACTCTGTGGCAAGCTCAGGAATTGGCATGTGATTTCAAGCCCTAGTCCTAGGGTCAAGTCAAGGTCAGGGTGTCTTTCCTTGGCCCTTTTCAACCCTACACTAAAGGAAATGGATAATTTAATTTCCTTGATACATATCACCTAAAAGTTAAATGAAGATCAGTTACACAATTTAAACAGATACATAGACCCATAACCCTTTATGAAGTGAAATAGAAATAGTCATTAAAAGTCTTCCAACCAGAAAAAAAAAAGAGCTCAGGGCTCAGGACCACAAGGTTTTAGTGCAGAATTATATCAGACTTTCAAAGAAGAGTTCATACCAGTACTTCTCAAATCATTCCAGAAAATAGAAACAGAAGAAACATTGCCCATTTCATTTTATGACGCTACAATCACCCTGGTAGCTAAACCAGAAAACTACCCAACAACAAGAATTATTGACCAATTTCTCTTATGAACATAGATGCAAAAATGTTCAATAAAATTCTACAAACTGAATCCAAGAACATATTAAAAAGGTCATCAACTACAGTTATGTAAGCTTCATCCCAGAGATGCAGAAATGGCTCAATATATGTGAATCAATAAATACAATCCACAACATGAACAAACTGGAAAACAAAACCCACGTGTTCATCTCATTAGATGTAGAGAAGACCTTTGACAAAATCTAAATGATATTTAGACCTCATGATAAAAGTCCTTGAGAGACTAGGGCTACAAAAGAAATACTTCAACATAATAAAGGTGATTTACAGCAAGCCCACAGTCAACATTAAACTAAAGAGAGGGGAACTCAATGCAATTCCATTAAAACCAGGAAAGAGAGAAAGTTGTTAACTCTATCCATATGTATTTAATATATAGTACTTGAAATCTTACCTAGAGCAATAAGACAACTAAAGTGGACCAGGGGTACAATGTGGAAAAGAAACACAAAGTTATTTGCAGATGATGAGATAGTGCACACAAGCAGCTCTTAAAATTTCATAAAGAAGCTCCCACAGGTGATAAACACCTTCAGCAAAGTAGCAGGATACAAAATTAACACTCCAAAATCAGAAGCATAAAAATAATAAACATATTGAGAAAGCTACCAGGGAAACAACACCTTTTACAGTAGCCTTAGATAATATAAAGTATATTAGGACAACTCTAACCCAGCAAATTAAAGACTTGAATGACAAAATCTTTGAGTCACTGAAGAAATAAATTGAAGAAGGTATCAAAAGATAAAAAGATCTCACATATTCATGGATTGGTAGGATTAATATTGTAAAATTGGTCATCCTACAAAAAAACCATCTACAAATTCAATGCAATCCCCATCAAAATTCCAACACAATTCTTAACAGAGCATGAAAGGACTACATCAGCTTCATTTGGAAAGAAAAAGAACCCCAAATAGCAAAAGCAATCCTTAATAATAGCAGTACTGCTGAAGATGCCTCCATCCTTAGTCTCAAATTGTACCATAGTAATAAAAACAGAATGATATTGGCATAAAAACATACATATTTGTTAATGGAAATAGACTTAGAGACTCAGAAATAAGTCCACACACCTATGGAACCTGCTTTATATATATATTTTTTTTAAAAAAAAAAAAAAAGCCAGAAATACACACTGGAAAAAAGAGCATCTCCAACAAATGGTGCTGGTCAAATTGCCTATCTGTCTGTCTGTCTGTCTGTCTATATAAGAATGCAAATTCATTCATACTTACTTGCACAAAACTCAAATTCAAATGGATCAAGGAGCTTAACATAGGGCCAGATACACTGAAGCTGATAAAAGAAGCATCAGGGAAAAGCCTTGAACTCATTGGCACAGGAAAAGACTTTCTGAACAGAGATCTGATAGCACAGGCACTAAGCACAACTATTACTAAATAGGACCTCATGAAATTGAAAAGCTTCTGTAGGGCAAAAGACGCCATCATTCAAACAAAGCTACAGGTTACAGAATGGAAAAAAAAAGACTTCTTTTAATCAAATACACACCTAATAGAAGGCTAATATCTAAAATATTTGAAGAACTAAAATAAAAAACTAGATATCAGGAAAACACATAACACAGTTTTTAAAAAAAGTACAGTTTTATAAACAGAATTCTCAATAGAAGAATTTCAAATGTCTGAGAAGCACTTAAAGAAATTTTCAATATCTTCATTCTTCAGAGAAATGCAAATCAAAATTACTCTCAGATTTCATATTACACCAGTCAGAATGGCTAAGATCAATGAAAGAAGTAACAGCTTATGATGGCAAGGGTGTGGAGTAATTGGTTGTGGATGTGCAAACTTGTACAGCAACTATGGAAATCAGTGTCAGTTCCCCAGGAATATGGAAATTGATATACCTTAAGATCCAGCTTTACCTGTCTTGGGCATATACCTAGAGGAATTCTACTACTATAGAGACATTTGCTCATCCATGTTCACTGCTACTCTATGCATAAAAGCCAGAAATTGGAAACAGCCTAGATGTCCATTAACATATGAATGGATAAAGAAAATGTTATATGTTTACACATTAGAATATTTCTCAGTTTTAAAACTGATATCATAAAATTCACAGGCAAGTGGGTCAAGCTAGAAAAAAAATCCTCCTTTGTATGATAACCCAGATGCAAAGAGATTAATAAGGCAAGTATTAATTTATATGTGGATGTTAGTTATTAAGTCTTTGATAAAAGGCTATAATCCATATAACCTCAAGTTATACATAGAGTAAGGGACTTGGGCTGAGAGTGGTGATGGATTTCCCTAAGAAGGGAAAATAGGTGGTTTGGACGAACTGGGTTAGGAACTGGAAGAAAATATTCAAATAGTGATAGGGAGGGAAGAGGGAGTTCAGTAAGGTAATATAGGGAGAGACAGCTAAAATTAAGGACCAATTGAGGAATTTTACAGAAATCTAATGCAGTAGAAGCTTCGTAAAGCATATAAATATATGAAAAAACTCTAAATAGAATCACTAAATAATGGGGGAGACAAATCCTCAAGTAGGTATCTGTAGATGTTAGCTCGATTCGGGAAATGAGCAGGCTATCTTAAAGACAAACAATTATATTTTTTCTTATTATAAGGGGAAACTCATACCACAACAATGGAAAGTCCAAGTTGCGCTGTATCCCGCGGGAATCACCCAGAGAGATTGGGCACCTGGTCTGAACCAATTTTTCTTTGGGGTTCCAGGAAGCCACGCCTTAACTAGGTTCCACTTCTTAAATATGACTGGTTAATAAAGCTTCCGCTATCAGATCTCTCTCCTCATGAAGAGAAACCTTCACTTCTAGGAATGGGTTAGGTCTAAAATAGCTGTGGGTCAAATGGGCCCATGAAAACCTCAAACCGCCCAGGATATTATCAAGGTTCTTGGCTGCTTTCCAGAAACTGATGGCAGGGCCCTGCTGCTGAAGACAACACTGGCACAACTCACTGAATATGAAGAAGTGGAACCTGATGCCTAACTAAATCTTCACTCCTATTGACTAGTGCTCATAGTACTAAAAGGTGCTCTTTACACCACTAGAGTAGAAAGGTAAAAACCAACTCAGCTACAAACTCTTTGACCTACAGTAGTGACTTGCTTACAAGATACGCTGGTGCAATGATGACACAACGCAGATGAGATGACCAACTACTATCTGGTTGCATAGAAGGCCCTCATGGTATGAAATTCATCCTGGACACTGCTCAGGGGACCGAGAACCTGAGACTAGATAGCTCAGGGACATATGAGAAAACCAAATATACCATTCTGCTAGAGGAGCATAGGAATAAAATGACTCCTGATGACATTCTTCTATGCTCATAGATAAGTGCCTTGCTCAGTCATCATCAGGGAGCTTCCTTCTGCACTACATGGGAACAAATACAGAGACCCACAACTTGACAATGTGTACAGAACAAGACTTTGGAACTCTCAGCGCTAAAAGGAAAAATCTCCATCAAATCCCTCTCCTCAGGGCTTACAGAATCCTATGAAAGTGAAGAAGATACAGGACACAAGCAACCAAGGCCTTCTATATAGCAGGACACATTTGATCTAACAAAGATGTAACAACATGAACAGGGCCTGCAGATATCTAAGCTAGATGTGGTCCTAGTGCAAAAAGTGAACACAAATTCCCATCTATGACCCAGAAGCTATTGAGATCTACCAGCTAATAAAAAAATTAGTTTTCTCCAATGGAATGTCTCTGGTTTTACAAATCACTCTAAGAGCAGGCTACATACCCAGTAGGAGAAGGACAACACAAACAGACTCAATGGCATTTTTGAACTTTTTTGTATCATTTTGCTTTTCCTAGATTTTTAAAAACAACAACAACAACAAAAAAACTTACCTACATATTGTCTTTTTAAATGGGATTTCTGGGTGTGTGAGCATGTGTGTCTTTGCATCTAAATCAGTTTCTTCTGCTTTTTCTTTGGTTTCTTTGGTTTGATTTTATCTTATTTTATTATTAATTTTTAAATTTATGTTTGTTTTCTAAGGAGTGAGAAAAAAGGGTATAAATTTGGGTTAGAGGGGAGATAGGGAGGATCTGGAAGGAGCTGGGGGAAGGCAAACTACAATAAAAATATATTGTATAAAAATAAATATATTTCCAAAAATAAATAAATAAATAAATAAACCTCAAAGTCCACTCCAGTAACACTCCTCTCCTTCTTCTTGAAGACTTCACCTCCTGAAGGTTTCATAACCTTCCTAAACTGTGCCACCACCTAGGAACCACGTTGACTTGTACACCTTTAAATATTTCTTTTGAACTTAGGATAGAAGACCAAAATTCCTCATATTCTTTATATGGTAATACCTTATTTTGCAGTTTTATATTGTAGCCTCATACTAGAAAAAAAAGACAGAGTATTATGTAAAGTTACTGTGGACAGAAGCTGCTTGTTTGTTCTCGACTGCCCCGACCTGAAATAATCACACAGAACCTATACTAATTACAACACTGCTTGGTCAATCACCTAAGTATATTGCTAGTTAACTCTTATATCTTAAATTAACCCATTTTCATTATTTTGTATTTTATCACGAGGCTCATGGTTTACCAGTAAAGTTCCCAGGCACCTCTTTCCTTGAGTGGTGGCAGCTCTTTGACTCTACCTTCTCTCTTCTAGCATTCTGGTTAGTTTTCCTAACTAACTCTATCCTGACCTTCCATTGGCCAAAACAGTTTTATTCATTAACCAGTAAAAGCAACACAAATTCAGAAGGACATCCCACATCATTTCCCCTTTTCTGTCTAAATAAAAAGGAAGGTTTTAACTTTAACAGAGTAAAATTACATATACAAAACAGGTACCAAGCAAGAATTATAGTTGCAATATTTAATTTGTTTACATTTGGCAAATTAAGGGAAATATTCTATCATCTCTCCTATCTTTGTGAGGCTAAAGTTTTATATTCAATCCATCTTTTATAATTATAGCTATCTTTCTTCAACTCCAACAAAAACTCCAGAGGATATAGTATTACCTAAGTTAACAGGAAGTGCATTGTAAGCAACTTCCAAAACTCTAGAACTGACAGAGACATTTTGCTGCCTGGCCAGTCATCCAAAGTTCTTGTGTAACATTGGGGCATCCATCTTCAGCCCACAAACCCATAGTATCCAGCAGACTTTTACATGAAGCAGGAAATTTGAAGGACTGTTTTGCCTTTATTTGCAGTTTATCACTTTCTTCTGTGTACTGAAGAATGTTTGATAGCCTATCTCATGAATCTGGTACCCTGAAGGACTATCTCACCTTTAGGCAAGTTCAGCACTCATTTTTTTTGTGTGTCCTGGATGTCCAGTTAATGCAGCATAACATTAAGCAATCCACACAAAAGCAATTTCTTGCACAAATAGCTAACCAATTCCATAAGGAGCCTCTTTGATGCCCAACATCCTCTTGAAGTAGATTGGTACTGCCAGAAGCAGGTATGTCTCATTGTCATGAAAAATCTAAAGTTCTGAAAACACTCTAAATGCCATATTTTTTAGGTCTTTGAAAGATTTGCATAATACCTAGCCATTTGAAATATGTCTCTTTACATCTAGAAAACCTAACTAACAACTACAAGCTTGACTATAATAGATGACTCTCCATTAACCTGTATTTCTTAATTTTATATACCAATTTTAAATGAGCTACACAAACACAGTACTTGAATCAAGAGCAGAAATACATTTAACAAAGATGACCTTACATTTGTATCAAAAGACGAAGTCTACGCAAATGCAAAATACTCATCTCTATATCATATTCCCCTTTAAATGTAAACAAACATTTATAAAAATATTTGAGAATTTAGGTGTCGTTTTCTCTAAAGTGCTTACTGCTTTTGTTGGTTGAAGTAATTTTGGGGCTCACAGAGACTTTTGGGGGGTCTTGGTCCATGAAACCACATCAGTCTAGAAGAAATCCATGAGTTCTCATCCTCTGTGGAAACAAAATCAGAACCTCTTTTCCAAAACAATATATTCTGAGACCCAAATTTTGAAGTCAAGATGCCTTTAAAATATACATGTTAGTTTAGCTTATCAGCCCGTACAATGAAATATCTCTCTGTACTTAGCTTATTTACTATCAAAAGCTTTAAAGAAAACACAACAATATAGATATTCCAGACTCTCCGTGTATTTTTCATCTTTACGTGGCTTATTTTTCTTACTCTGTTACTTTTTCTACAAGTTTAATATTTATTTTATTATCTTTACTCCTTTAATCTATGACTGCCTGTACTCTTTTGTAACTATCTATACCCTTTTCTCTCTCTCTCTCTCTCTCTCTCTCTCTCTCTCTCTCTCAAGGTTACATATATTTCTTCAACACTGTGGCCCATTTAGAGGTCTTTTCCATCTGAATTTGCCTTTATTGCATATCTGTAAATATTTTCTGACAAAGAGTGCTCCCCCCCCCCCAAATGCTAAGCAAGCATGGCTAGGACCAACTTTGCTGCCCTGCATGTTGGCTTTGCCCAGTCAAACATGGAACAGGCATATTTACTGCCTCTAAGACTGCCAGGTAGGAGTCATCCTCACCACCTCAACTCTGGGTAGCATCGTGCAGTATACATCCTTTTTTATTCAAGTAAAAGCTAACTCTGCCATGCAGTGCAGTGCACAGCCTGGAAACACCTGTGTATGGTGATAGGAATCTGTCATGTTCTCCTGCCTGTGCATGCCTAGCAGATCAGATGCGGAGCACTGAGCTGTGAACAGGGTCTCTGCTACTTCCTCCCAAACCCAAGTGGGTGCACAAGCATTGGACCCAAAGTGGGTGGCAGGCATGAGCACCAAACATTTGTTGGGTACCATTCTGTCGATGGAAGCCTTTGGTCATTCTCAGCAGTCCAAATCCAAAACAACCACACAGAAATTACATTAATTACAACACTGCTTGGCCAATTTCTTAAACATATTGCTAGCTAGATCTTATATCTTAAATTAACCCATTTTCATTATTTTGTGTTTTATCTTACAGCTTATAGTTTACCCGTGGTAAATTTCCTGGGCGTCTGTCTCCTTGGCAGGTACATGGAATCTCATTAACTCTACCTTCTTCATCCCAGAATTCCATTTAGTTTTCCCACCTAGTACTATTCTGCCCTGCCATAAACCAAGCAGCTTTATGCATTAACCAATAAAACCAACACATATACAGAAAGACATCCCACATCACATTACAGTGAAAAAAAGAAAAAGCACCAACTGGAAAGACACAAAGAATAAATTAGGATGCCCTAAAGGGTGGCAAAGTAGATCAACCAAGAAAGGACATGGGGGAAGCAAGATGGCTCAGCAGATAAAAGCACTTGCTGTTCATGCCTGACCACCAAGTATTTGAATGCACAAGCTTATTGGAGACATTTCTCATACTAACAATTATGGTTTTATTTTGTTCTGTTTTGATTTTATATCAACAAGTTGATTTCTAAATAGGTTAAGTTGCAACTAGGAGATGCTGCGTTTGACTGCGAGGAGCGGCTGTTCTGCCACCTTCATGGCTAGGTTCTAAGAGTCAGGCTTGAGAGGCAAACACATTTGTCATTGTGGATATGGTAAATAAATAAAAGAGGAAATTCTGACTTTCAACACAGCTCTGGATTTTTTTTATTTTTTGAGACTATAATATAATTTCACAGTTTCTTCCTTTTCCTTCCTCCTTCAATACATTCTTATATACCCTTTCTTGTTCTCTTTCAAATGCATTGCTTCATTTTCATTAATATGTATACATATATATTCAATATCACATAAATACAATCAACTCAGTCTGTATAATATACTTTTATGTGTATTTTTAGGACTGACCATCTGTTTTGGACAGCCAATTGATATGCTGTCTCTGAGGAAGAATACTTTTTTCCGTTCTCTTGCATTTATTCCAATGTACTATGTCCTACGCTAAATTCCTTCTGTAGTGGTTGAAATGTTAAAGGTTTTTCCACATATGCTTACAGTTTTAACTGGATGAAACAGTTTTCATTTTTTGCTGACAAATGGTTAAAAAGCTGACAAACTCAGAGATCCACCTGCCTCTGCCTCCTCAGTGCTAGAATTAAAGACATGTAGCACCATGTATGACCAGTCCTTTTACTTTATAAAAGGGCTACATATAGATCAACAATAGATGGAGCATATTTTGCTTATTCTTTTCACTGTTTATGTATTTTTATGTTCTCACTAGCCTTTTGATTTTAGAAAACTGTAATTGTATGCACATAGTAAGTAATATGTACATGAATGAATACATAACGTTTGAGGAATAATTTGCCAGGACATCACTAGAAATGATATGTTTGAAAGATAGTTTGTCTCCCACTTTGCTAATAATTGTTATTTTTTAACTCCCATTATTAATTATACCGGCTATTTTTATCTTACTCCTTGGCACTCTGTTAGCAAAAAACATATCACTTTTCTCTTCCTTTTTAAGCCCTTTAACAAACACAAGAATGAAAAATGAATTAGCTTTGTTTATGTTATCTGCCTTGGCATTTATTTGGATTTGTTGTTTGGGGGAATTTTGTAGGTCATAATTATTGAATGTACTATTGCTTATATTTGCTTTCTTTGACTGTTGTGTTAAATGGTAATAAACCAAGCATCTGAAACAACAGCACCATATTGTCTGGAGAGCAGATATCTAAAAGAGCATTGCCAGCAGAGCCACAGCCCTCTGGACATTCTAAGGAAGAATCTACTTGTCACACCTTCCAGCAGTTGATTGCTGGCTAGCATTTTTTATTTTTATTTTTATTTTTCCATTCAATTATTTACACTTTCTTCCCTCCTCCCAATTCCCTCCTGCTCCCCCATACCCCCTCCTCCCTCTCCTGCCCTGTTTGAGAGAGGGCCTGGGATCCTGCCCAGTGGGAAGTCCAAGGCCCTCCCCCCTACATCCAGGTCTAGGGAGCTGTGCATTCAAATAGACTAGGGTCCCAAAAAGCCAGAACAAGCCTTAAAAACAAGTCCCAGTGCCTTTATCAATGGCTTCTCAGTCAGCCCTCATTGTCAGTCACAATCAGAGTTCGGTTTGATCACATGCTCATTCAGACCCGGTCCAGCTGGATTTGGTGAGCTCCCATTAGAACAGGCACACTGCCTCAGTTGGTGGACCAACCCCTCGTGGTCCTGACTTCCTTGCTCATCTTCTCCCTCCTTCTGCCTTTCAAATGGACCTTGGGAGCTCAGTCCGTTGCTCTGCTGAGGAACTCTGTCTCTATCTCCATCCATCGCCGGATGAAGATTCTATGGTGATATTCGAGATAATCATCAGTGTGAAAGTGGGGCAAGGCCAGTTCAGGCACCCTCTCCTCTGCTGTCCAAGGACCTAGATGGGGACATCCCCGTGGACACCTGGGATCCCCTCTAGAGCCAAGTCTCTTGCCAACCCTAAAATGGCCTCCTTAATGTAGATTTCTTCCCTGCTCCCATATCCACCCTTCCTCCATCTCCACCCTCCCACTCCCCCAAGCTCTCTCCAGTCTTTCCCTTCTCCCTTTTCTCTCTCCCTCTCCCCATCCCCCAAGCCCACCCCCAGCCCTACCCCCACCCCCCATGCTCACAGCTTTTGCCCTGCTATCATGTTTGCTTTCAATTTCCAGGAGGATCTATATATGTTTTTCTTTGGGTTCACCTTGTTATTTGACTTCTCTGGGCTTGTGAACTATGGGTTTAATGACCTTGGTTTATGGCTAGAGTCCACAAATGGGTGAGTACATAACAAATTCATCTTTTTGTGTCTGGGTTATCTCACTCAGGATAGTGCTTTCTATTTCCATCCATTTGCATGCAAAATTCAAGATGTTACTGTTTTTTTTACCGCTGAGTAGTACTCTAATGTGGATACATTATGTATATACATAATGTGTATACATGTATGAGGACATACATATATATTCAATAACACATAAATACAACCAACTCAGTCTGTATAATATACTTTTATGTGCGTTTTCAGGACTGATCATTTGTTTTGGACAGCCAATTGATGTGCTGTCTCTGAGGAAGAATACTTTTCCATTCTCTTGCATTTATCCCAATGTACTATGTTCTATGCTAAATTCCTTCTGCATTGGTTGAAATGTTAAAGGTTTTTCCACATATGCGTACAGTTTTAACTGGATGAAACAGTTTTCATTTTCTGCTGACAAATGGTTATAATGAACTAATGATCATAAGTTTTAAACTTACGATCTATCTACAAAAAGACTAAACTAGTTTGAACTTGTTTTGAGGTGAAAATGAACTAATTGTGTACAGTTAGTCTGAACAAAAGGAATAAGCAAGGTTTTAAGAGTCTATAGTCATCATGGGACAAATAGATCTAGTTATAAAGCATATCCTAGTATATTTTCTATATATCAAAATTATACACCTAAATAAAAAGTCATTTTCCTGAACATCCACAGATATATGTGTCCATAAGATTGAATTGAAATCATGAGATTGCTTGTACACATTACCTGAAAATGCGTGCTAATAGGATAATACCATAGCTGCTATTACACAAGAGAAATTACAGATTAAAGCAACAGTTTTCATAGTGGCCCTGCAGGCCCTACCAAGTAGAGTTCCTCCATCTAAGAATAATTTCTATGGTGGGATGACACCTGAATTATCAATTTCTATAAGCAGTCCTCAGGGATTTACCCCCAGATGAGGTAGAGGTAGATATCTGAGGCATATTTCACATTGCTTAACAATTTGGTGAGCAGCTTCCCTTGCTAATATAAATTGTTTTCATAAACTTAAACTATTTTAATGGTGAAGAGCATATGATCATTGAGCAAGCTCAACCTGAGATAAAGGAATTACTTTGGTAAGTTTATCAGCTAAAGCATTACCTTATGCTAATGGACTGGGAAGATTTGAATGTGTTCTGATATGCCCCACAAAGCATGGCAACTTTCTTTGTTGTATGGCGTTTTGAAACTGCTGGAACAGTATCTTAACTTGCTTATGGCTAGTCCAATATACAGGATGATTTCTAAGACTTGAAGAACATTAAATATATATCAGCTGTAAGTATATAGATTAAATGATTTATTGCCAAAAAGTTCAAGCACTATAGCCACAGCCTGCAGTTCAACTATTTGAACTGAAGCTGGTTCTGTTTGTATGACATGTCCTTCACCATTAACCACATATGCAGCCCTCCCATTAGAAGAACCATCCATAAAAATTAACATACCATTCTTTAAAAGATCTTTTGCTACAACTTTAAGGGAAAAAAGAAACGTAGTTGCATGAATTTCAGTAATGGATCAGTTGGAAAAAGATTATTAATCTGTTCTTCAAATGGAGCAAATACAATTACCAAAGAATCACTATTTTGGCATAACCAATCAATCTGTTGCTTAGTATAAGAAACATTGATCATAGCAGGTTCTCTGCCAAAATATTTCCTAGATCCCATCCTGGTCTTCTGTGCTAAGCAAGCTACTGCTTCAAAATAAGAGTTTAATACCTTAACTGGTACAATGGGAAGGCGTAGCAATAGAAGCAGACCATTTTGCCATAAAACTGTTGTAGAAGTAAGTTTTATAGGTAATAAACATGCTTGACAAAGCTGATAACAATCAATATAATGTAGCTGTTGTTTATGTATAGCATACTCTACCTGGGAAAGTACCTGTCTGACAGTTTCTGTAAGCTGTCTACTGGAATTTGGATCTCTGTTCCCTTTAAGAATTTCACTTAGTGGCTCAAGGTCTCCTATAGAAAATTTTAAATAAGGTCTTAACCATTGGATGTTTCCCAACAACTTTTGAAAATAACTTATATTCTTTAAACCATCCTTCCCAATCCCTAATTTTTGAAGTTTAATTTCTTTAGGATGCAACATATGACCTAAATACTAGAAAGCAATAATTACCCCTGCGTGACTAAGGCTCTTTTGTAGTAATCCATATGTCTCAAGTAAAACTCCTTCATTTCTCTGGGTAAGAAGGATATCATCAATATAATGGCTAATGTAAACTTGTGGAAATTTTTCTTTAATGTTTTGTATAGCCTGAGCTACAAACTTCTGGCATAAGGTGGCACTATTTGCCATACCCTGAGGTAAGACACTCCAGTGATATCTTTTCTTTGGCTCTCTAAAATTAACTGAGGGAAAACTGAAAGCAAAACTTTGGCAACTTTGTGGTGCCAAAGGGATGATATAAAAACAATCTTTTAAGTCTAAAATAATTTTATGGGTGCCTTTTGATATAGCTGTAGGAGAAGGTAGCCCAGGTTGTAATGATTCTATTAGTTGCATGGTCTCATTAACCTCTTTTAAGTCCTGAACTAATTTCCACTTCCCTGATTTCCTTTTTTTTTAATTTCTAATTTTAATATTTTTATTCATTTTTTGTTGAGATCTATATTTTTCTTCACTCTCCTCCTGTCTCTCCCCTCCCTCTTTAACCCTCTTCCAAGATCCCCATGCTCCCAATTTACTAAGGAGATGTTGTCTTTTTCTACTTCCCATGTAGATTATATCTATTTAAGTCTCTCTTAGTGTCCTCATTGTTAATAACAGAAATTGGAGAATTCCATGGGGAATTAGATGGCGTAATATGACCATTATCCAACTTTTTCTGCACTACCTCCGGGGCATCTTGTAATTTTTCTTCTGTTAGAGGACACTGATTTACCCATACAGGCTTGTCACTTTTCCAGACTGTTAGATCTTCATGGACTGCAGGTTTTTCAATGACCTTTCCTAAAAAATACCTTAATTCTGCCCTGGGAGGCCTTTTGTTAGGTATGACAGGATCACTTCTTCCCTTATTTTCCTTGCCTAGGCTTTGATTAGGTAGTAATCCTTGCTGAAACATTTGATCAATAACAACTCTGTTGGGGGAATATCAATATACCCCCATTCTGACCATAATATCTCAGTCCCATAAATTTATGGGTAAATGAGGAGCAATATATGACTTAAAAGTTCCTTCACGGCCTTCTTCATTCTTCCAGTAAAGCTCATTACTACTTTGTTCAGGATTTCAATTCTGACATATCCCTTGTAGCTGTGTAATAGTCTCTGTTTTGGGCCATTTAGAAGGCCATTGACTGGCAGTTTTAATGAAAATACCTTCACCAGTATCTAGAAGACCAGGAAAAAACTTTTCCATCTATTAACAAAGTGAGTTCTGGCTGCTGAGGACCTATGGCTTGTAGCCAATATGCATCCAAAGAACCAAATCCAGCCTTTCCTCTCTTATCTCTCTTAATTTGATTTTTTGGTCTGCACAGTGAGAAGTAAAATTAATTGTGCAAGCCTCTGACCTGTCTTTGCTACAGAAACTCCATTAAATGAGTGAGTCATAACCTTGATTTCCCCTTCAAAATCAGATCAATGACTGCAGGGGCAACAAGAATCCCTTGCATGGTGATGCTACTTTTCCCCAACAATAGTCTTACAAAGCCCTCTGGTAAGTGCCTGTAAATCCCAGTGGGGGAGCTTTCATTCCCAAATGAAGTCAGAACTGGAAGAGCTGAAATTGAGCCCTGCACTGACTGGGGTTGCTCTGCAAAGGCCCGGAATGGATTTCCCTGTGGGAGGACAGGCTGTTGAGTTGCCCCAAAATTTTGCCTCAGTGTAAGGCTGGCCCCTGTGTCCATTTCCCAAAAGGAGGTTCCCATGGTCATCTCTCTTTGATCTGCACTCACTAGTCCAGCTCCCTCTCCTGCATCTCTTGTATAGTCCTAATTCCTTTTCTGCCCTCAGACTTACTTATCTATAAGAACTTTACCTGATCTGATGCCCCATAAGACTGTACCCAAAACAGCTTCCAGGAGATGTAGCTCTGTAGCTCTCATTCTCCCTGGGCCTTGATTTCTTTAATTGCCTTTCTCTATAAAGCAGCACCTATGGTCAGTTCCCACGTATATGAGTGACCGATATCAAAACAAATCTGAATATAATCAACAATGTTACTTTTCCTTCTAATAGGTCTGAAAGCTGCTTTGCATATAGCACTAGCACTTTCCAAGGCTAGCTGTTTACGTACCAAATGTCCTATTTCTGTGTCTCCAATCAACCAATTAGATGCCTGTTGTAAGACCCCGCACTTTTCAGTGGACATCCACACCCGATCCAGGCGCGCGCTTTCCCGAACTCGGGCCGACGAGAATGGACGATTGTCCTGAGGGTTAAAAGAGACACACACAAAAAGAGACCTTTGCTCATTTACCAGAGTAAATGGCAACTTTATTAAACTCAAGTCGGGTATTTATAGAAGTGGGCAGGGGGATCAAAAAGGGCAAGGCCTCCTCCCATCCAGGATCAGGAGGAGAAGATTAAAGGCCTCCGGCGCCTCAGGCAGAATCAGCTAGGGGAGGCAGGCTATGGGCCCACTGCTAAAACCTTGAATACAGGTGGAATCACCATAACAAAGAGAGCCAGGTTCTTGCTAAATTATCCCCTCAAGCCAGAGCTAGTGCAGAATCTCCAGGGAGCCGGAGGTCACGCGGCCCTGCTAATCGCCAGGAGAAGGGAAAAAACCTTGGTAGCTACAGCCTGTATCAGTCTGGAGATAAAATCTTGAAACAATTTGTCTGGTCCCTGTCTTAAACTAGACAATTCCTCAGCCTGCTCTTTAAAAGATGGAAGTCTATTCCAGGCCTTTTGGCAGCTGTATTAATTTGGGCATATGCTGTCATATGAAAGTTTAACTGTTGATCTGTCCCTGTATAAGGTCCCTCACCTACAAGCATTGCATATGAAATAGGAACTTGTTGGGCCCTGTTTCTCTCAGCTGTGGCCTGACATTATTCTACAAACTCAGTTTTCCACCATAGATACTCCTCTCCTGGCAAGCAAGCTTGGGCTGACTGCTTCCAGTCCCCTGGGGGCAAAGCTTCTAGAGCCATATGTTCCAGTAGTGTCCTCATGAAAGGAGCTGTGGGGCCATATTGAGCACAAGCTACTTTTAATTATTTGAGTAACTTGAACAATATGGGAGTATATACTCCGAGTAGATTTCCTTGACTGTCTCTTTGCTCTATTACAGGAAATAATTGAAATCCTTGCATATCTTCCCCTTTGCTAGCAGCCTCTCTGATAGTGCTCGCAAGGGAGACTCAAGGTTAATGTTAACTGTTTGCCTTGCTCTCAGAGCTCTTTGTACTGCAGGTGGATCTGACCCAGCTATTATGATAGGAAGAGAGTTGCTCTCCTGGTAAGAGTCCAGGATCTGCAGAGTTTTTAGTGCCTGTGAAAGTGATGTTACCAACTTTTTCAAGCCTCTTAGCACCTGCCGAATCTTATCATCACATTCCTCTCCATCAGCATTGCTGGTCATTAATGAGGGAGGTGAAAACTCATCAAAGTCCTCCAAGTCATTAGGCCCTAACTGATTAAAATCACCCAGTACTGTAACTGTATCTAGCAGCTCCACTGATGGTACAGGGGGTTCTGTTTCTCTTATAACTAAAGAGGAAGTATTTCTAGCTGTTTGGAATTTAAAACCAAACTCTCCCGTATTAGCACCCAGAAATGAAGCATATCTGTAGATATATTTTCTGGTCCATAATTGTCGTGACATTGTTGGATCTTTATCCCAATATCTTTCGATGTTGCAGCATCCAAGGTCCTGCCCTTGGAGAACCAAGGGCATAGCTGCTCTATAAATTCCAAAAATTTCTGTATTTGATGCTGCTGTACTCAGGTCCCCTGTCCTTTAATATATCTCCAACCAACTGTATAGACAGTTGATTACTTTTTCCCTGTCCCATAACTACAGTTATTACTTACAAGTTTTACTTCTACTTTTTTGCCCTGCCTCTCTCTTTCTATTCTATTATCTATTAATTATTTCCAAGCATTCATCACTCACATCTCCATCTTTAATGCAGTTTTCTTGCAGGGTTTCTCACGTACTCCCTTGTATGCCTGGCCTCACTTGTGTGCATTTCAGGGTTCACTGGACAGCTTCACAGTTTGGTGCTATATGTAGAGAATTGGCCTCTACAAAATCACCTCTTACCAGGGTAGGGGCATGGGAATTTTAGAAATTTAAGTAAAGAATATGAAGATGCATAAAAATAATAAGACAGAAACCATAGAATAATACCAGGAGAGTATTCCAGTGATTATTGAAATCACATGCATTTATTTTTCCACAGTTTTTATACCCAATATAAATGGGGGGGTAAAATAAAGACACTATTAGTGTGATACAAAGAATAACTTACACAGTCAATGGCTTTATCACTCTGGGACATCAAATCATTACCATTCTGTTATCTAGGTAGTGAAATTGCTGTAGATCACATAACCTGAAGGTCACTCTTCCCCAGGTGACCTCATAGTTAAGAAAACCAAGCAAGCACATCCTGAGTTGGGACATGCAACTATGCTTTTTGATCATTTGTCAATCATTTGAGCAACCTCCAAACTCTCTGACTGTCAGACAAGATGAAAATAGGCCCATATTTTTGGGTCTCCACAGGGAAGCAACCTAAAAGTTATGACCCACGTAAACTGTCAGCATGGCACAATATTAGTGGCACAGATAAGACATATTCAATAAGAGGTGTGTGCCTTGTCTAGTGCTAAAAACCTAGCTAACTGATCAGTGCCAGTAGAGTCATTGTTATTGAACAATAATGTAGAACCAATACTCTATTATACCAGCATAATCCCTAGCAATAATGTATAAACATTTGACTTTATACCACAGATAAGTGTAATCTTCACCCCTCAACAAAGAAATGTCTCTCTGCAATAGATGGAGACCACTAAAGAAAATCACCACCAATTAAAAGGCAGAGTTATAGAACCTAATCCTAATGGATACATCTTCAAAACACTCCCACACCTGAGGCTTGGGGAATATTGGGGAAGAAAAGGCAGAAAGATCGTAAGAGCCAGGGAATTTCTGTGAGACTTTTGTTTTCCAGTAACATCAGACTTACATCATGTTACCAACATGACCATCCAAATATGAGATGAACAAGGATGACACCAATGAGCATGTCAAAGTACACGAGGAAATGTCCTTGAGGCCTCAACCCTACACAAGGAATTCCAGACGACTGAGGAAAGTTAGGAGCTGTTTCTAGGAAACAGCACACTACTTGGTTGCCTGGTGCTACACTGTCATATACAAAAACATAAACGTAAGTAACATTTTATGGACTCAACAAGTAATATTTGAGAATATATATGTATATACAAATGTGTCAGGGGCAATGAGAGATTCAGCAGGTGATAACTAGTGTTCAATAGGCTAACTTACCAGACGAGTGTTTCCCTGATAGGTAACCCCAACCTGGAAAGGCTGTGCAGTTACTGGCTGTGGAAACCAGTTACTCCTGTATGTAATTTCTCTCATGAGTCATTTCCTCTCTTCCCTAAGAACTTCATTTCTTCCCTAAGAATATCTTTGGGTGTTTTCCCACTGCTTGTGTGTTTATTTCATGAAACTATTCCATCCACTGTGTACATATATTTGTGAGTGGTGAAGAAGATAACTTTTTATTTAACTATATAGTTTTGATATATAGAATATATATTCAGACATGCTTCATAACTGGACTTATTTGTCCCATGAGGACTTTAGACACTTGAAAGCCTAGTTTGTTCCTTTTTACTTGACTAAAATAAAAAAATAACAATTTCTCCACAGCAACGCAAACTGCACACAATCAGCAAATGAATGAAAAAATACAATGTGGTATACTCAGTGAAGTTATGTTTGGACTTAAAGAGATCAAAGTATGTCTCTTGCAGAAAATTGTGTGGAACTAGAGATTATTGTGTTAAATAAAATAAGCAAGTCTCACAAAGACAAATATCTCCTGTTTTTATCATATCTGGAGACTGAAGAAATAATGATATAAAAATAAAATATGTGGAAGAGAAAAGAGGGAGAAGGAATAAGAAGAGTATACAGAGTAAGTATGACCAAAATATTATATATGCATGAAAATGCCACTTTAGTTGTATAACTAATATATGCTATAAGGAGTATGTGTCCTCAAGGTGAAAGTGATGTGGCAGTGTTTTCAAATATATAACTTGATTTTCTCTTTTACCTTAATGACTATGATGCTGCTATGATGGGAGACAGTGTTATAGAAGACATAGAAGAGCCAGAGTAGACCACGACATTTTTATAGAAATTGGTATCAAAAGAGATATACCTGGGAAAAGTTGTCTTCCTAGTAAAGTCATTTATTTTAATATTTATGAAAACTGTCATCTTTTCCTATAGTATGTCAAAAGCTAAGTCTATAGGAATTTATTCAATCTGCTATAATATTATGTTTGTACTCTCTGGGGGGTAAATGATACCCTAGCAAAACAGCTTTGATCTTTGTGTTAATTTTAATAAGGTTTGAGTATTTGACACTAGAACTCATGTGATAGAGTTTAATTTACATTGTGAGCTATTTAGAGGAAGAATGTTGTTGGGAGGCTGCTTGTTGGTTCCTGGGTGTTCACCCTGAAATAATCACACAGAAACTCTATTAATTAAATCATTTCTTGGTCTATTAGCTCTAGCTTCTTATTGGCTAACTCTTACATATTAATTCTATTAATCAGTGTATCAGAACAAGACTGTGGCTTACCAGCTAAAGTTCTGGCATCTGTCTTTGGTGGGGCTACATGGCTTCTCCCTTCGACTTTGCTTTCCTTCTCCCAACATTCAGTTTAGTTTTCCCTACCTCACTCTGTTCTACCCTATCAGGTCAAGCCAGTTTCTTTATTAACCAATGGTATTTACAGCATGGAGAGGGGAATCCCACATCACCTTCCCCTTTCTGTTTAAATAAAAAGGAAGGGTTTAACTTTAATATAGTAAAATTACATAAAACAGTTTTCAAGCAAGAATTACAGTTACAATATTTATATCTATTTTATCTTTTATCATAACTAAGGAAAGATATATTATTATTATCTACTTCTCAACTCCATCAGAGACTCCAGAAGGATATAATATTACCTAAGTAAACAGGACATGGATTGTAAGCAACTTCCAAAACTCTAGATTTGACAGAGACATCTCACTGCCTGGTAAGTTACTTAAAGTCCTTCTGTACCATTGGGGCATCCAATCTTCAGCCCACAGACCCATAGTGTCCAGTAGACCTTTCCATGAAGCAGGAAATTTCAAAGACAGTTCTGCTTATATTGGTAGTTTGTCAGTCTTTTTCTTCTGTATTCTGCAGAATGTCTTGCAGACACTTTGATGAAGCAGGAACCCTGAAGGATCATTTCACCTTTAGGTAAGTTCAGCAGTCACTTTTCTGTGGGTCCTTCATGTCCAGTTCACCTAACATACCATCAAGCAGTCCAGGGAAGAACAGTTTCTTGCCCAAATGACTAACCAAATCCATAAGGAGCCTCCTCAATGTCCATCTTCCTCTTGAAGTAAGATTGGTGCTACCAGGAGCAGATGTGTCTCACCATCATGAAAAGTCCTAAATTCTTAAAACCCTTTAAATGTCATGTTCTGTAGTCTTTGAAAGATTTGAAGAATCCCTATCCATCTGAAATACATCTCTGTATATCTAGGAAATCTAACTAGCACAACTACAAGCTTGATTATTATAGATCACTCTCTATTTACACATTACATTTTAAATGAGCTGCACAAACACCATACATTAATCAAGAGGAGAAATACATATATAATAAAATTGACCTTAAATTTGTATCAATAAACCAAGATCCATACCAATGCAAATCTCTATAGCATATTCCCCTTTAAATGTAAACAAACATTTATAAACAATATTTGGGAATATGGGTGTAGCTCTCTCGAAACTGCTTCCTGCTTTTTTGGGGTGAAGTAATTATTGGGGGTGTTTATTGCAACCTTTCAGGGGATCTTGGTTCATCAAACCACATTAGCCTGGAATGAATCCACAGGGTCTCATTCTCTGTGAAAACAAAACAAAACAAAAGAACCTCTTTTCCAAAACAACATGTCCTTAGACTCAAATTCTGAAGTCAAGATAACTTTATAATATACATGTTGGTTTAGCTTAGCAGCCCATACAATGAAATGTCTCTCTGTACTTAGCTCCTTCTCAGTCAAAAAGCACAATAATACACATAATCCAGACTCTCTGTATTTTTCCATCTTTATGTGGCTTATTATTATTTTTCACTCCTTTTAGTCTGTACTCTGTCTCTTTAAAGACTTTACCTTTTTTCAAAACCATTTATTTCTTTTTATAACTGTCTATATTATTTTTCTTCTTTCTCCCAAGCCTATATACATTTACCCAACACTGTGACCCATTTAGAGTTCTTTTCCATCAGGATTTGTTTTTTTTTTTTTGCATATCTATAATTATTTTCTGATCAGAAAGTCTTCTTAAAATGATAAGCGCTTCTTAAGAATCTAAGCTGCGGCCTTGCTAGGGTTTATATGACCTTGCCTGCTTGCTTTGCCCAGTCCAACATGGGGAAGAAGTCCATTCACTGCCTCTGAGCCACTCACACCACCCCAGTTCCAAGTATACAGCGGGTCTATGTCTAGCCATTAAGCAGTTTGTAACATGCTGCTTACAAACCCAATTTAAATGCTTGGCCTCCTGAAAGAGACAGAGGTTGCACTGGCAGCACAGCCCAGAAAGTCAGCATTTCAAAGCTGCTCAGCTTTTTTTTTCCTGCTACCTCTGCTACTGTTGAGTTAGGAAAATCTCTCTTAAAGGAGCTGTGGCGTGCCAACAGCAAACAACAAGAAAATGTGTTAAACTCTGTATTTTTGTGTCTGGAATTCCTTTTTAAGCATTATCAGGTTTTAAGCAGATTTTAATTTGCCTCGTTGGTGCCAATTTGTTTTAAGGAGGACTGCTTGCTTGTTCTCAGTTGGTTAGCCCTAAGATAATCACACAGAAATTATATTAATTAAATCAGTGCTTGGCCCATTAGCTCTAGCTTCTTATTATTGGCTAACTCTTCCATATTAATTTAAGTCATTTCTATTAATCTGTGTATTGCCATGAGGCTGTGGCTTACCAGCTAAAGTTCCAGCATCTGTCTTCAGTGGGGCTACATGGCTTCTCCCTTTGATGTTGCCTTCCTTCTCCCAACATTCAGTTTAGTTTTCCCTACCTAGCTCTGTTCTACTCTATCAGGTCAAGCCAGTTTCTTTATTAACCAATGGTATTCACAGTCTGGAGAGAGGAATCCCATATCAGAAGAGAACTTATTTTAGCCATGATGTTAAGAGGGGAGCTCTTGGGGGGTATTAAGAGATGATATGAGATCTTTAGAGTGGTTGCTGATAGCTTTGTGAGAAGAGAGACATTACACATAAGCTGCTCTATCCTATGATATTTGGAACTGTGCCAGTAAGACATGAACTCATCGGAAGAAACGTCTTGATTCTTAATCTCCAGAAACAAGGCAAAATTCTTTACAAGTGCATCCAACCTCAAGCATTTCTATCTATTTAGGCAAATTGAATGGAACATTGGAGTTATGGTGCCCTTCTTCTCTCAGACACTAAAGGTTCACGTCCAAATCTTCAAAAATGATCCTTAAAGTTTTCTGTGACTTGGGGTTTCAGGATGTACTATGGGGGATAGAGACTGAGAACTGAAATCATGGCCTAAAGTCATCATGACCAGTAATAGGAGTTGGGAAAACAGTCAGGGCTGTTCTGACAAAAAAAGTTCTTTAAGTGTCATTTTAAAGGGCCATAAACTCAATTAGCTCCAGAAATGCTGTTTTATGTATGGATTTATATCTTGAATCTTAATGAGTAGAAACTGTGATTCTAACAAAGGTGGTTTTGTTGCTCACAAGGAAAAGAGCAACTTAACATTTGAGGCTATTCTCTGTTGCTGTTTTTTCATGTATGCATGTACTTATAGTTCACCAAGCCATGTGGCTTCAGATTCGCTTCTACCCATGAGTTTCTATTGTTAGATTTGGTAATTACTTCCAGTGATCTGATAAGTCCTATGGCACACCCTTCTTGTAATGGTCCTGCTTGAGAATTATAGATGGTAAATGATGCAAACAGTTCAGCGTTCTGCGTGAATATCCCATGTCTAAACTGGAAAATCCCACAAGCGGTTTCTTTTCAAAACACTTCTAGAACAGTTGTTCTCAGCATTCGTAATGTTCTACCGTTTAATATAGACACCCCAACTATAGAATTATTTTCATTGTTACTTCATAACTGCAATTTTGCTACTAGTAATCATAATGTAAATATCTGTGTTTTCCAATGGTCATTTGACTTACCCCCAAAGGTGTTGTGATTCATGAGTTGAGAACCACTGATCTAGACCACAACTACTTCTTCCCTTCCTCAGTCAAAGCCACCATTGTCTCTTGGTGATGGCTCTTCTCTTAATTCTTCTCTTGCCCTAAGCCTCAACTTTACTGTCAATACAGATGTCACAATGAGCCTCTTAAATCCAATTGGCTTAGAGAGAAACTCTACCCAGCACCCTAGTATGGCTTCCTAATTTACCCTAAAGATCTTTGTGTTGCCAAGAGTCCTTCCCAGTTTAATCCTGAGCCATTACAGCAGTGTCTTCTCTTTCTACTGCTTCTTCCTCAGGATGAACATGTTTCTGCCTCAGCCTCTTTGAAATTAATATTTTCTCTTCCTAGGAGAAAATTATTTGAGTCTTTCCTTGAATCTTTTCTCCATGTGCGACGCTGTCTCTTACATTCCAAGACTTCTGTATGTCCAGAATTGACACATATGCTTTTAATAATACTCTAGAATATATGTGCTATCAATATTTTAAATGTTATAATAAAAACAATATGAAATATTCATTGAAGACTTTCTGTGTAGCCTGTATTTTGCTATTTCTCGCTCCTCTGAGGACAGTCTATTTCCTTTGTTTACCTTATGACCTACAATAGATCTTAGTTTAGATGATATCTCAATTAAGATATCAAACATCTTTACTGAGCATTCAAGAGTGATTTTTCTACTCCTCACTCTCGTGTATTCCCTTACAGTCACTTTATATAATTTATTTTCTGTTTGTTTGTGTTATGTGTGTATATGTATATGTACACTTGTGGTGTGTGTGTGTGTGTGTGTGTGTGTGGTGTAGTTGAGCATGCCCATGTGGAAGCAAGAGATTGACAATAGATATCCTTCTCTATTGCTTTCCACCTTCTGGAGACAGAAGTTTGTAGTGATATTTTGTTTGTAATCTAACAAATAAAGCTTGTGTCAAGATCACAGTGCAGAGTTAAGTCACTAGTTAGGCATAGAGACCAGGCAGTGGTGGCACATTGGTGTGGGAGAATTGTCTGTATTCTGTCAATCATATTTTTAATAAAATGCTGATTGGCCAGGCAGGCAGTATAGGCGGGAAAACCAGACAGAAAGTAGAGGTGATGCAATGAGAACAAGAGAATTCTGGGAAGCAGGGAGGTTCCTCTGTCACTCCTGCGCAGACCACCAAAGAGGCAACATGTAAGCTGTCACATTGAGAAAGGTACTGAGCCCATGTGGCTAACATAGATCAGAATAATGGGTTAAGATAAGTCATAAGAACTAATAAGTAGCCTGACCTAATGGGCCAATCAGTTTATAACCTTATGGAGTCTTGTGTGTGATTTTCTTTGGGCTTGCCAGCTGTAGGGTACTGGGCGGGACAAAAACCCCAACAAGCCGGCCCGTTGTACTACAGCACATACCTTTAACCCTAGCACTCAGGAAAGAATATGGATCTTTGTGAGTTCAAGGTCACCCGGGGCTACATAAGATTGAGTTTTTCTAAAAGAGAAATAGAGCTCACATAAAGGTGATCCCAGCACACAGGCCTTTAATCCCAGCACTAGGGATGTGGGATAGCAGTGATAAAGCTGGGCAAAGAGAGGACTATGAGGTGGGAGGAGATATGGAATAGCATGATGGTTGAGGATTCAGTCGGAGCATGCAGTCTGAGGTTTAACAGAGACAGCATTCAGTCTTAGAATTTGTACAGACAGGATTGCCCCTTTAGTCTGAATATTGGTAGAGGTAAGAACTCTCTAGTTGTTGGCTGCTCTGCTTCTCAGACCCTTCAACTTTCATTCTTGATATATGACTTTTAGTTTTTATTATTTAGAAATTTAGAATTCATGATATTTTTGGTGCCCAACACTTGGTGTATGAATTCATGAGAAAGCTATTTGTCTGTGGCTTCACAGTCTCCAGCATAGGCTGGAGCTACATGTGGCAGAAGTCACTGCCCCACTGGCTAGATTTTCCTTTTTTCTCTACTGGTAGGCTTTCCTTGGACCCTCTACTCAGGCTGCTGTCAAACCAGATCACTGCCTTGAAATCTAATCTGGTTTCTGTTGTTCTACACAGCAGAGATCAGTCTCACATTTTTGTTCTTAGACATGTCTGCTCCTGGCAGCATCAATCTATTTCAGAGAAGATAATGGGCATCAAAGAATCTCCACATGGGGTTTACTTTCTTTGTGTCAAAAATAAACAATTGAGCAAGAAAGTGCTTTTGCCTTGATTGCTGACAGTATGCTGTCCAAATTGAATAAGCAAGACCCAAAAGAGAATGACCACAAAACCTTTCACAGACAAAACAGGACAGTTCTTCAAAAAATCCTGCTTCATAGAAAAGTCTGTTAAATATTCTAGGCCTGTTGAATGTGGATGCCCCAATATTGCAGTGGAATTTTGGGTGACTGTCCAGGAGGTCAGTTGATTATGTCATTTTTCACATTTTTTTGAAGTCTCTTACTTGCATTTTTGATTACTCAGTTAATATTATTTCCTTCTTGGGTCTCTGAGGGAGTTGAAGACTCCCTGGTTTGCCAGACTCATAAAAGAAACTCATTAAAGATATGTAAAGTATATAAGTTTGAGAGATATCAAAAGATATTATTGGATGGTAATGCAAGTTATGACAGAAAATTAACTAGGTACAAGATTTGGGACTTACCAAGATAGGGTAGATAATAGAGTATTTTTCTGAACTTGTCAAATGCAAATGGACTAGATGTATTAATTGTATTTGTTGTATATAGTTTTTCCTATATTAGTTTCAGTCTTTGTTTTTAACTATAGACAAGAAGGGGAAATGTAATAATATTTTGTTTGTAATCTTACAAATAAAGCTTGCCAGAAGATCAGAGTGGAGAATGAAGCCATAGGGACAAGGCAGTGGTGGCACACACCTTTAATCCCAGAATTTGGAAGACAGAGGCAGACAGATCTCTGTGCATTCAAGGCTACCCTGGGCTATATTGTTTAAGGAGACCACACATAGACAGACGGACCTCCCATACCACTACATGAGACTAAATCTGTCTAAAGAGAAATAGAGCTCACACAAAGGTGATCCCAGCACTCAGGACCATATGCCTTTAATCCCAGTACTAGGGAGGAAGAGACAGGAATGATATGGCTTGGTGGAGAGAGGAATATTAGGCGGAAGGAGACAGGAGATAGCATGCATTCTGAGAATTGGTAGAGACAGGATCAGCCCTTCAGTCTGAGCATTGGTAGAGCTAAGAACTTTCTAGTGACTGGCTGCTCTGCTTCTCTAATCCTTCAGTTTTCACTCTTAATCGCTGACTCCAAGTTTTTATTATTTAGAACAATTAGAATTTGTATTACAGAAGCTCACTGGTTGGCAAGACTGACTAGCCAGTGAGCGCCCCAATCCTGTCTCTCCTTCTCAGCTCTGGGATCAGGTATGTGTTGCCCTATCAGACTTTTTGTGTGAGAATTTGGCATCTAAACATAAATACTCATGCTTGTTCAACAAGCATACTACTCACAGAACCCCTTACTTTCCATTGATGTTATAGAATTTTTGCTACTACCATCTCCTAAATATAAGACATTTGATAGCAGAAACTACTTCTCGTCATTTTTGTACAATGTTCAGTCTAAAGGACAGTTACATTTTATAATTTTAATCATATTCATCCAGCATCCTCTCCCTCCAGCTCACCTAGTGCCTCCCACAATGTCTTTCTCCCAATTTCATGTTCTTGAAATCCAAAAACCTGATATTAATAACCAATAACCCCTAATCACAATCAGTGCTGCCCTCATGTACATGGGTATAGGGTTATTCACAGGCAATCTACCACGTCCCTCAGGAGCCATCAACTGTCAAATCTTCTCCACAAGGAATGAAGACAAAGCTATGCCATTCAATTAAATGTATTATTTCAAGACCATCAATATAAACTGGCCTGTGGGTTACAACATGGCAATTCTGACATGGGTGTGAAGTTCTGGTAAGAGGCAGCTATCGAGTATTATTTCTCTTTCTTCTCTTCTCCCACCCTCCACATCTTCTAAAAAAAAAATGAAAGTAAATAAAATGGGGATATTAAGAGAGAGGAGCCAGTGTAAAATGCCAAACCTCTGCTTCCACAAGGGCAGGATGCTTCAATAACAGCTGATGTGACTGGCTGCTTGCACTGTCTGAAGAAATCCTCACCACTTTCAAGACAGCACTAGAAGCCAGGACCCTGCCCTAGTGTGAACTCTGCTTGAACAATCTTGGCTCTCCCCTCACTTACTCCTCAGAGCTTTCTGGATTGATTCTGGGATGAGTCAGGGTTGTATAAAACAGAGATGAAAGAAATCAGTGATTCTTGATTATTACATTGCCATTAAAATGCCAAAGGAGAGCTCTCAACAGTCTACCAAAGTTTAAGAACTCTTAACAGCTTCCAAAGTGTTAAAAAAGCATGCTGTCAATTTTTACTTTTAATATATACTTTGAAATAAAGACTCAGAGGAAGTTGCAAAAGTACTGTGTAAAATTCTTTTATGAACATCACCCAATTTTCCTTGATGCTGTCTTATGTATATGGCATATTCTTATGTATATGACATATACATTCCAAATGTATAGGACATTCCAAAACTAGGTTATTGCAGTTGTTAAACCTCTCTGATCTCATTCAGTTTTCACCAAGGTTTATGTGCACACATATTTGTATTTGTATGTTGTTACAAGTGGAAGGGGGAGCCTTTGTTTGTCCCAGCTGCCTGGCTAGCTTACAACCAAAATAACCACAAAGAAACTGTATTAATTAAAACACTGCTTGGCCATGAGCTCTAACTTCTTATTGGCTAATTCTTACATATTAGTTTAACCCTTCTCCATTAATCTGTATATCACCACATGCCAGTGGCTTACCATAGATTCTAACCGGCGTCCATCTCAGGCAGAAGATCTGTGGCTTCTTTCACTTTGTCCTTCTTCCCAGCATTCAGTTCTGTCTTCTCCATCTACCTAAGTTCTGCCCTATCAGGCCCAAAGCAGTTTCTTTATTCATTAACCAATGAAAGCAACACATGAGCAGAAGAACTTCCTATACCAGTATGTAGTTCTATTAATCTCTCTCCCATGTGGAAACCCATGTAGTCACTGCCTCAGTTAATACAGAAATGTGACCCATCGGTGCCAGGTGGGAACTTCCTTGCACCTTCTTTTCTACTTGCTCAATTGATACCTCCTGCAAACCATTGTTTCCAACCATGCAATGTTACGTGGAGAATGCTATATAAATGCCACCTGTAATCTTTAATGGATCCTTTGCCTTTCCCCAAAGCATAAGTTCATCAACTTAGAAAAGTAATGTGAGCAACATACAAGACTAAGTCCTTTATAAAGACACAAAATTCTCAAAATAGTTCTAGTGTGTATGTATTAGTAATTCACATTATTCTCATGTTTGAAAATAATCCAGCAGACATGCCCAACCTTTTGACACTGACACATTGTCATTTGCAAAGTTCATGCTAAAGAACCATGCAATCAAGTTTAAAAACTCTTTTAACTTGGACCATACTTATAGCTATCCTGGACTGTATTTAGTCTGTAGACCATGAGTTGGATACACCCAAAAGGTCCTTGATTTAATTTACAGAAGTTTCAGATATAGTCTAAGAAGACCCTGTACTCTCAGTTGACCAGGCCCGACCAGTTTTCTTCACCCTCTTTGGAACAGTCTCTGTCTCTGTGTGACTAGGTCCTGTCAAACTCTTTTCTGCCTCATGGCTTTCACGTCTGGTATTTTTCTGCCTGGAACACTGCATTCAGATTTTCAGTGGCTGGCTCTTTGTTCCTTTTTAGTATCATCTCAAACTTAGTCTTCTCAGAGAGGCTTTTTTTTTTTTACACTCACAATTATAACACACAGCTTCTAAATATGGGCTTGTTAGATTCAGTAAAAATACAAGATGCCTAGTACAGTAAGACTCTGGCTAAACTTTTGGTCTTCGTTCACTGTAATATCTGGGATGTATGTATACTAAAATTTGTTGTGATTTGTTTGAAACTCAAATTTAATGGGATGTTCTGTAGTCCAGAAATTCAGTTGTGGTAATATTTTGTTATCTCTCTGGGGCTATTCATTTTTAAAATTCTATTTAGTTTCTTACTTCCTGAGCTCTTCTCAAGTCCTCCCTGCGTGTTCACAACTGTTTGTCTGGTGCTGATCACTGCCCCGCACAAGCTCAAAAATGTTTGTTAGAAGAGTAAGGAAAATACAATCTGGAATAGACTGACTACACCTCCAAGGAAAATTGCTGGGCAGAAAGGAGAGAGAATGCCCAATTGAAGTAATTCAACAGCACTGTGCTGAGGCTTCTGAGAAAGGTGCAGTTGAATAGGGAAGGGTGCGGTGTTACTCACCCTTCAGAAACATTCTCGTGGAGCCTGAAGACTCTGCGTGCATAGGTTTGGGGAGGAGCAAAATTGAGACTACCAAAAAAGCCTTTTTTGATCAGTCTTCTAACAAACTGCAGTAAGTAACTAAAGAGAAAATCTGAGTGAAAAGAACAAGTCTGAACTCTGAATAGGGTCACAGGCAGTGGGCACCCTCCCATCTCTGTCCAAGGGGAACTTACTTTAACGGTTAGCTTTATTGTCAGATTCTGGGAACTGTTAGATCCTAATTATAAGGAAGTCGCAGCACATGCGAACAAAGAGCCTGGAGAGTGGATGGTAGTGAAGTTAAGAGAGAAGAAATCAAACTCGCCTCTCGAGCCCGGGATGCCCAACACGGTGGAGGCAGCCTTTAGAGAGGTTAACTGCACGCACAGCTCCCTGAGGTACCCACATAGACTCCACTTGGATGCACTTCATCTGATCCGTTCGTCCTAAAGTCAGCTGTGTGTGTGCACGCGCGACTGTAGATTCATACTAAGTCAAGCCAGCTCCAGGCCCTACGCAGCTCCACCCGTCTCCTGCCTGCCCTCCCACCTAGGAGCAAGAGGATGATCCTGGGCAGCTTAGTCTGGGCTGCTGGTACCCAACCTCTATGACAAGACGCGCCCTGTCGTGTGAACCACGTGCGCGCCCAATTTGGAGGCAACAGCCTCTGCCACTGACAGGTGCTGGCCCGAGGGCGCGGGTGTGGTCCCCTGAGCAGCCTCCGCCGGGTGCTCGCAGCTTCCCGAGCTTCAAACCAGTACGCTCAGGGATCCAGGGCGCGGCCTGGAGGCACTCGGTGGACTGGAGCCGCGGAGTTCAGTGCTCGAAACTTTGCAGGCGCCGCGGGCGCTTGGGGACGGCGCCAGTCCAGCCGGGCAGGTGCAGCGGGCGGAGGAGGTGACACCCCGCGGCCCAAGGGCCTCGGCCGCAGCCGCTTTGCTCCGAGCTGGCCTGAAGCCGTTGGGAACTCCTGGCTTGTGCTGCTGCGCCGGTCACGGACGCTGCCACCGCCGCCTCCACTCTCCCAGAGGAGGCGCAGCCAGAGAGGGCAGAGAAGAGCCAGGAGGAGGCCACAGGAGGTTCCCGGGGTGCGGGATGGAGCCCCGGGCAGCCAGGGCTGGCGAGCCCGAGCCCGCCGCGTCCCCCTCTTTCCAGGCCCGACTATGGAAGAATCTGCAGCTGGGGGTGGGCAAGGGCAAGGGCAGCGGGGGCGGTCGCACCGGGGGGCCCGAGCGCCGCACTGCGGCCACTCCGACCCCATCCCCGCCGCCTCCAAGGGCCACCCAGGACGCACTGGCCGGTGTGGGGAGTACCGGCAGCAGGTGGAGCGGCTTCAAGAAGCGGAAGCAAGTGCTAGACCGGGTGTTCTCCTCCTCGCAGCCCAACCTGTGCTGCTCCTCGCCGGAGGCCCTGGAGCCGGTTGGAGCAGGCAGAGCCGAGCAGGGGTCCACGCTGCGCCGCCGCCTCCGCGAACATCTGCTGCCCGTGGCTAAGGGGCCCGCGACGGCCGCGGGGCCAACTGGAGTGACGCCTCCTGGCGGACACTCTCCGGACTCAGTTCCTTCTTCTTCCGCCTCATCCTCTCTGTCCTCTTCTCCCCAACCGCCCGCAAGGGGGAACCGCGTCCGAGATGAAGGCACACGGCGTGGAGGTTCTGGGGTGCACCTGTGCCACCAAAAGAGCTCCTCTCTTCCTGGCACCGCGTGCCTGGAGCAGTTGTTGGAATCGGTGCCACCTCCCGTAGGAGCCGCACGGGGTCCCTCAGAGCCCCAAGCTCTGCTTAAGGGCGAAGAACGCAGCCAGGTGAGTGCAAGGTGGCGCGACCACGGGATAAGCTTAAGGGCCACCCCTCCAGCTTCAGACTGCCCTTCCCTGAAGAGGGTTCCGGTGTGTGCGCGCCTGTGAGAGACCCAGCTAGGGAAACATTTTACTCCCGTTTAGTAGCGGCGGAGTCTAGTCTTGACTTGACTTTGATTAGAATAACCCCTGTCTCCAAAAGCAGTTTGAGTAGCTTGATGAAGTTACAAGTTAGCATGGGTGTTTTTTAGAGGTACCCTGCAACATGCCCGATTAAGCATTTTCTTCACACACACACACACACACACACACACACACACACACACACACACACACCAACCTCCAAAATTTAGGAAAGGAAATGCAATCGTGGGTGGCGTTGTAGAAGGGCATCATCCGAAGCAAATGACTTCAGGGGACATAGGAGTACAGAAACGTGAAGCTATGGCTTAGATTAAAATTTATCGCAGAAGTTCGCTAACTTCTTGGTGTTCTCTTCTCGAAACTTTCTCTTCTTATATTTTCTTTTCTTTTTTAAAAAAAGAAAACAAACTGTCTTCTTTCATTTTACATATCAATCCCAGTTCCCACTCCCTCCCCTCCTTCCATTCCCTCCACATACCCCTATCCCATCCCCATCTACTTCTCAGAGAGGGTAAGGCACAATGCTTTGGGGAGGTCCCAAAAGCATTAGATATCTAGATATCTTATAGATATCTAGATAGCCTTAGATATCTAGGCTAAGCAAGGTATCCATTCAAAGAGAATAGGTTCCCAAAAGCCAGTACAAGCAGTAGGGATAAATCCTGGTGCCACTGCCAGTGGCCCCACAGTCTGCTCCGGCCATACAGCTAACTGTCAACCACTTTCAGAGGGACTAGTTTAGACCTATGCTGGTTCCTTCTCTGCCCGGCTGGAGTTGGTGAGCTCCCGTTAGCTCAGGTAAACTGTTTCAGTGGGTGTCCCCATCATAGTCTTGACCTCTTTGCTCATATTCTCACTCCTCCCACTCTTCAACTTGGACTTTGGGAGCTCAGTCCAGCGCTCCGCTGAGGGTCTCTGTCTCTGTTTTCATTAGTTGCTGGATGAAGCAGATCACTGTGGTACAGGGAACAGCAGGATACACAATTCAAGAAGATACTTTTCTATGTTCTAAAGTTTAGCAGTCATCAAAACACGTGCTTCTTTTAAACATGCTACTTCACACTTCATGCTGAATACTCAGACAAGATTTTTTCCGCGTGTTTTAAACAGTCATTTTAGGTTAATAGGTGACTTTGTTTATGCCTACTGTTTTTAAGAGGGATCTTTCCTTTTTATAAATGTCTATTAAATCATGTTCATGGTGGAAAATATTTCAAATATTCAATTCTACAAGGGGCCTTAATTGTTTTCTCTTAGTATGTGTTACCTAATTAACCTTCATTACAATAATTGTGATCATATTACATTAAAACTTGAAGTAAATCAATAACCAGCTTGAAAAAAATTCAACCAATTGTTGAAATTTACCCTTTGATTATATGAGTCAAGAGCTCAGAAAAACTATGTAGCTTATTTACTCTTTTCTTAGTGTGGTTTCTGAAGAAAAAAAAAAGGCCAGACATCAGTCTAATCCATCTTTTTTCTGCTTAGCAAACATTTGATGTTCTATATAAACTTATATCAGATTATATATACACAACTGGCAGAGAACGACCGAATAACTTCATCTTTTATTGACTTGAAACAGACCTGAAAAGAACTCTTTCTTTTTTATTTCAAAAGCAAAGTGAAAGTATTTTTAAAATGATTTAAAAAATATGTGTCTGTATCAATCAGGATTCTCTAGAGGAACAGAATTTAAAGGGTGAATAAAGGGAGTTGAATGGTTTACAGGCGAATGCCTATTAGTAGAAGTTCCAAGAATCCAGGAGTTGTTCAGTCCATGAAACTGGAGGTATCAGCTGCTCCTCAGTATATGCTGGAATCCCAAGGTAGGCTCTAATGCCAGTGGGGGAATGGATGCGCTAGCAGGAGTGAGGCAAAAAGAGAGAGCTCCCTTCTTGCATGTCCTTTACATAGGCTGCTAGCAGGTGTGATGCAGATTAAAGGTGAGTCTTCCCATTTGAAAGATCTAGATTAGATCTAGGAAGATCTAGATTAGAAGTAGTTCTAATAATAATAATAATAATAATAATAATAATAATAAAAATTAAACGATTTAATTTTAAAAAGATCCCTCAAAGATGTGCCCAGTCATTCCAGTTTAGTTAATACCAGGTGTGGTCAAGTTGACAGCAAGAATAGTGTAGAAATATTATGAGTTAAGGGAAATGTTTTGAGTTCTTATATAGTCCTAATGTACATTTATTTTAATGTTAAGAGATTGGTTTGATATTCACATTTCCTAACTATTAGAGCACACATAATAATAGAATTATTTGGAAGGTACCTATCATGTTATAGTGAAAGTTAATTTGTTAAGTTATTTTGCAGTGCATTGACGTGGACATATCTCCAAATCAAAGACAGAACAGAATTCACCTTTGTGTTCCTCCCCTTTGCTAAAAATCCAAACAGTTTTGAAACCATCAACTTTCCTTTAAAATCCTGGCATGTCTTTCGTGTGGGGAAAATCTAAGCTGTTTTTGGAGACCATACTGAAGTAACATTAGTGTGTGCGATTTCACCCATGCTGGGCACTCCAGAGCATGGCAAGATCCAGCACTCATTGCAGTCCTGCGGAAGTTCTCCTTGGTTTATGAATTAGAAGCTAATATCCCAAGAAGTTAAGTGACCTTTCCAGGATGGGTGTGCAGTTAGTAAGCATCACAGAGAGATGTGCACTTGGGTCAGTTTTCAGTCTTTCTCACAATGCTCTCTGTTTCCAAACCTTTGAACCTCAGCTTTGGAGATGACTTTTATCTGTTTAATCTAGAGGCATACAAGTTTGCATTTGATGTAAAATGCCGCATCCTCACCACACTGTACAGCAGATCGTTTTCATTTCTGCTGCATTGCTGCTACACTTAAAATCACATGTCAATCATTTTATATTTCTAAAGGTTTTCATTATAAGGAACCAATATTTTAATGTAGACATTAGAGAACTATTATACAATTTGGAGTAAAGTTTAAAAAATTAATAGATAAATGTAGGCAGAACAAACAGACCTAAGGGGATGGCCAGGAACAGGATGTCTGTAGCCTCTGCTGCTCCTGGGGTCTTGTTCTTCCCACAGTGGAGAGTGTCCTCTGCAGTGGCTTGCAGCTGTGTTTCCTAAACACCTATTAGTGAAGAAGAGAGTAGTGGATAATCTTTAAACGACGTTTTGTTCAGCTAAAAAACTTTCTTCTTGCCCAAAGAGGGACAAGAAGAAAGGGAATTGAAACTTGGAACTGAATTTACCAGGTGCCCAGGGGCAGGCTTCGGTTTGTAGCATCCTACCTTTCCAAATGCATCTCAGGAGCTTGCTTGCTCTCAGCGTCTCTTCTCGTCCTAAGATACCTGGGCACTGAGAGGAGTTCACAGCACATGAAGCCTTATTTACTGGTCACCAGCACAGAGGGACTCACACAGAAGATAAGACAATAAAAGCATTTATTATCATATTCTGATTATCACTGTACAAAACGGCAGCAAACAAATACCACAATTCATTGGAAAATTCTTGAAAATTTGTTTTATTTTTTGCTTGTTTCTGGCATCAACCATGTTCTTCAACACACTTCCCATTTTTCCACCCCCAGACCAGCATGAGGTCCCAACAACATATGTGCCTACATTCTGACACTAGGTAGAGATGTTAAGCAAAAGTAAGGAAACGGATTTGACTGCTGAGGGGAAGATACGTGATTGGAAGTCACATATACACTGATTAAACTTAAAGAAGTGTAGCCTTCTCATTATCTTTTCTTTAACCAAATCACTTTTAAAAAACGCTAGCACATGTAACAATGCCTTCTCCTCGTGTATTGTTTCAAATGTTCTGCTTTGACAGACTGACAGACAGACAGACAGACAGACAGGAAAACTTTTTTTCCTGCTCATTCTTGATCACGTTTGGGGACATATTGTCATAGCAGATGCATCCCATTTTCTATAACACAGTTGGGAGAGATGCTTTCTCAATTTGTGTGCCCATCCAAAGTATGCCAATTTTATGTATTCTGTGTTGATGAGTTACTAAAATTATATTTCCCTAGAATCAGAAAGTCGGTATTTTCAGAAGCACCGAGGAATGAGTATGTTGCAGTTTTTAGTCTCTAAGTAAAAGTCTGTGGTGTTTGTAAATGTTAAGCCTTTATTGCTTTTTACCCTTTAACGTATTTTTTTTTTTTTTTACTGAGGTTGGTTTCACAGGAAGGACCATTATTCTTATGAGAGGAGGGTAATCATCACAGTGGTAGGGATGCCTTGGAACCCAGCACCAGGATGCTTTTGGATGCAGCTCCATGGAAGGCAACATACAGGAGAACATCCAGGTCTATGCGGATGCATAGCACAGTGCTTTTTAAACGTCTTATATTGAAATGCTATTTTGGGTTAATGTTTTGTCAGATATTTTAGATATTGCTTCAAAGAACTTAGCTCAATCTTGGGGAAAGCAGAGATTTAAAAGGATAATTCCTAATGCAAATGATCAATCCCTACTAGCAAATCTAATAATGTTAAAATCAATCTCCTATTTTGTAAGAAAAGTAAGATGGGATATGGGCCTGGTTTCAGAAAGTGTATTTTTCAAAATCCGAGTACGATGGGCCCAGTTTGTAGTTCCCTGAAGCTAGAGTTTGCACTGTAGCTCATTCTTCACCGACAGGGACAAAAAGTTCATTCAAAAAACAAACAAACAAAAAAAACAACAACAACAACAAAAACCAAAAAACGGATGCAGGAAGAGGGAACCTTGGAGTGCAATGTTTCCCTCTGACCTGGTGTTGTTGGGCCTGGAAGCCTGCAAAGGAAAGTATTATTATTTAGGTGTGAGAGACACCCAACACAATGGCTGCAGCTGTTCTCACCAGGGATCGAGTGCTGCCATTGCAAATTAACGGGTAGTAGAAAAGAAATGAGTGGGAACGTTCCCAGTGTCTCTCATTTAGTGTGATATGGAAAGTATTTTAAGTAGTCAAGATAACTAAAGCAGTACTTACTGATAATATCACAATTTCAGTAATACAATTATGCATGACTTTCAGTAAGTGTGTAGTCATTATTATGGAAACATACATGGGCACTTGGAGGAAGAAAACAGGATTAACATATTAATTTAATAAATAAGCTAGGTTCCCCCCCAACTTTCTTTTGAAAATAAATGAAAATAGTGTGTGATTGTGCACGTGATCATTTCCAATGTTTTTGCCACCCCAAGGGAACATGTATTGTGGCTTCTTTACTTACGGTGATGAGAGTTTTACAAACCCCTAAATTAATGAAAGGTAAATAGTGTGTCAAGGCTCTAGTGTGCTGAAATGTGGGCCACGGGCCCCCTTATGGTTGTATAACTGAACCTGAGGATCACGGAAATTTCAGCAACAACAGAACATTTCTGAAAACACAGTGCAGAAATGAACTCAGAATGGTTTGCTATGGTTCCGAGGTGTTCCGGTAGCGGTCGCGCACTCGGCATTGCAGGAGCCGTCAGCCTTGCTTCTGAACAGGTGGTCAAGGACTTTGTACTGAGTGTGCCTTTATGTTACCCAGCACCAGGTCAGAACCCAAAACACTCATTCAGATTCCAGCTTAGCTAGATGAGAAAAACCTCTAGGTTTGAAATCAGAAACCATTTGTTTCAGCTCTTTAGTTGGCTGCTCAGCCATATTTCTTTTCCTCGGTAAGTCAAATATCCCGAGGAAGTAATTCCTTGATAACCAGGGATCATCACTTGGATAATGGTTTGGGATTTGTTTAATGTGAGTGAAATAGATTTTAGCATCAGACTTACTTTAAACAAGCTTATCTTCATAAAAATTGGAATAGACCTTTTGTATATATGGTGCACTTGCATTTCTTTAAAGTTATCAATTAAAAATGAGGTAATCTTTTTTCATGCTATTTGTTTACTTTGCAAATATTCCTAAACGTCTATTTCTTGTATTTGTTGGTATCATTGAGAATACGATTTCTCTGCATCGATAGCTCCATGTGCTATTTCTGTTTCCTTCCACCACCGATCTTTTCTGACTCTGTTTGCTTTTCATAAATCTATCGTGGAGAGTGATTACTCTCTTCCAACAAATTAAGTTTCTACTCCAAAATGTTGTTCTCTTTGAGTTTGCTTTTATTAGTACTTTTTGGAAGGGGTGTGTGTGTGTGTGTGTGTGTGTGTGTGTGTGTGTGTGTGTGTACGAGTGCCTTCAAGGGTACCAGTGCCTCAGCATGCGTGTGGAGGTCAGGGAACAATCTTAGGTGTCAGTCCCCTGCCTCCACCCTGTTCGGTGCTGCACATGCCGAACTAGCTGTCCTGCAAACCCACAGTGGAGTGCTGGGATTGCTGACAGAGATGCCTGTGTCTGGTTTTCCATGGATTCTGACGGTCCAAATGCAGGTTCTTGTGTCTTTATGAAAAAATGCTTTCCGCTGTGACCTATCTTCCCAACCCCTACCAATTTTATTTTGAAAAATAAATTCTTTCTTTTAAGGAGTACTTCTTTAAAAAAAATTGTGAAAGATCTTTTGGGATATTTTACACTAATTTTGTTTCCTGTTCCTATGGACTCTAGTAAATGTAAAAAAATTAAACTAGGCAGATGTCCTTTGGGTGTTTTAAGGATCTTCTTCCAACTGTCATTGGTTTTGTTTATAATCCCTTTTACTAGGAACAATCTGGATTTAGTTGCTGGCACCCATTACCTCACTGGCACAAGAAAGGAAAACTGGCAACCCTTACAGTGAACCTACAATTAATGTTATGCAACAGTCCAAGGGGAATGTCTTCCTGAATGAAGGGATGAATGGACAGTCTATGATTTATGGTATACAATGGTTCAGGGGAATGGCTTCCTGAACGAAGGGATCGATGGACAGGATGGAGCTATTCAGTGCTTAGGTCCCTGGAAAAGCTTCAGAATTATTTTGTGTGATGGAGTACTTGCCTCCCAGATGCCACGTCCTCTGTAACATGACAGATGCATTAGACCTCTTCTGATGGTGGCTTTGCTGTGCCTCCGCCTGG
This sequence comes from Myodes glareolus, assembly GCF_982192425.1. Taxonomy (NCBI): domain Eukaryota; kingdom Metazoa; phylum Chordata; class Mammalia; order Rodentia; family Cricetidae; genus Myodes; species Myodes glareolus. The sequence goes on from NC_142040.1 coordinate 4,986,208, forward strand.
ATGTGGATTCTGCTTCTTATCTTTATTGGAGACATAGGACAGAGTTCTCTTTCTGAGTCCTCTGTCTCAGGGATGCATTTTCTGGTGTTGTCACGACTTGGGGTGTCTGATTATTCATTGGAGTCTCTGGCCTCTGGTACTGCTCCTTCATACCCGCATTCCTGATTCCTGCTGCCCCACCTTCAGTTGTGCCCTGAGTGTTGGACTCTGCTTGGATCTTCTGCTTTCATGGCTGTTATTTTTCCTCAACCCTCTGTCTGTACATAACACCTCCTCCTGTATTCCACACTCATCATTAGATAACTGTCTCTTCTAATTCATGTCTTTCCCAGCTACAACTTAGAGTAAAATTTCAAACTTGATCATTAGCCCTGTCCTCATTAGCCTATTCTGCCACCTTTTTAGAAGACTGAATGCACAATACATGAAGTAGAGGTTGTATTGTTGGCCCATTGGCACTCACAGTTGACCCCTGTTGTTTGTAAGCCTAATTACATAACAGCAAAGCCTCCCTCCAGAAAGCTTGCAGCATTTACTGGTTAATGGCCTGTGCTTCCTTCACATTTGACTATTGCACCCCAGAAATGTGATCATTCTGAATGTGCTGTAAGTATACAACTGCATGCACATGGATCATGAGCTTAGTGTAGAGAAAAGAATGTGGAATGTGCTATTACTAAGCATTTTTATTGATTGAAAATTACACTGGGTTTTTGATATTTGGGTTAAGTTAAATATGTTAAATTTAATCTCATTTGCACTTTTAAGTTTTTATTTTTATTGGGCAACATTGATTAAGAGCAAGGATCTCCAAACTCTAAACTCTAACATCCACAAGACTATGAAAGCAAAGGCTAATGCACTAAGATGTATGCTAAGGCCATAGCAAACAAGGGAGTCCCTGCTTCCCGGAGGACATGATGCTTCTCAGCTTCAGCTGTCACTGTCCCTTGGGACAGAAGAGACAGTTTCTACATTCCCTAGGAAGAAGGACAACTTCAGGTTTTCGTGCTAAGTTTCCCAATTCCTGAGTTTTGTGGTTAATATATTTCAAAAGCATCACAGGCCAAATAACTTACATATCTGGTCTAAATTTACCTAACAATTTTAACTTCTGACTCAGACAACTCATAGCTCACTTTTCCCCTACCCTGATCCCATACCAGTGCTGGCTACAGATTGTCTGCACCTGAGTTGGTTTGGATATATTTTCTAAATTAGTGCTCCAAGCTCACCAGGAGTTCTCTGGTGTGTACCAACCAGAGATCCGAGTTTTGGAGTGAAAAGCCAGAATTCAGTGGGCTATGAAATTCAGTGTATGTGAAAAAAAGGCCTTTAGTCATAGGCAGAATAGTCAAAAATTTATCCCATCCAGGAGTAAAATAAAGTGGTAGTGTGGGTACAAAAAAATGATGTTGGAAGAGTCTGTCATCGGAAAGGTGTTGTGTAATGGATATTGCTTGATTGGGTTGATGAGGCAGAGCCTGTGGAGAGGCAGGAGTTTAAAATAAAGGAGAAGGTGGTATAACTGATGGTATTGGTCCCTAAGGTTGTGGTTTTGTGTGGTTGTCACCAACTAGTAGGAGGTAGCCTCACTTAGCCTCAAACCAGAAGATGTATTCCTCTTCCATTGCAAATGGACAGAGACAGTCTGGATGTAGAAAGGTTTGGTGGCAGCAGTTTGAAATGGTCTACCTGATGGTCTACTCTGCCTTGTCTTGCAGCGTGATTAGGAATTGGATGCAGGGAGATGATGATGCAGGATGCAGGATAGAATTGATGTCTATACAGACAAAGAAGTACTCAAGGTTTTATATATACCAGAACTAGATCAGTAGTAGAACCAGAGCTTGAGGCACAGGAAGAGAGGTGGAAATGAAGAGTGGCTAGATGTGGGGAAGAGGACATGGGGAGGAGGGTCCTATACAGCACACAGGGAGTCCTGGAGGCATTGAAGAGGGGCAGGTGGGAGTCAGCAGGAGCCTCTCAGGAGACAGGAGACCCAAGAGAGTCCAGTAGCCTCAGTGAGAGCCTGGGATTGTCTCTTTGTTAGTGAAAGGATGGAAAGATCTGACTGGGCAGAAAGGGCTGACAAGCCAGCACATTTCCCCCTTTACTGATAACTTTATTTTTCCTTTGTTCTCTTCAAAAATGCTTGTGTTGAAAAGTCTTTCTGAGGGAAGGAAGGAGTTTCGAGTTTGTGTTCACATAGAGTGGCTGAGGAAGTCAGGCTCCTGAGCAATGCTGTCACGTGTGGTAACAGCGTGTTTACTTGCTATAACAGCTTCTATTCCTTTTGCTCCCTGCTGGGATTCTGAGAGGGTCCTGCCATACAGCTAGAGTAAACTGGCCTGGAACCTGCTTCTGAGATTATAGGCATCTGCACTGTGCCTGACTGGCTTGATTCTGGTTGTTTGATATTTTGTAGTCTTCAAGATGAAGTATTTACCACACTTTCTAAGTTATTAGATAATAAAGAGTTCCAATCATCAATGGACAAAGAAAGAAAAAATCTGCAAAACCAGAAAATTCTGTAAATACTATAGTCGTGAAATCTTAAGGCACCCCATGGCCAGATTGTCAAAGTGTTCAGAGAAATAGTCATAATGAAGAGTTTTGAATGGAAAGGCCCTCTTGACAAATTTCATTCTTAGTCAAGGCATGTGCTTGAAGCTTGCTAAAATATCATCTCAGGTAAAAGGAAAAGATCTAAATTCTAAAACTTAACAATTTCTTTCAACACAGCAATATTATTTTTCTAGATCCTCAAGCCATACTTGGCTCTTGTTCCTTTATGGAACTGTATTATAGCTTTTGATAAAAGAATAATTCAGCATTTTCATAGCTGACTTTGAATAGTATTTTCAGTGCACCAAATTAGAATTCTGACTCTTCTCCAAAATATCTTTTAGGATTGGAATAGATCTTGGAGGTAAGTCCTGTGTCTCCCTAGAGCTCTTGCCAGGTCGCAATCAGCAGCTGCTGAATCAGCAAGGCTGAGAGTAGACATGGGCTGTAGCTCCTTCCCACTCCATTGTTGCTTTTTTCTTCTTTATCTGTTTCTAATTTTAAAATTTAACTGATATAATATGTAATGATAGTTCATATTTATGTGGTACAGTGATAAATTTGATGGATGTGTGCAGTGGATGATGCTCAGAGGGAGCTGGTCCAGCTGCTGCCTGCCAGGCCTGATCACCTGGATTCCATCCGTGAACCCACACCATGAGGGAAATAACTCATGCCTGCATGCTGTCCTCTGACTTCTACATGCACACCATGGCATACATGGACTATATACATGCACAGAACTAAATAAATGAATGCTTGGTAAAACACCCCAACAATGTGTAATAAAGCAAAACAACACTTTGAACATTGTTCATAGATTTGTGCTTGGAACAGAACTATTTTGAAATGTGCAAGAAGTTACTCTGACTGTGGTCTCTTGCCCTGTTGATCTGTAGAACACTGGAACGCCTATAAAACTGTAATTTTGTATCCATTAGTCAGTTTACCTCTATCCTCCCTGTCCTTTCCCCCTCTTCTTCTTCCGCCTTTTCCTTCTCCTCCTGCTTCTCCTCCTCCTCCTCCTTCTTGTTTTGTTTTTTTGAGACAGGGTTTCTTTGTATAGCCCTCGCTGGTCCCTCGCTGTTCTGGAACTAGTTTTGTAAACCAGGCTTGCCTCTAACTCACAGCAATTTGCTGGCCTCTGCCTCCTGAGTGCTGAGATTTAAGAGATGTGCCATCATCACCCAACCCCCCACTTCTATAACTCTAATTCTATACTCACAGTTTCTAGGAGTTAACCCTTTCTTTGCTTCAGCATATGAATGGGATTTTCAGCAGTTTCCGTTTTCTTGCTGGTGGTACTATGCACATCCCACTCATGTGTCATGCAGCAAACGACAAGATTCCTTTGTTTTTGTGACTGAGTTGTACTCAGTGGTGAGGGAGCCTCACATGTGATGGGATTAGCTGTGATTGCAACTTCCCCTGATCTTGTCCTCCTTCACTTATGTACCAGGTTGATGTTTTTTCTGATTTCCTTACTTTTTTCTTTTTTTTAACGTGGAGTAGGACTTTGGGGGATGGGCAGAGATCGGAAGGGACCAGAAGTTGGCAGTTTACCAAGCTCCATGTCCAGTGACTGGGCCTTTCAAGGGAGGTGAGGTTTTGTAAAGTCTTCTGTCCTTATTCCTCTCTATCTGATGTGTGCAGTGTGTCTCCAAGGTTTTCCTCAGAAGCATTTGTCAAGATGAGAAAGAGCTATGTGGCACTTTCCATGGCCGATCCTTGTGTATGCTCATATTCCCCTGTCTAGGACCTGCCTAGTCAGAAAATAACAGGACCATCAGGAGGTCATTCCAGTGACTGAAATCACCTGCATTTATTTTTCCACAGCTGTTATACCCAACTTAAATGGGGGAGGTGAGGAGAAAGTAACAAAAGACTTTATTAACATGATCCAAAGGATAACTCACAGTTAATGGCTTTATCACTCTGAGACATCAAGTCATTAGCATCCTGTTGTCTAGGTGGCAGCAAAGTTGCTCTAGATCAGTATCCTGAAGACGGGCCCCTCCCCAGGTGACCTCATAGTTACAAAAGAAGGAGCAGAAGTGCATTTGCATATCATGACTACCTGTCAGGTTGGCATTGAGCTATCTTAATTTCAAAAGAACCAGGCAATCACAGCCTGGGCTGGGGGTGCTCCTATGCTTCTCAGTCTCCACACTCTCTGATCTACAGACCAGGTGGAAATGCACCCACATTTCTCCGGCTCCAGGCTTACCCGACTGAACTCTGTGGCAGGAAGGACAGTGCCATTGCCATAGAGTGTTTGTCTTTTTTCTTCCTTCTTTGTCTTTCTGCTAGCTTGCCTGTCAGCTCTTTCAGTTCTACATTTTCACTTGAAAAATAGGCAGGGGTAGTAAATAGAATGCAATGAGTCTGTTTTGTTTGTTTTGTTTTATTTTATTTTTTTGCATTGTAAAGTTTAATTGTTGGTTCCTATAAAGTCTGTGATATTTTATGTTCCTGGGACAAATGCTTTGCACACACGTGTGCATGTATATACACAGGCACGCCTTTACCAAGAAGGTCTTATGCATACCCACTTTCATTTCTTGCCACCTTCACCTACGATGTTTTCACATACAGTAGCTAAGACAGCAAGGACATAATATTCCAGATTTGATCTCCTCTTTAACTACAACGGACTAAATCTCAAATGGGTTTTCTACCCTGAGTAGAACTCTAATGACCAGTTCATTTAAGGAGGTGAGGAAAAAATCACTTGCAGTTTAGTCAGGAGTCCTTTTCAAGAGAAAATGGGTACTCCTGCTAACTATAAACTGATGTGCAAGGAATGTCTTTCCTTCAGTCAGGTAATCATTCTCCTACAACAATGTGTGAAGCATCTCAGGAGGGGAACTATTCCCCAATCCTTTCAAACCCAGATGCCACAGTAGCTAACATATCTCAGCAGTATTGTCAAGCTTGGTTTGACTTTGCCCACACAAAATTTTACTTACAGATAAAAAGTAGGGATGTATTTGATGAGCCTCTCTGTTAATATCTAACTAGAAGAAAGATAATGACTTTAGAATTAGAAAAACACATTCTTATAATTATAGGCAATTATGATTGTCCTTTGAAACTTGAAAGTCAGGACCAATGAAGTGCTGAGTTACGTCTGGGTCATCAGAACCTCAAGCTGTGGTGGTGAGCACAGAAGGTTCTGCATTCTGTTAATATTGCCATACTAATGTCACTCAGTGGCTCAGTTTGAAGAATATTTGTTGTACAATTTTACTCTCTTATTTGTCCTCTTAATTATTTCTGACATATTTATAAATACATATTTTGTATTTTAAAAATTAATTTTTCTTTTAAGTACTGTATGTCTAATATGAATTTCAAGCAGAATCACCAGTATTGTTTGCATTTTACTGGAAGTTTTCAATGTGAACAAATTTTGCACATGAACTTCTTGGTTAATGATCAATAGGGGAGGGTCAAATCCCCTGTGGGCAAAGCATCCAAGGGTCAATAGTTCTGAGTAAACCATGAAAAGGAAGCCACCTGAGCATTTTCCTTCAGAGCCTGTGCTCTAGGGCCTGCTTCCAGGGTCCTGCCTGCAAGTCCTACCTGCACTTCTTGCCTTGACTTCCTTTGAGAGTGAAGAGTAGTTGGGAGCTGCTAAGCACCAGGGCTTGGACGTTACTAGATTTCTCATCTCTGCCAAGGCATTGTCTCTAAGGATACCACTGTACTATGAACAGTGAGGCTGCGCTAGAACCAGGTTCAGGACTGTGTCCCAATCTGTCGCTCATGGGAGAGTCTGGCCTCCTTTAACAACAGCTCAGTCGATAGTTCCAAGTCTCACCCCATTGTCTTGTATACACAGTCTGGAGAAGGGGCCATTGTTGGAGAAAAGTATCTGTTAAGTGGAGATGGGTTAATTGATGTCTTTACAGGATCAGTTCAGAACTCACAAGTGAACTGTTCAGACCATTCCTGTGAGCTCATATTCCACTGTTAAACCCCTTTGAGGATGAAGCTGTCATTTGTGCAGCAGTTTCCATCCCTGGGCAGAAAATAATGTAGTTTCCCGAGCATTTAGCTCTTTCCTGAAGATCTGTAGTCACCCAGAGAAGGCACGATACAGGAGTTTTTAGCTTTGTTTCATATGAATCAGTGGAGAGGAAATTCCTCAAGATATCCCAGCTTCTGAGGGTAGAGTAAGGATTTTATTCTCATGTTTCTGGTGTCAAAAATCAGGAGTCTACATGACTGCTCTCAACACTGAATAGCTTGAAGCCTACTAATAGCAAGAAGTATCATCACGTAACTACTTTCTTGATGTCTTAGAAGTGGAGAAACAATTTAGTTAAAATGTTCTATATTATGAACTATCCCACGATACAAATATTTTAGCTGAAAAATCATCCAATCCAATAATAATGATTTTAGCAAGTCATCTCTTATCCTTCCACAAATATTTATAAAATTTCTACCCTGTGGTGAGTACAGCATTTTGGTAATACTATGCTAAATAGACAGTCTAGTTTCTGCTCTGGTAGAGCTAATGATATAGTAGATGTATATACTGCATCTCAGAATACTACAAATCATTGTAGTCACAGCTGTGATGGCACATTCAGAGGGCAAAAGTTAATTGAATGTATTAAGAAAGGTCCTAGCAAAATCTTAAGAGAACATGTTTCCCAAGCAAGGAATGTTTCAGAGAAGTGAAATTTTTAAATAAAATGCAGAGTATGAATAGGAGTGTTTGGGTGTCTGTACACTGTGTGAAAGTGGATTGCTGTTATTGGTACAATAAAAGCTGAATGACCTATAGCTAGGCAGGAGTTACAGTTTGAATTTGTGAGGAGAGAAAGTAAGAAGAGGAAGAATCTAGATGTGTGGTTGGTGGCAAGACACAGACAAAAAACGGGAGGTGCAAGATGGAAGAGAGGTAACACCATTTGATAAAACTTAGATGAATATAATTGTTTAAGTTATAAGAACTAATTAGGAGCAAGTCTAAACTATAGACCAAGCTTTCATAATTAAAATAATAAGTCATAAGTCTCCATGTCATTCTTCTGTGAGCTGGCAACAAATAAAATCTGTCTACACATGGCATCCAATGTGGAGCCCTGATTATCCAAATATTGGTACTGAAAGCTAAGAAAAGTTCCAGACAAGGAGCCAAATGTGGCTTCCTAGTCCTGCAGTCTCTCAGGCTGGCCAGTGCTTGGCATATAAAGCCATTATCTGTGGGCTGGAGCCAACTATAAGCACCATGCACTAAGTTGAGTCCTGTCTGGCTTACACGATAGTTTAAAATTTTCTCTCATGTTGTCAGAGAATGCTGCAGTACTTAATAAAGCCAGATCCAGACACAGAAAGCCTCTAAAAAGACACAGTATGTTTAAAAATATGCTTAGATGCTAGAGAAAAAAAGAAAATGGGTATATATGGTCATAAAAAATAATTTTAAAATAATAAAGTCTTTTAAGGAAGACAAAAGGAATATAAAAAGAATAAGCCAGGGAAAAATGGAAATACATGAGGCATCTGGATTCTTTTTGGTTCCTTGTTGACTCTGAATTCTTTTAAAAGCTAATGTACAAGAAACAACAGCTGCTGAGAAACCTTGGATTGCGGAAATTGCTAGGTAATACCAACTTATATATTTTAAGAATGTTTTAAGTTCAAAATGAAAGTCAGAAAATATGCAGCAAAGAAAAAAATGTTATGGTTCTCTTCAAAATTAATGATAATCAAATTTGATCAGGGGACATCTCCTGAAAATCTTGGCCACAGACATGAAACATGAAATCAAAAAAGACTCTATGACAGGTAACGTATATGCTGATCCTCTCCTATGGGAGCAGTTTTGGGACTGAATAAGACATGATAAATCTTGTTGGCTACAGAGGCCTCATCATTTCTTATGGCATGGACAGAGGTTTGGTTATATAGTCCAAACAAACTTATAAAGTTAAGAGATACTTTTTACCTGCTCAAACAGAAAATGGAAAATCATCTTTAACTTATTTGTACATACTATACATTCCATACTTACGTTACAGCAGATATAAATGTTACTTTGGAAGTTTATGTGTTTTCAGAAAAAAAAAAAAAGGACCAGACACCAATAAAGAAAAGTAGCCCAGGTGATCTAGCCTCTCAAAATGCCTCTCTTGCAGTTTCTTCAAAATCTGCATTCAGAACAACTTTAAAGCTGCTAGCTGACATGATCCAACCTCACAAACTATCCAGCCAAGACTTCAGATAGGCTCTACACCTTCCCATCACACAGAGACTAAACAAAAAATAATATGACTAGCTCTTCTAGGACTTGAAGATTATCCCAATTTTCTGAAGGCCTTCTTATTGTCTCTAAAAATTTAAGATATTTTTATTAAAAAATACTGTATATTTCTATTCTTATTTAATATATTCTTATTAATACAAATTTTAGATTATTCTTGCTAATGTTTCATGTTCACTTTTGTTTAAGGTATTGTACCTATGTATGCAGCTCATTGATAAATTTAGTTATAAATTTCTAGTCCTTGGAAGTTACTATTATAAGTTATTTAGGATAATTAAGAAATATAGATTAGTGGTTAGTCATCTAACTATTAAATTTTTTATCATGTTAGGTATGTTTTCAAGGTCAAACAAAGACTATTTTGGATAGATGGTCTTCAAACACTTCAGAAACCTACAGAATTTGGCATTTAACATGTTTTAATAATCTAAGGTTTTTCATGACAGCAAAACACATCTGCTCTTGGTAGCACTAATTTACTTCAAAAAAGGACAGTAGGTGTAAAGAATCTCCATATGGAGTTTGCTATTATTATGGCAAAGTTAGTCACTGGGCAAGAAATTGTTCTTGCCTTAACTGTTGGCAGTATGCTTTCCAAATTGGACAAGGGGGTCACAAAAAAAGGTAACTGACAAACTTTACCAAGACAAGGTAAAACAGTTCTTCAAAAATTTACTGCTTCACAAAAATGTCTATCAGATATTCTCACACTGTAGGCCAAAGATTGTTGCCCCAATGTTGCAGAGGAACCTTGTGTGACTATCCAGATAAGTAGCTGTTTTTGTCATTTTCATAGTTTTTGAAGTTGCTTGCCCTGCACTTCTGTTTACTCAGGAAATATTATATCCTTTTCAGGTCTTGTTCTAGGCTCTCTAGGATTGGGATCTATAGGCTCAGTGTCCTTTGTTTAGGACTAGAATCCACTAATGAGTGAGTACATACTATATTCAAATTTTTGGGTCTGTGTTATCTCACTCGGGATAGTGTTTTTGACTTCCATCCATTTGCATACAAAATTCAAGATGTCATTGTTTTGTTTTGGTTGTTTTTTTTTTTTTTTACCACTGATTAGTACTCTAATGTGTAGATGTGCCACATTTTCTTTATCCATTCTTCCATTGAGGGGCATCTAGGTTGTTCCCAGGTTCTGGCTACTACAAATAATGCTACTATGAACATAGTTGAACAAATGCTTTTGTAGTATGATTGGGCATCTCTTGGGTATATTTCCAAGAGTGGAATTGCTCGATCCTCAGGTAGGTTGATTCCCAATTTTCTGAGAAACTGCTGCACTGATTTCCAAAGTGGTTGTACAAGTTTGCATTCCCACCAGCAATGGATGCGTGGTCCCCTTAATCCATATCCTCTCCAGCATAGATTATCATTTGTGTTTTTGATCTTAGCCATTCTGACAGGTGTAAGATGGTATCTCAAAGTTGTTTTGATTTGCATTTCCCTGATAGCTAAAGAAGTTGAACATGTCCTTAAGTATCTTTTGGCCATTTGAACTTCTTCTGTTGAGAATTCTCTGTTCAGTTCCGTACCCCATTTTTTAATTGGGTTATTGAGAATTCTAATGTCTAGCTTCTTGGATTCTTTATATATTATGGAGATCAGGCCTTTGTCTGATGTGTGGTTGGTGAAGATCGTCTCCCATTCAGTGGGTTGCCTTTCTGTCTTAATGACAGTGTCCTTTGCTTTACAGAAGCCTCTCAGTTTCAGGAGGTCCCATTTATTCATTGTTGCTCTTATTGTCTATGCTACTGGGGTTATATTTAGGAAGTGGTCTCCTGTACCCACGTGTTGCAGTCTACTTCCCACTTTCTCTTCTATCAGGTTCAGTGTGGTCAGATTTATATTGAGGTCTTTAATCCATTTGGACTTGAGTTTTGTGCATGGTGACAGATAGAGATCTAGTTTCATTCTTCTACAGGTTGACATTCAGTTATGCCAGCACCATTTGTTAAAGATGCTTTCTCTCTTCCATTGTATAATTTTAGCCTTTTTGTCAAAAATCAGATGCTCATAGGTTTGTGGATTAATAACCAAGCCTTCGATTCAATTCCATTTGTCAATGCCTCTGTTTTTATGCCAATACTAACCTGTTTTCATTACTGTGGTTCTGTAACAGAATTTGATGTCAGGAATGGTAATGCCTCCAGAAGTTCCTTTATTGTATAGGATTGTTTTGACTATCCTGTGTTTTTTGTTTTTCCATATAAAGTTGATTTTTGTTCTCTCAAGGACTGTGAAAAATTTTGTTGGGATTTTGAAAGGGATTGCATTGAATCTATAAATTGCCTTTGGTAAAATTGCCATTTTTACAATTTTTATCCTACCAATTCAAAAACATGGGAGATCTTTCCATTTTCTGATATCCACTTCAATTTCTTTCTTCAGAGACTTAAAGTTCTTGTCAAATAGATCTTTCACTTCCTTGGTTAGAGCTACCCCAAGATACTTTATGCTATTTGTGGCTATCCTGAAAGGTAATGTTTCTCTGATTTCCCTCTCTGCTTCTTTATCCTTTGTGTATAGAAGGGCTAATGATATTTTTGAGTTGATCTTGTATCCTGGCACATTACTGAAGGTGTTTATCAGCTGTAGGAGTTCTCTAATAGAGTTTTTGAGGATCACTTATGTACACTATCATATCATCTGCAAATAACGAAAGTTTGACTTTTTCCTTTCCAATCTGAATCCCCTTGATCTCCTTATGTTGTCTTATTGCTATTGCTAGAACTTCAAGCACTATATTGAAGAGATATGGAGAGAATGTACATCCTTGTCTTGTTCCTGCTTTGAGTTTCTCTCCATTTAATTTGATATTTGCTGTTGGCTTACTGTAAATTGCTTTTATTATATTTAGTAATGAACATGTATCCCTAATCTCACTAAGACCTTTATCATAAAGGGGTGTTGAATTTTGTCTAAGCTTTTTCAGCATCTAATGAAATGATCATGTTTTTTTTTCTTTCAGTTTATTTATATGATGGATTATATTGATAGATTTTTGTATGTTGAACCAGCCCTGCATCTCTGGGATGAATTCTACTTGATCAGAATGGATGATTTTTTTGATGTGTTCTTAGATTTTCTTTGCCAGTATTTTATTGAGAATTTTTGCATTGATGTTCATGAGTAAGATTGGTCTGCAATTCTCTTGCTTGGTTGAGTCTTTGTGTGGTTTTGGTATCAGGGTAACTGTAGTTTCATAAAAAGAATTTGGCAGTGACTCTTCTGTTTCTATTATGTGGAACACATTAAGGAGTATAGGTATTAGCTCTTCTTGGAAGGTCTGGTAGAATTCTGCACTAAAACCATCTGGTCCTGGGCTTTTTTTGGTTTGGAGGTTTTTGATGACAGCTTCTATTTCCTCACAACTTATAGGTCTGTTTAAATTGTTCACCTGGTCTTGATTTAATTTTGGTATATGGTATTGATCTTAAAAAATCCATTTCTTTTACATTTTTCCAATTTTGTGGTATACAGGCTTTTGTTGGAAGACCTAATAATTCTCTGAATTTCCTCAGTGTCTTTTGTTATGTCCCCCCTTTCCTTTCTGATCTTGTTAATTTACGTATTCTCTCTCTGCCTTTTGATTAGTTTGGATAGGGGTTTGTCAATCTTGTTAATTTTCTGACAGAACCAGCTCTTTGTTTCATTGATTCTTTGGATTGTTTTCTGTATTTCTATTTTGATGATTTCAGCCCTTAGTTTGATTATTTTCAGTCTTCTACTGCTCCTGGGTGAGTCTGTTCCTTTTTTTCTAGATTTTTCAGGTGTGCTGTTAAGTCTATAATGTGAGCTTTCTCCATTTTTTTATGTGGGCACTTAGTGCTATGGACTTTTCTCTTAGCACTGCTTTCACAGTGTCCCATAGGTTTGCATATGTTGTACCTTCATTTTTGTTGGATTCAAGGAATACTTTAATTTTTTTTTATTTCTTTCTTGAATCAGGGGTGGTTCAGTAGTTGACTGTTCTGTTTCCATGATTTTGTAGGCTTTCTGTGGGTGGAACTGTTGTTAAATTCTAGCTTTACTCCATGATGATCTGATAAGACACAGGTGGTTATTCCAATTTTTTTTTTTTTGTATCTGTGGATGTTTGCTTTGTTACCGAGTATGTGATCAATTTTTAAGAAGGTTCCATGATGTGTTCAGAAGAAGGTATATTCTTTTCTGTTTGGGTAGAATATTCTATAGATGTCTGTTTTGTCCATTTGATTCATTACATCTGTTACTTCTTTCATTTCTCTGTTACGTTCCTGCGTGGTTGACCTGTCCATTGGTGAGAGAGGAGTGTTGAAATCTCCTACTATTAGTGTGTGGGGTTTAATGTGTGATTTGAGTTCTAGTAAAGTTTCTTTTACATATGTGGGTACTTTTATATTAGAGGCATAGATATTCAGGATTGAGCCTTCATCTTGATAAATTGTTCCTGTTATGTGTATAAAGTGTCCTTCTCCATCTCTTCTGACTGATTTTAGTTTGAAATCAATTTTGTTACATATTAAGATAGCCACACCTGCTTGTTTCTTAGGTCTGTTTGCTCGGTAAACCTTTTCCCAACCCTTTACCCTGAGGTAGTGTCTGTCTTTGAGGTTGAGGCATGTTTCTTCTAAACAGCAGAATGTTTGGTCCTGTTTTCTTATTCATTTTCTTAACCTGTGCCTTTTTATTAGTGAATTGAGTCCATTGATATTATGTGATATTAATGACCAGTGGTTGTTAACTCCATTTTTTTTTTTGGTGGTCGTGTTTGTGTGTTTCCATTTTTTTGAGTTGTGCTGGTGGAGGATTTCAGATGTCTGTGCTATTCTGGGTGTTGTTGACTTCCTTGTGTTGAGGTTTTCCTTTTAGTACTTTCTATAACTCTGGCTTTGTGGATACATATTGTTTAAATCTGTTTTTGTCCTGGAATATCTTGTTTTCTCCATCAATGGTGAAAGAAAACTTTGTTGGGTGTAGTAGTCTGTGCTTGCATCCATGGTCTCTTAGTGTCTGCAGCACATCTATCCAAGACCTTCTGGCTTTCATGATTTCCACTGAGAAGTCAGGTGTAATTCTGATAGGTTTACCTTTATATGTTACTTATCTTTTTTCTTTGCAGCTCTCAGTATTCTTTCTTTATTCTGTATGTTTTGTGTTTTGATTATTGTATGGCGAGGGGATTTTTTTTTTTGACCCGGTCTATTTGGTGTTCTTTAAGCTTCCTGTACCTTCATAGGGATATCCTTCTTTAGGGTGGGAAAGTTTTCTTCTATAATTTTGCTGAATATTTTTTCTGGCCTTTGAGCTCTAAATCTTCTCTTTCTTCTACCCCTATTATTCTTAGGTTTGTTCTTTTCATGGTATACCAGATTTCTTGGATGTTTTGAGTTAAGAATTGGTTAGATTTGCTTTTTTTAATGAGTCTTTTTCCTCTATTGTATCCTCAGTGCCTGAGATTATTTCTTCTATCTCTTGTATTCTGTTAGTTATACTTGTCTCTGTAGTTCCTATTTGTTTACCCAGATATTCCATATCCAGCCATCTCTCGGTTTGTGTTTTCTTCATTACCTCCATATTAGTTTTCAAGTCTTGAACTGTTGTTTCCTTTACCTGTTTGATTGCTTTTTCTTGGTTTTCTTGGGTATCTTTGAGGGATCTATTCATTTTTTCTAACTTTTCGTTTGTCTTCTCTTCCATTTCTTTAAGGAGTTTTTCACTTCCTGTTTAAGGATCTGGATTATTTTCATAAGGTTACATTTAAAGTTGATTTCTTCTACTTCTTCTGGGCTAGGGTGTTTTTGTCTTCCTGTTTCATGTTTGCTGGATTCTAGTATTATCATGTTACTTTTCAGGTTGTTAGAGGAATTCTTGCATTGGCGCCTGCCCATCTCTTCCTGTCTGGATCCTCTCAGCACAGGAGCAGGAATCTCTTGCCTGACTCCAAAGACCTCACAGACAAAAAGGTGGGCTTGGGATGAAGGGTGGGGCAGTACAAAGAAACTCAGGTGGCAAGGACACACCCACTGGCTCCCTAACTTCTCAGCCCCAGAGCAGGCTGAGTTAGGAGATCCAAGGAGCATACAGATGAAAGGGGTGCTTAGGGGCAGACTGGAATATGACAAAGAGAGCAAGCAGCCAGGAAATACCCCACTAGATGGCCAGAAAAGCTTAGAGAGTTGGAAGGGGCCTGTATTCAGTTCCCCGGGACTGACTGGCCATGGGGCCACTTACTCACCTGTCTGGATCCTCACAGCACAGGAGAAGGAACCTCTTGCCTGGCTCCAAGGACCTTGCAGACCTGGACTGGATGTTGTAAATATAAATCTTACCTGATACTTGCTTTTATTGTATATAATTTTACTATGATAGAGTTAAAATGTTTCCTTTTCTAATTATACAAAAAAGGGGAAATGTTGTGGGATATTTATAGACTGTGTGAAGGTGTCTTGTTGTGATTCGTATAATAAAAAGCTGAATGGCAAATATCTAGGCAGGAAATATAAGTGGTATTTCCAGGGATAGAAAGAGAAGGAGGAGGAATCTTGGTACACAAGAGATGCCAGGAGAAATGGAGAGGAAACAGGAGGTACAAGATGAAAGAGAGATAACACCACGTCAGAGAACATAGATTAATATAAGTGGGTTAATTTAAGTATGACCTAGTTAGGAATGAGCCCAAGCTATAAGATCAACTTTCATAATTAATAATAAGTCTCTGTCATTTTTCTTTGTGCTGTCAGCACATTTATATAGGGTATGTGGCAGAAGGTTCTGTGGTCAAGGAACAGTGGTAACAGTAGAAAGTACTTAAGAATTTCTTGGGCAGCTGGAATTTGGTGATATGTATTGATTGGTAGATGGACCTTGAATTGTTGGCAGAGACTGGGGCCTTTTCAGTGTGAGGAAATTTTAGACTTCCACAATTATTCAATCATTGGGGATCCCAGATGTTGGGCTGTAGTTGTGGAAAATCATGATTCTTTTTTGAGAACTGTGTCTCAGTCACTGGTCTGTGAGGAGGCAGAGTGTCCATGGAGAATTGCTCTGTAGAGAAGTAAGCTGACATCTTTCACAGTTAGAGTCTGATATTTAGAACTTGTATAAAAAATAGGAATCTAAGTAGATGCAAATCTCTTTCTAGAAAGCTGATGGAGACAGAGAAGGCAATCTGATGTCCCATTGCCAGTGCCCAGGGGACAGATTCTTTCAGACAGCCTGAGTACAGATGGAAATCGGATTTACCTCAGTGATCAAAGAATTAGAGCTGTGGAAACGTGAAATAATTTTTTTTGTTAATGAGCTTTCAGCTTTGCTCCTGATGCTGGCATGAGGAAATAAAGAACTTCAGAAGTGATTCTGTAAGAAGTTTTCCAAATAATTGTTGTTCATCATCTTTGGAGATTCTTTGCCTCATAATGTCATGTCAGGGCTCTTACTTTTTATTTTTTAATTAGTTTTATCTTATTTTTAAAAATTTTATTATGTATATATTTTCTCCTCTCTTTTTACCCTACAGGTCCTTTGCATATATATTATGGTTTCCAGTTTAGTTTTTTATGGAATTCCTGACTATGTAAATAAGTTGGTCTTTGTTTCATGTGCTTTCTCTTGCGCCTTTTCCTTCTGTTTCTTTTTTTGTCCAAGCCCAATGTGTTCTTGTTTTATCTTTTTCTGTTTTATTTTATTATTATCCCATAGAAGTCTGTTTATTTTCCACTAAGTGACAGAAAGGAGGTGGATCTGGACAGGAGGAGAGGTGGAGAGGAACAAGAAAGAGTAGAGAGAGGGGAAACTCTAATTAAGGTGGATGAGTGGATGAGAAAAAAAACATTTTCATTAAAAGGTAAAACCTTTGGGTGGGTGCTTATTGGATGGCTCTAAAGTATGGTGAAAGGCATAGGGGGTTGTAAAATCTTCTGTTTTCTCAGACATCAGTTCTAAGTTTTATATTTTCATGTATGACTGATATTCTCATTTATAAAGCTGATTTACAGAAATTCTCCCAACGAAAAAGGAAGCCATAAAGTATATATGAGCTTACTATCACATTTACTCAACAAGGATACAGCAGGGAAGGAGGGAACATAAAAATTTCTCGTTGAGACTACAGTTTATAAAACTACCAAATCACAAGTGGCAACACAAGCTGCCTGCCTGCCACTTTACAAATGCTTAGGGAGTGCATTACAACAAGTCCTTTAAGTGACTGCTCAAACACCATAGCAGCTGTGCCCAGTCTACCAATCTGTGCTATGTCCTTCACAGCTAACTACTATGATGACCAACAGGCAGGTTTCCTAACTGATATGGGAGAATTATCTGTATTTTGTCAATCATATTTTAATAAAACGCTGATTGGCCAGGCAGGCAGTATAGGTGGGAAAACCAGACAGGAAGTAGAGGTGATGCAATGAGAACAGGAAAATTCTGGAAAGCAGAGAGGTTCCTCTGCCACTCCTGCACAGACCACCAAAGAGGCAGCATGTAACTTGCCCAGCTAAAGAAGGTACGGAGCCATTATGGCTAATATAGATAATGGTAATGGATTAATATAAGTTACAAGGACTAACAAAAAGCCTGACCTAATGGGCCAATCAGTTTATAATCTTATGGAGTCCTGTGTGTGATTTTTCTGGGATTTACTGGCTTGTTGGGGTACTGGGCGGGACAGAAACCCCAACAAGCCAGCCTTCATGTTACACCTAACACCCAGACATTACTGCAGGGGCAGGAAGTGGCATCTAGCAGACAATCCCAATAACAGTAACTATGTCCAAGTTAATATGGTGTTAATAATCTATTTTTACCTCACATTGGGAGAATGAGATATGACTTACTTGTGTTTGTGTGGTTGGTTTGGTTCTTCACCATTTTAAGGGAGTCACAGTCAAGCCAGCACTCTACCTCTCAAACAGGAAAGGGCTATAGTAGTAATTCTCCTTGTTTGGTTACATAGACTTTTCATAAGTTAATGAGTATAGTGATACAGTCCCCATAAGAAAATCAAAATGTGCACAAAATAAAAATTGTGGATCATTCTTTCACTGAAGGAAGATCATGATTTCTAAGCACAGAGTTCAGAACCCTCAGTTGGTACCTCAGTTTTGAAAGAAAATCAGTGATAATTCTTAGGAAATGAAGATAGCTTCATTATTCAGCAGTAGGAGTAGGGGTGCCTGCTCTAGGGACCCTTTTCCTACTACCAGTGGTGACAGGAATGGTCCTGGGCTGCTTAATTCTTTGAGCTGCTTTAGTTTTTTGTCTTGGTACTGATTAAAACTGAAAAAATCTGCTTTGCTTGGCAAATTAAAAGCAATTAAATCAATTCCATACATGGAGTAGGAAAATCAGAACTCACAGGCAGGGAGCAGAAGTCAGAAGCTGCACAAGTGCCAGGGAAAGCGGCAGTCTTTTGTGCACTTGGGAATTTTCAAGTTGTCACACGCAGTGAATTCCACTGTGACAGGGATTCTACAAAAATACACTTTGGCAAAAGCAAGCCAAGCGGGCAGTGTTGGGAAACAGTCAGGACCGTGGACCGGCTAGGCCATTAGGCTGTCCACTCAGTAGGCATGAAGTCTGAATCCACGTGGATGCCAAATGAAGAAGGATGCTTAAAAGAAATCCCACACTAACTCAGACTTGAGAAATAGATAGTTATTTATTTAGGGGTAGATTCACAAATCGGAATCCTCTGTTTGAAGGGAGATCAGAAACCGAAATCTGCAACTGGAATAGAAAGGCCAGAAAAGAGACCGGACACATGCTTTTCATTGGCATATATAGTAAAAGAGGCCATGCCCCAGTGGGCGGGTAACCACTGGCTGTAAGACTTCCTATTGCAGGGCTACCTTGTCAAGCCTTAATATGAGGATTGTACCTAGTCTTAGTGCATCTTGTGCTGTGCTCAGCTGATATCATTGGGAGGCCTGAAAGGATGGGGGGGGGGAATTGGGAGAAGGGAAGGGAGGATGTGGGATGTATTGTATGAGAGAAGAATAAAGAAAAGTGATAGCTCCATTAGCATTACAGGACTTAAGCCTAGCCTGCCTGAGGGCTCTGGCCTATAATCTCAGTTTCCCAAGAGACTAAGGTAGGAGGATCCTGAATTCAAGACTTCTTTCGACAACTTAACAAAACCCTGTGTCATAAAAGAGGGAGGGGCTTGGACTAAAGCTTGGTGGCAGAACATTTGCCTAGCAGGTATGAAGCCTTCAGTTCAATCATCAGCACCTCAAAATAAGGTAACTAATTAAAGCAACAGTCACCTCACCACCCATTCTCAACGGATCGACTCTTACAAGGATATGTAGCTGAGTCTCTGAAGAAGATGTGCACTGTACCCTCTAATCAGAAGGCATCCATGGACAGTGTTGTTTGTGGAAGAGACCAAGACACAGGCGAGCCCTAATTTGAGCACAATTGGTGTTTCTTCTTAATTTAGAGTTTTATTTTCTAGGGGTTCTTGATTCCTTCTTATATATTTCTACAAAAAGACTGTTTGGGGGGGGGTCTGAGAACAAGACAAGGGACATCCTTTATCAGAGGATGTGGCATTTACAGAAGGCCTTATCAGCAAGTTTTGCTGAGTTTCAGCCACACACAGGGAATCTAAATGTCTCTTGTCTTTTCTGGGGACTCCAGTCTCCTGCCATACAGAGCCTTAGGACATCTTAGGACATCTAAGATGTCCTGCTGATAATAAAACCAGAAAAATTCCTTGTTCCAGGAGATAAATACAGAGATAGTTATCTCATTTTAAACAGTGGCTGGTCCAATTCCTCTGGTTTGCACTACTTGTGTGAATTTGTTCTCATATAGCTCTCAGTTCATTACTATTTCATAGCCTAGAAATAGATAATGCTAGGATATTTGGAAGTTTATGTCTGTGGAGAAGCACTGGAAACAGGAAGAGTTTTCAAACCTGAATGATAGATGATTTAGTGGGGTGTGAATCTGAGCATTTGTGCTCTGGACCCTGATAAAGGGAAATGTAATTGATTCTTTAAAACAGGTGAACTAACCCAGGCTTAGTCAGGCCTAACTCTGAACCAAAGTTTCTGCTTGAGGGAGCAACCTAGGAAAAGAGACCTGAGTAGAGATGGGGGTAGAATGTGGAGAGCGAAAGATTTCTGCACCCTAATTAAGCCTCTCCACCAACATAGCAATAAAAATCAGACCAAATCAAACTGAATTAGAAAAAGCTCAGGTTTAATGAGTAAAATGCTGCTACATGGTCTTCTATCCCTTTCATCCCCACAAGAGAGGAAACGGGGAAGAGAGACTGAAAAACCATGTGTCTGTTTTCTAGGGGGCAGTTTAAATACCCTATGGGAATGGTCTCGAGCATCTCTGGGGGACAGGTTATCATTTGATGAACTTTCTGAGATACAGCAGGATTTGAAGAGAGATGGGGAGAAACCTTTAGGTGAAACTTCCACTTGAACATAGAGTATGCGTGGTATACCAGAAGTCAGCAGGTCAGTGGCTGGGTTGGCTGCCTGTAATCTGCCAGGAGATGAGGCTTAAAAATGAAGGGAGTCCAGTGTAATTTCTATCATGATGGATACATTTGAGAAGTCTCCTCAGATGACTGGCAGTTGACAGAACTTCAGTCTTCCTGGATTAGGGTGGCACTGGCTCCCACCTGGAGAAAACAGGGAGACTAGGTCCAAGACCTCTCTGTCTGTCTCTCCATCTTCTTCCTTCTTCAGGAATGGATTAGGCATCCTGGCTCCTAGTCGGCTGTTTTTCCACCATAGCCCTGTTGGACTAGAAGTCCAAACATCAGGGAGGAGTTGCTCCAGACACCACTCACCTAAACTCAATTGATGTAAAAGCAAGAGGATTTTTATTCTGTCATGACAGGACCCTTCAGGTTCGGGATATGAAGGATCTCCGATAGCTGTTACAACCCATCTTTTAAAGCAAATAGCCACAGATCTTGAAGGCTGTTTTCCAACTTATTGGATTGGCTTATTTAAAAGGTTACTAGCAGTGACTGGTCTATTCCAGGGCAGGAGAATAGCTGCGTGGTCAGGTTAGATAAGGGGAGCATCTGTGGTCCATTCTGACCTTGTTTCAGTGACTAAACCAATACATCAGGAACTGAGTCAACATCTGTGAATTGTCTTTGCCTTAATTCTCAGAATGGAGTTATGTTTGAAGATTATTCACAAGGACACAGGAGGATGAGCAGTCCAGCATATGTGTGTGTGTGTGTGTGTGTGTGTGTGTGTGTGTGTGTGTGTGTGTGGTCGACTGTCCAGTTTTCAAGAGAGAGTGAGTGTAAGGTTTTAGAAAAATGTCTTAGGATTGAGGGGGCTTACAAATGCATTTAGAGTCTTTCAGCTCCTGCTATTACTATTTGATCTTGCTTTTTTGGGTGAAGCTGTAAGAAGAACACTCTATCTTGCTCCTGAACCCGCCCCAATACAGGAAGTCAGAGGCTGTGTGTGCTTTATAGATAAGTTCTCCTTTTCACAATTTCTCTGCATCACATCTTCATGGTCTAAAAATAATTACTTGTGGTTAGTCCTTTGCCTCATGTGTGCCTTTTACATGATAGATACTTTACGAGTGTGAAATCCATTTGAGTTCAATACAATTTCCCAGAATGAAGAAGCTTTCAAAAGAAAAAAAATTCTAATTATTAGGAAAGGTGGAATAGTATGACATAAGAAGGGCTTGTACTTGTGCTTACGTGTGTAGTGAAGAGGTTTACTCTGTCATCTTGCTAAAGGATGTATAAGGAGCTAATTAACTGTAATTTTAAATATTTTGTCTGCCCAAACATTTCCCCCATTGGTATGACTACTTCACAGAAACATTATTTTTTAAGTTTTAAACAGACAAAATTGCTCGAAATATAGATATTCTAACTCAATTTATGCTCTTTCCAGATAGAAGGCATTCACACAGTTCTGTGCTGGATTGTTCTGCAGAGTACTGAGTCTTTATCCAATTATTAGTCATTATTATTTATGTTTCATTTCTTTCCACTTTCTAAAATCAAGTATAATCATTGAGAATATCAGTGGCTTCTGTATGTTTTTGTTTGTTTGCTTTGAGATAAGGTCTTATGTAGCACAGTCTGATTTGTAGTTGAGACTGAACTTCTTCTCCTGTCTCCACATATTAAGGACTGGGATCACAAATGTTTGTCACCATGCTTAGCTTGCTTTGGGCATATTTCAAAGTTCTTTGCAGAGTTCCTCTCTTTAGGAAGTAAGAGCTGAAAGTAGCAGGAACTTCCTTCCCCTTTTGGACCTGAAGTGAGTTATGTGCTCCTGGAAGATTGGGTTGTCGAGTTTCAAGCTACATTTCTCTCATATAAAATGAACTTGTGACTGACCTTGTCACTAGTTTGATGCTCTCCTCACATCCCATTGTGCCACTCCATGTCCATCTCTTGGCTGCTTACTATGGACTCTGATATTCATAGATAGGCTACCACAGGGACTTGCCATTGGCCACAGGAAAGTGCCTGCCTTTGACCTCAGAAGAACCTCAGCAGAGCTGTGTCCCCAGATGGGCCAGAAGCTGTGTGATGGATTCCTAAAGGAGGCCATTTAGTGCAACGGCAGTTTCAGCTCTAGGATTCCCCATGTCTGGGGCATTTCACTACCATGTCCATAAACAGGTTACACCATTTTGTATATATTTTTCTGGATGTTCACAAGGAACTCAGTCAGATGGACACTGTTGTTGAATTTACAGTGATCTCTAAGTTTTGGGAAGAAACAGTTAAATGTCATGGAAACAATGACAACAGTGTTGGAGGACTTGGAGACAGTGGACATTTGAAACAATCAAGGGAAGTTTTGTTGGCAGAGTTATACCTAGATTTAAAATAATATCCTTGGGTTGATAAAGAAACACAGATGTGACAGTGAAATTGAGCATTAGATGGCACCAGAGTACAGAGAAATTAAATGAAGATTGACAATACTACCAAAAAATCATTGAAAATAATTTTTTTAACAACAACAATTTTTAAAAGGCCCCCAAACTATCTTTACTTTCAGCAGTAAACACTGTAGTTGGATTTAAGGACTGCAGAAAACTACTATCTAAGCACCTGAAGTAACTAAAGCTCACAATAGTTTCTCATAGAATTCCCCACACAAAGCTCAGAAAAAGGACCTTAGTTATCAAATATAAGAATTCTGTAAATTAAAGGAGATGTGTTAGTCAAAACTCTTATAAAAGGAAGCATTTAGTTGTGGGCTTGCTTACAGTTTCAGAGGTTCATTCAGGTACGCACTGCAGCCATCACTGAGAGCTACATCCTGGTCTGTAGGCTGAGGAAGAGAGAACCAGACTGAGCCCACCCATAGTAATAAACTCCCTCTACAAGGCCACACCTCCTAATCCTTCTAATCCTTTTGAACAGTTCCACTCCCTGGTGAGTAAGCATTCAAATACATGAATTTATGGGGTCATTCTTATTCACATCACCATAGGAATGGTGGGTATTCCTTTAGTCAAGGGTCACCAATGGCTGGACCCTCCTTTCAGCAGCACTTTTGTCTGACACCCAATAGTGTTCAGTCACTTATTTGTAGGATAAATGAGTAATGGTCAAGACTCAGAGTTGAAGGAAGTGCTGCATCTTCCTTGCCATCTTCTTTTGCATCTTTTCTGGAAGTTTTTCTTACTATATATTTTTCTTATTGGGATATACCACAGGAAAGTTTCCCCAGTGTGATGTAATTGCAGTTTCTTTGAACTGACTATCAGCAAGTGCATTTTAACTTAAAAAAAAAATAGGACTGGCTTCTGGTATCTACTGCAGGCACAAGATCATATACTTAACCCAAAACATATGCAGAATTTTTCACTGTTGAGTAACTCTTGTGAAAAATTGAAGTGTTTAAATTTCTAATAATTAGAAATACTGAAATAATTATAATAAATATTCCATTATTGCTTCAATAGGTATTAAAACATATATTGGCTCTATAAATATCAGTTCATAAAGTACCAAGGAAAATATGAAAAATGAAGTTTTATTTATTGATGAATTTTTGGATTTTGGTGTTTTTCTGGTTGCTTTAGCATTAGAAAAATCTAAAAAGAAATTTGGTTTTGCTCTCATAAAAACTGAATTAATTTCACTTGTTTTTGTCATCTTGTAGAAAATTCTGTTTGCATAGTTGATTTTTTTACACATTTTAATAGTCTAGCATAGATAAAATTTTACAGACTACATTTTAAATTACATTATATTGCTGAAATATTTTTGTTCTGTATTTTAATAGTATACATTTATTCTATAAAATGATAGGCTTCATGGTGACATTTTCATACATATAGAAAGTTTTTATAATATTTAATTTCCTACTACCCACACTTATCTCCCCCACCTGCTGCTACTCATCTTTTTTTTTTTTCTTATCACCCTCTGCTACTTTTGTGTTTCTGTGCATGTGATCAACTGAGTTTGATGAGGTCTGTTTGAATGAACATGAACAGAGGGCTATTCACAGGAGCTGTACCACTGAAGAAAATGATGGCCTTTTCCCAAGAATCATTAACTTGTAGTGAGTCCTTGGGCTTCAATGTTTTGTTGAGACAAAACATTGATGGCCTGATTGTGTAATGGTCCTGTGCAGGTAAACACAGATGCAGTGACATTGATGGTCTAATTGATTTGGGGTCCTGTGCAGGTACTCACACATGAAGTGAGTTGGTGAGTATGGTGGTCGTGTCATGTCTAGAAGACTTTTGTTTTGCAGACTATCTCCCCATCTTCTAGCTCTTACATTCTTTCTGCTCTCTCTTCTGCCATGTTCCCTGTGCCTTGGAGAGGGTGATGCAAATGTATTTGGGAACTCTCTACTGTCATTATTCTTAGTACTTTGGACAGTTAGGACTATATTTTCTGTTGCATAAGAAGCTTCCCTGACAAAGCCTGAGAGCAGCACTAAGCTATTGGCATAAACATAAATATTTAGAAGGCAGTTTGCCACATTATAATGAGCAAAATCATAGCAGTAGATTTCCCATAGGGTCTATGATATCCTTAGTCACAGGCTTTTGACCAAGTTGACAGTACCAGACATGATTTTGTTTTTATGGAATAAGTCTCAAATCCAGCCAGAAAGTATTGGTTGCCTCTATAATAATCATGCCACTATAAAACATGTGAGCACATGTTGCCAGGGCAGCCATTATTGTAGCTCTCTGACTTCACAGCTGGAAAAGATTGTTGATGGCTTTTATCTTCCTGGAATCTGGCAGAGTGCCTTCTATCATGATAAAAGCTAGCCAGAAAGGAGAAAACTCCAACACACAAATTGTATTCATTTAAAAACACTGCCTGGCCCATTAGTTCTAGTCTCTTATTGGCTAACTCTCACATCTTGATTTAACCCGTTTCTAATAATCTGTATGTCACCATGAGCTTGTGGCTTACTGGGAAAGATTCAGTATGTCTGACCTGGCAGCTTCATGGTGAGTGGCTCTCTTTCTCTCTGCCTTCCTTCTCCCAGCATTCTGTTCTGTCTACTCCACCTATCTAAGTTTTGCTTCATCAAAAGGCCAAGGCAGTTTTCTTTATTCAACCAATAAAGCAAAACATAGAAAGAAGATCCTCCTACACCACTTCCCCTTTTTCTATTCAAACAAAAAAGAAAAGCTTCCATTTTAACATAGTAAAATTACATATAACAAAACAGTTATCAAGCAAGAATTACAGTTACAATATTTATATTTATTTTATCTTTTATTATAACAAAGGAAAACAATAACGATATCTATCTATTCTTCAACTCCATCAAAGACTCCAGAAGGGTATAATATTACCTAAGTAAACAAGAAATTAGCAACTTCAAAAATCTAGTAATGACAGAGACATCTCACTGCCTGGACAATTACCCAAAGTTTTTCTGTACTGTTGGCACATCTATCTTCAGCCTACAGGCCCATAGTATCCATCAGACATTTCTATGAAGCAGAAAATTTTAAAGACAGTTCTGTCACTTTCTTTTGTATCCTGCAGAATGTCTCGCAGACTCTTTCATTATACAGGAAGCCCGAAGGATCATCTCATCTTTAGGCAAGTTTAGTAGTCCACTCTCTGCAGTTCTTCATGTCCAGTTTATGCAACAGTTCAGGCAAGAGCAGTTTCTTGCCCAAATGGCTACACAACTCCATAAGGAGCCTCTTCGATGCCCGTCTTTCTCTTGAAGTAGATTGGTGCTGCCAGGAGCAGACGTGTCTCATTGTCATGAAAAATCCTAAGTTATTAAAACATTAAATGCCATATTCTGTAATCTTTGAATGATATGAAGAATGCCTATTTAAGTGAAATATATCTATATATCTAGAAAATCTAACTAATATGATTATAAGCTTGACTATTATTAATGATTATCCACTGACAACCTATATTTCCTAATTATACATTACATTTTTAAATGAACTACACAATCACAATACCTTAATCAAGAGCAGAAATACATATAACAAGATTATATATATATATATATAAGATTTATATCAATAAACCAAGATTTATACCAATACAAATTATTCATATCTATAACATCTTCCCCTTTAAATGTAAAGAACATTTATAAACAATATTTTGGAATATGGGAACAGTTTTTTCTCTCCAGACTGCTTCCTGCTGTATGGGAACAATGTTATTCAAGTCTTTCATGGTATTTCCTATGTGCCAGGTTCATCTCAGTCGGCAGTTGAGTGAAATAATTTTTTGAGGGTGTTCACAGCAACCTTTCAGGAGGCCGTGGTCTATCATATCATATTGGGATAGAAGCAATCCATAGGGTCTCATCCTCTGTGAAAACAAATGAAGAATCTCTTTTCCAAAGCTTCATATCCTTAGATCCAAATTCTGAAGTCAAGATAGCTTTATAATATACATCTTGGTTTATCTTAGCAGCCCATATAATGAAATATGTTTCTGTATTTAACTCCTTCACAGTCAAAAAATTCATAGAAAACACAATAATATACAGAATCCAAACTCTCTCTGAATTTTTCATTTTTATGTGGCTTATTTATCTTTATTTCTTTTAATCTATAACTATCTGTACTCTGTCTCTTTAAAGACTTTACCTCCTTTTTAAGGTATTAACTTTATTCTCTATATTCTTTTTTTCTCTCTTAACCCTACATATGTCTAAAACTATGACCCATTTAGAGGTCTGAATCTGTCCTATTGCATTTTCTGTAATCTTTACTGTCCAGGAACATTTTTGCTCTGCACTTTTAAATTGCTAAGCGCTTAAGAATCTAAGTTATGACATTTCTAGGTCAAAAACAGGTACTGCCAGCTTGCCCTGCCCAGTCCAACATGGCAGAGCCACTTGTGCAGGCAGGAGCTGCACTCAGCAGTCCAACCCAGAGAATGAGTGTGCAACACCATAAATAGTTTTTATCTGAGTTACAGTCAAATCTGCCATGCAGAGCA
Organism: Myodes glareolus; assembly: GCF_982192425.1. Taxonomy (NCBI): domain Eukaryota; kingdom Metazoa; phylum Chordata; class Mammalia; order Rodentia; family Cricetidae; genus Myodes; species Myodes glareolus. The sequence continues at coordinate 5,013,495 of NC_142040.1, forward strand.
CTTCACAGCCTAGAAACATCTCTGTGTATGGTGGCAGGAATCTGCCATGCTCTCCCGCCTGCCTAAGCCTGATCCCGCCATCTGCCCCAGCGGGGAGCTCAGAGCCATTGGCATGGTTTCAGAGTACTTCCCTCCCCCCACCCCCGATCCCAAGTAGGCACAGAAACATCCGGTCTCACAAAAGCCATTGAAATGCTTTATAGCCAGTTTGCACTGGTGGCACAACCCAAGAAGCCGTGTTTTAAAATGGCATGAATTTTTTTCTGCTGCTATTGCTGAATCAGGAAATCTTTCTATAGCGCATTCTAGCAAACAGCAAAAAGCTGTGTTCAACTCTATTTGTGTCTAGAATTCCTTTTTAAGCCCCCTTAGGTTTTACATGGAGTTAGTTACCATGTTGGGTGCCACTCTGTTATAAAAGGAGCAGTTGGCCGCTTCCCACCCCCTCCCCCGGCTCCTGGTTAGTTTATATTCCGAAATAACAACACACAAATTGTATTCATTTAAACACTGCCCGACCCATTAGTTCTAGCCTCTTATTGGCTAGCTCTCACATATTAGTTTAATCCATCTCCATTAATGTGTATTGCCACTTGACTGTGGCTTACTGTCATGAGTCTAACCAGCATCTGTCTTGGAGAGGAGAGCCATGGCATCTGCCTGACTCTTCTTTCGTTCTCCCAGCATTTTCTTCAGTCTACTCCTCCTATCTAAATTCTGCCCTATCAAAAAGCCAAGGCAGTTTCTTTATTTGACCAATGAGAGCAACACATAGAAAGAAGACTCTCCTATACCACCTTATAACTAGAAAAATAGTAGTAGCAAGTACATTAAAACATATACATTATTTTCAAGTAATTTTTTATTTTTATATCCCAACCAAAGTTTCCCCTCCCTCCCCTCTTTCCAGTTACTTCATCATACCTCCCATCCCTTCCAACCCCATTTACTTCCCCTTCTCTGTTTCTCTTCAGATATAGGTGGGCATCCCATGGATATCAGCCAGTCATAGTATATCAAGCTGCAATGAGACTAGGGCCCTTCTCTTCTATTAAGATTGAAAGAGGCAATCTATTAGGAGTAACAGGTCCCAAAAGCTTGCAACAGAGTCAAAAAATCCCCTCCTCTCACAGTTAGGAGTACCATAGGAAGACAAAATTGTACACTATAACATATATGAAGAGGGTCTGGATCAGTCCCATGTAGTCTCCCTGGTTGTCAGTTCAGTCTCTGTGAGCCCCTATGAGTCCAAGTCAGTTGATTGTGTGGGTTTTCTTGTTGTGCCCTTGACCCCTCTGGCTCCCACAATCCTCCCCTTTAAGCTTCACCTAATGTTTGGCTGTGGGTCTACATCTGTTTCAATAAGTTTCTGGGTGAAGCCTCTCTGATGAAAGTTGGGCTAGGCCCAGCTGTAGAGTATAGTATAATATCATTAGGAATCATTTCATTTATTTTTTTTTTGTCATTTGTGTTTGGTTCTATCCTAAGTCTCTGGGCTAAATGGCTTCTGGGTTCTGGCCCTGATGCAGAATGTCCTTCTGTATATATACTGCTTTTATTGGCTAAGGAATAAAGCTGTTTTGGCCAATGGCTTAGCAGAACAAAGTCATGCAAGAAATCTGAACAGAGATTGAGAGAGAGAAAGTGTAGGCAGAGTCAAGGAGACTCAAGCTGCTAAAGAAGTAAGAGGTAACGAACCATGAGCCTCATGGTAAAAGACAAAATACTAGTAATTGGTTAATTTTAAGATGTAAGAGTTAGTTAATAAGAAGCCTAAGCTAATAGACCAAAGAGTATGTAATTAATATTCAGCCTCAGAGTGGCTATTTCATAAAATGCTTTGGGAACAGGAGAGAACCCAGTCAAGGAGACATACTTTTATTTCCCAGACTCCCAGATTTGAATAATCACAAACTATATTAATTACAGTACCATTTGGCTAATGACTCAGGTGCATTTCTAGCTAGCCCTTGCATCTTAACCCATTTCTATTAATCTATGTATTAACATACTGGCAATGTTCTGGCACCTTTCTCCTTCAGTGGCTATATTGCATCTCCTTGACTCTGTCTACTCTCTCTCTTTAGCTCTGTTTGGATTTCCCATCCACCTTTACTCTGCTAACGTGTCAGTCATCAGTTGGTTACTCCCACAATTTCTTCACTCTCTTTACCCCAACACATCTTGTAGGTAGACAAATTGTAGGTCAAAGTGTTTGTGGTTGGGTTGGTGTCCCAAACACTCCACTGGAAGTCTTGTCTGGTTACAAAAAATGACTGGTTCTGGTTCTGTGTCCCCTATTTCTAGGAGTCTTAGCTAGGGTCATCCTTATAGATTGTTGTGGGTTTCCCTTGCTCAAGTTTCTAGCTCATTACAGAGATGTCCCCAGATTCCAGTTGTTTCTTTTAGTAGTTTCTTCCTCCATCCTCCCACCACCTGATCCTTCTTTTTTCCATCCCCAATCCCCCTTCCAAATCCCGCACTCTACCCACTGGAAATTTCCATTCTATCCTCCTTCACATTGAGATTCATGCATCTTCCTCTTGAGGCCTCCTTGTTACTTAGCCTCTCTGGGTCTGTGGATTGTAGTATGGTTATCCTTTACTTTATAGCTAATATTCACTTGTGAGTGAGTACATACCATGTTTGCCTTTCTGGGTCTGGGATACCTCCTTCAGGATGATCTTTTCTAGTTCCATCCATTTGCTGGCAAATTTCACTATGTTACTGTTTTTATTGACTGAGTATTATTCCATCATGTAAATATATTACATTTTCTTTATCCATTTTTTAGTTGAGGGACATCTAGATTGTTTCCAGTTTCTGGCTATTATGAATAAAGCTGCTGTTAACATAGTTGTGCAAGTATCCTTATGATATGGTGGACTATCCTTTGAGTATATGCCCCATTGTGGTATAGTTGGATCACAAGATAGATTTACTTCCAATTTTCTGAGAAACCTCCATATTGATTTCCAAAATTCTACACAAGTTTGCACTCTCACCAACAGTGAAAGAGTATTCTCTTGTTCCATATCCTCTTCAGCATCATCTGTCAGTTGTGTTTTTGATCTTAGTCATTCTGACAGGTGTAACATGGAATCTGTATCATTTTGCTTGCATTTTTTTGATGGCTAAAGATGTTGAACATTTCTTTAAGTGTTTCTCAGTCATTTGAGATTCTTTTGATGAGAACTTCCTGTTTATATCTGTATCCCATTTTTTTTCAAAGTTTATTAAATTATGAAAGTTTCCATTTCCTCCCCTCCTCCCAACACCCTCCCACTCCCCCCTCCCCCTCCTCCTCCCTCTCCATCCCTAAGAGCAGTCAGGGCTTCCAGCCCTGTGGGAAGTTCAAGTTCCTCCCCCCTCCCTCCAGGTCCAGGAAGGTGAATATCCAAACAGACTGGATCCCAAAAATCCAGTATATGCAGAGGAAACAAGTCCCAGTGTCATTGTCAATGGCTTTTCAGAAAGGCTCCGGGCCAGCCTCATTCAGAGAATCTGGCCACATTCAGAAAATCTGGTTGGATCACGTGCTCATTCAGTCCCAGTCCAACTGGTTTTGGTGAACTTCTCATTAGATCAGTCCCCTTGTACCAGTGGGTGATCGCACCCCTCGCGGTCCTGAAGTTTTTTTTTCATGTTCTTCCTCCTTCTGCTCCTCATATGGACCATGGGGGGCTCAGTCTGGTGCTCCAATGTGGATCTCCGTCTGTATCGCCATCCATCGTCAGATGAAGGATCTATGGTGATAAGCAAAATCTTCATCAGTATGGTTATAGGCCAAGGCCGGTTCAGACTCCCTCTCCTCTGTCCAGAGAACAATCTGGGAATCTCTCCTTGGACCTGGGATCCCATTTATAATCAAGTCTCTTGTAAACCCTAAAATGACTCCCTTAGTTGAGATATATTCTTCCCTGATCCCATATCCATCCTTCCTCCCTCCTTCTGTATCCCATTTTTAATTAAATTATTTGATTTGTTGAAAACTAATTTCTTGAGTTCTTTATATATTTTGGATATTATCCCTCTGTCAGATGTGAGGTTAGTGAAAATCTTTTTGCATTTTGTGGGCTGCCTTTTTGCCCTATTGACAAGATTGTTGTGGAGACCCAAAAATGTATGCCTTATTCCACATTGTCTGAAGGTCAGAGAGTTTGAGCTTATTTTATTTTTTTCATAATTATTGAAAACAGGTGTGGTTATTAAGCAAGATATCCTTCCTGACTTAGGGTGTAGTTACTTGGTATTTGGGACATTAAGATAGATGTATATCCAAAACATCAAATGCTTTTTTCCGGGATTAATGGCTTGATGTCTTAAATATTAAAGCAAGTAACAGTTCTGACTGTCCATTGTGTCTTGTTAAAGCAGTCTTTTACCTTCTTCTATCCCTTTTGTATTAGAGTATAAAATATATGAAAAATAAATGCAGACAAACTCAGAACTCAGAGGTCAAAACTGAGAATTCAGCATTCACTGAGTTGCCCTCTAGGTACTATCCTATGTCTCTGTGTTTCTTTTTATCTCTTCCTCCTACCTAACATTTTTAATCCTCATACCCTTACCCTAAAATATACAAATCCTCCGTGGCTGGACCATAGCAGGAGTTACCCAAAAAAGGTGGCTTATGACAGGTAGTTTGCTTCAGAGAAGCTTTTCGTTCCACAAGATCACAATCAATAATTGTCAGTCCTAGTGTCTGGGCAATTGTTGTTCCGTTCAGGAAGTTGTCCCATTTATCAATGCATTCCAAGCTATTCATTATTTTGTTTTCTGTGAGACTCACTGTATCTGGTTTCATGTTGATATTTTTGATCCACTTGAACTTGAGTTTTGTGCAGGGTGATAGATATGAATCTATTTGTGTTCTTCTACAAGCAGATATCCACTTAGACCTGCACTGTTTGTTGTAATGCTTTGTTTTCCATTGTATAATTTTGTCTTCTTTGCCAAAAATCAGTTTTTCATAGGTTTGTGAATGTACTTCTGAGTTTTCAGTTGCATTCCATTGGTCAATCTGTCTTGTCCGATGCCCATATCATGTGATATTTATTACTATTGTTCAATAGTACAAGCATACTATTGATTGAAATCAGGAATGGTAATACCTTTAGAAGTTCTTTTATTGCACAAGAATCATTTAGCTATCCCAAGGTTTTTGTTTTTCCATAGGAAGTTGAGTATTTTTCTTTCAATGTCTGTGAAGAATTGTGATGGAATTTTGGCCCCATACATTGAACCCATAGATTGATTTGGGGAACATAGTTTTACTATGTTAATTCAACCAAAACATGAGCATGGAAGATCCTTCCAGCATCTGCTATCTTCTCCAGTTTCTTTTTTCAAAGACTTGATGTTCTTGTCATACAGGTCTTTTACTTGTTTGGTTAGAGTTATCCCAAAATATTTTGTACTATTTGTGACTATTGTGAAGGGTGTTGTTTATCTAATTTCTTTCTCAGCCCATTTATCATTTCTTTCTATATTGGAAGGCTAGTGATTTTGTGTAGCTAATTTTGTATCCAATCACTTCACTGAAGGTGTTTTTCAACTGTAGGAGTTCTCTGGTAGAATTTTTGGGGTCACTTGTGTATACTATCATATTATCTGCAATTGGTGAAACTTTGACTTCTTCCTTTCCAATTTGTATCCCCCCATGCCCCGCGCTACCGTCTCGCCCGCAAGAACGACGTGGGACACTTAGGATTCTTCTGCAGTAAAGCTTTATGCGTCTTGAGAGGGAGAGCATAAGCTCACATGGCGGAGACCCAGAATGAGGGGAACCCAGCCCTTATAAAGGAAACAGTCCTCGCTTCTGACGTGTCACTCTTGGATTGGTCCGCTGCCCATTATCCCAGATGATGCCTCGGGAGTAGGCAGGGACGCAGCAGTAGAGAGTTACCAAGCACGTGCGCTGGGATTAAAGGCGTGTGCTACATCACCTTGAACTCAGAGATCTGCCTGTCTCTGCTTCCCAGGCATTGGGACCAAAGGCGTATACTACCACGCCTTGAGGTCACAGAGGTCAATCTGCCTCTGCCGCCCAGGCATCAGGACTAAAGGCGTGTACCGCCACACCTTGGGGTTACAGAGGTCAATATCTACCTTTGTTCCTAGAAGCAATGGAGAATGTGGTCCGGCCCTCCACACCCCCATCTCCTTCAGTTGTCTTATTGTTCTAGCTATAACTTTAAGCACTATATTGAATAGATATGGAGAGAGTGGACAGCCTTTTTATTCCTGATTTTAGTGGAATTACTTTAAGTTTCTCTTCATTTAATTTGATGTTGACTATTGACTTGCTATATATTGCCTGTATTGTATTTATAAGGTATGTCCATTATATCCCTGATTTTTCCAAGATGTTTATCATGAAAGAGTGCTGAATTTGTCAAGGCTTTTTCAGCATCTAATAAGATGATCTTGTGGGTTTTGTCTTTGAGTTTGTTTATATGTTCGATTACATTGACAGATCTTCTTATGTTGAATCATCTCCGCATCTCTGGGATGAAGCCCATTTGATCATGGCAGATGATCTTTTTGATGTGTTCTTGGATTCAGTTTGATAGGTTTTATTGAATATTTTTGCCTCTATCTGTATGAAGGAAGTTGGTCTGTAATTCTTTTTCTTTATTGACTCTCTGTGTGGTTTGTGTAACAGGGTGATTGTGGCATCATAAAATAAATTTTGTAATGTTCCTTCTGTTTCTATTTTGTAAAATACTTTGAGGAGTATTAGCATTAGTTCTTCTTTAAAGGTAGAGTAGAATTCTAAACTAGAAGCACCTGGTAGTAGGATTTATTTTGGCGGGGTGGGATTTTTGATGACTACTTCTATTTCCTTGGGAGTTATCGGTTTATTTAAAATGTTTGTCTCATCTTGATTTAACTTTGGTAAGTGGTATCTAATTGAGAAAATTAGCCATTTCTTTTAGATTTTCCAATTTTTTGGAGTACAGGTTTTAGAAGTATGACCTAATGATTCTTTGAATTTCTTAAATGTTGTTGTTTTGTCCCCCTTTTCATTTCTGATGTTCTGATTTGGATATTTTCTTTCTACCTTTTAGTTAGTTTGGATAAGGGTTTGTCTATCTTGTTGGTTTTCTCAAAGAACCAATTCTTTGTTTTATTGATTCTTTGCATTGTTTTCTTTGTTTCTATTTCCTGACATCTATTCCTCTTGGATGTGTTTGTGTCTTTTTTTTTTTTTTTAGAGCTTTCAGGAGTGCTGTTAAGTCTCTGGTATGTGAATTCTCCAATTTTTTGAACAGGGACTTAGTGCTATTTCATTGTTTTCATTGTGCCCCATAAATTTTTGTGCATTAATTTTCATTGAATTCTAGAAAGTAATTTGTTTATTTCTTTTTTGATTCATTGGCAATTCAGTTGAAAGTTATTCAGCTTACATGAGTTTGTAGGTTTTCTGTTGTTTCCTAATGTAGGTTGGTTTTCTGTATTTCTGTTGCTTTCATTGGTTAATTAATAAAGAAACTGCTTGGCCTGATAGGTCAGAACATAGGTGGGTGGAGTAGACAGAACAGAATGCTGGAAAGAAAGCAGAGGCAGGCAGTCACCATGACTCTCCTCTGCAAGAGAGATGTGGGTTAGAATCCCGGTAAGCCACCACCTCGTTGTGCTACACAGATTATTAGAAACAGGTTAGATCAATATGTAAGAGTCAGCCAATAAGAGGCTACAGGTAATGGGCCAGGCAGTGTTTGAAAGAATACAGTTTCCGTGTAATTATTTCAGGGGTAAGCTAGCCGGGATCCGGGCAGAAGGCAGCCCACCACTCCTACTACAGGTCAGGAAGGATGAAAAACAAGTCTGCTCACCTCATCACTACAGTTTCCCTTGTTAAAATCCATGATAGGCTAATAGAATACCGGAGGTTATTTCAGTTTCCTTATATTTGTTGAGACTTGCTTTGTGACTGAATATATGGTCAATTTTGGAAAAGATTTGGTAAGGTGCTTAGAAAAAGTTATATTCTTTTGTGTTTGGGGGAAATAATCCACAGATATTGGTTAGGCCCATCAGAGTCATAAGGTTTTTTTTGTTCCATTATTTCTCTCTTTAGTATCAGTCTGGACAGTATGTTCTTTGGCACTAGTCAGGTATTGAAGTCCCACTATTAATGTGGGACTTTGATATCTGATTTAAATTTCAGTAATGTTTCTTCTACAAATGTGTGTCCTTGCATTTGGGGCATAGCTATTCAGAACTGAGACATCACCCTGGTGGATCTTTCCTTTAATGTGTGTAAAGTATCTTTCTGTATTTTTTTCTATTAATTTTGGTTTGAAGTCTATTTTGTTAGATATTAATATAACAATGCCAGCATGCTTCTTGGTTTATTTGGTTGGACAGTCTCTTTCCAATCATTTGCTCTAAGGTAAGGTCTATCTTTGATATTGATGCACATTTATTTTAGGCAGTAAAATGATCTATCCTGTTTTACTATCCGTTCTGTTAGCCTGCATCTTTTTATAGGTAAATTGCATACACTGATATTGAGAGATACTAATAACCACTGATTGTTAATTCCTGTTTTGATGTTGGCACTGGTGGTTGTGGTAGTGTGTTTGTTTCACTTCTTTGGGTATTGCTGGTGTGAGATTATCTATCTCTTGGGGTTTCATAGATTTACTTAAATTCTTTGGGTTGGAGGTTTTCTTCTAGAACCTTCCATAGAGATTGATTTGTAGATAAATATTGCTTAAGTTTGACTTTGTCATGAAAGATTTTGTTTTGTTCATCTATAATGACCTAAAGTTTTCCTGGGTATAGTAGTCAGGGATGGCTTCCATGGTCTCTTAGAGTCTGCAGCATATCAGTCCAGGCCCTTCTGGCTTTTTAGAGTGTCTGTTGAGAAGTCAAGGATAATTATTATAGATGTGCCTTTATTTGTTACTTAGTCTTTTTCTTTTGCAGCTTTTAATATTCTTTCTTTGTTCTGTATGTTGAATGTTTTAATTATTATGTGACATGGGGACTTTCTTTTCTGATAATATTTATTTGGTGTTCTGGAAACTTTTTATACCTTTATAGGCATGTATTTTTTAATTTAGAGAATTTTTCTTCTATGATTTTGTTAAATATATTGTCTGTGTTTTTGTGATGAGATTCTTCTCCTTTTTCTATCCCTTTATTCTTAGGTTTTGTCTTTTCATGGTGTCCCAGTTTTCCTGAATTTTTAAGGAGTTTTTTGATTTAACTTTTTCTTTGGCCAATGAATCTATATCTTCTATTGTATTTTCAGCAGCTGAAATTTTTCTGTTTCATCTCTTGTATTCTGTTGTTGATGCCTGCATCTTTAGTTCCTGTTCACTTACCCAGATTTTACATTTCCTGAATTACCTCAGTTTGTGTATTCATTATTGCTACAATTTAACCACCCACTCTACCCTTGGGAATGTGGGTCTTGTGTTCTTAGATTTACTTTCTGCTCTCTGGGGGAGACAGTATCTTCAGGGTATCCTGAAAAGAAAAAAATTTGGGTTAATTGTCAAGTCCTGGGAGAGGTAGCTGTATCATTTGTTGTCCAGTCTCTGTGTAATGGGAAAGTTCAGGGTTTGTTTCAAGTCCTGACTAGAATCTGTGAGAATGAATCATCTCAGTTAGATACATCGAAATTGTGCTGAGAAGTTTGTAGTTCAGAGCTGATCTTTAGGTGGTATTTTTTAGCCTAGTGGTACTATAATAGTCTTGGTGGAATCATCTTTGTAGGATCCTATCACTTTCTTGAAGATTTCAGAGACTGCATTAGGTCAGATAATTCCTTTCCTTGGGAGTTTTTCTGGATAATTCTCTTTTCTTCTTTGGAGGCTTATTTGTCCAAAGGTCTTTAAATTCTTCAAGATGGTTATTTTTATTTTTCTGAAAAGTTAAAACCCCTTCCCAACCCTAACATTGGGGAGTTTCCCTTTTGTTAAGTTACATCTGATCAAATGAAAAGTATTTATTAGTTGTATATGTTAGTTTATATTGAATGGCCAAGGTGTCTGATGACTTATCTATCACCTCTTCTAATCAAGAGGTCACTGTTGCTTTTGTTTCTACTGAAATTTTTGTTTTATCTTCTAAAGCTTTTCTATCATCCAGAGCAGCATGGTTTTTTACAATAGGCATTAGGTTCTTTAATTGCTCTGGGAAGGAATTTCCTCCATAATTACAGGAAACACCTGAATGGAATTTGGCATGGGAGCCTGGGAGAGGCCCCTCAAGGCATTTCCTGATGGCAAACGGTTAACTTAACTGTCCCTTGTTGATCTATATTCATTAGTCCAATGCCTGCCCTTGCCATACCATCAGCATAATTCTGAAGGGACTGACATTCTGTTTGGATTATGCTTAGGAAAAACATTGTTTCTAGGAATGCTCTGATTACAATACATTTTTAGGTGACCTTGCAGTAAGCAATAGAAATATTTGGCATTTTGATTTTTCTTCAAGTTGCTGGAAATCACCTCTCCTAACTAAGCGTCCTTATGGTCAAGAGATTCAATATTGATTGTACTTCAAACTATCCCTCCAAGTGTGTTGATCTTTCCTTTAAGGGCCTAATTACCCTTTTGCATTGTGAATTAGCATTTTCAAAATTCAGAGATTCAATCTTACTTGCCTAGATTCCTAATTTGTTATCATTCTATGTACTGCTGAAGTCAATCTTTGTAAGAAATCAGTGGTTTTTGGGGGGCCCTGTATACCTTTAGTAAATGACTCAATTTTTTTTTCACTTCTCCAATCCTGTCCCAAACATTCAAAACTTCTGTACAGCATAAATTCAGGATGTAGTCATCATATAGAAATTGTCTTTCTATATTATATAATCTTCCTCTCCAAGAAGCTTATCTTGGGAGATATCCATCCTTACTTCATTGTTCAATAGTCTTACCTTCATCTTTCCACAAAGTCCTCCATCTTTAATTGAGGAACAAGCTTCAAGATGGCTGTCAAGATAACCACGTCTGTCTATTCTCGAGGGATAGTTCTATTACAAGTTGATCATGAGTAGACCATCTGTTTCACAAAAGGTGAATGCATGCCATATGAGACTATTGCTTCCTTGAATCTCCTTATATCTAAGATTTCCACAGGATTCCAATGAGCACTTAAGTAGTATTGAATATCTATCATTTGACAGTGTCTGTAAGATGTCTAGATATATTGTGATTGGTTGTTTGAAAACTTTATACTATTCCTCTTTAACTTTATAATGCAATGCTGAAATTGTATCTTCTTTAAATTATTCTATTTGAATTTGAATATCTCTGCAATCACTTTAAATAAGTTTTTCTAAAGCTGCATAATCATACAGAGTCCTAACTCTCTCCTAACTGTAATAGTGTTTCCCATTTTTCAACATGAAAAAAAAATTCTCTCTCTCTCTCTCATTTAAACTAATTTCATCCTTTAAGAATTCTCAATTGTCTCACCAAATCTGCAGATGATGGTGATGAAGATGTGAGGAAACCCAAGCAGGTATCATGGCAGCTACCTAGTTTGCCAGCATCCCAAGAAGGGGGTCCAGGGAAAGCACACCAGGAGAGAAGAAAGGAAAAGCCAGCTGGTGGGGCAGTGTCTCTGGCCACATGTAGCTCTGGCCTATGCTGGTGGCTGCAAAGCCACAGGCAAATGGCTTTTTTTTTCTGTGTGAATTTGTCCCCTATGCTGGGCACTAAATACAACATGAATTTTAATGGTCTTAATAATAAAAACCTAGAGTCAGAAATTAGTGGGTGAAAGATGAAATATTAGAGAAGCAGAACAGCCATCCACTAGCTCTTACCTCTCCAAAATCTTCAGATGAAATGGGGTACCCTATCTCTCTACAAGCCCTCAGACTGAATGCTATCTCTATGAAATCTCAGACTGAATCCTGAGTTCCCATCTCCTCCCACCATTCTCTACACAGTCACATCACTTCCCATCTCCAACTCCCTAGTGCTGGGATTAAAGGCATGTACAGGATTAAAGGTATGAGCCACCGTTTGCCTCTTTTAAACTGAATCAATCTCACATACTTCACTATGACCTTGAACTCACAGAGATCAGTCTGACTCTATCTCTCAAGTCCCAGGATTAAAGGTATTTGCCACCACTGCCTGACTTCTATGGCTGGCTAATGTGGCTAGTTCCACATTCTGATTTTCAAACATACTTTATTTGTTAAAGTACAAACAAAATATCCCCCAGAACAAATAGCTTTCTTTATCTGTTTACTTGGTATTACTTATTTGTTGATTTTCTCTAAATTTTTGGTTGTTTTTTTCCCTTGTTTCTTTAATGAAGTTTTTAATGTCATATTTGAGAAACTGTATCATCTTTACAAGATTGTTGTTAAGGTTGCTTTCTTGTACTCCATCTGCATTGAAATGTTTAAGTATTGCTGTTGTAGGACAGCTGGGCTCTGGTGGTGCTCTTTTACCCTGACTGTTGTTGAGTGTATTTTTACACTGGTGTTTAGGCATATGGGTTAGGGATGATTAACTAGTTTTAGTCCTGGATTTCTGAGATTGTCTGTTGGATGTGGGTTTGGTTTCTTAGTTTCTGTTTCCTTTTCACTTTTCTAGTCTTTGTGTCCTGGACTTCTGGTGATTTGTGTGGCCTGTGGTTTAGTTGTGAATGTCTATTTAAGTTATGTGTTTGTCTTCTGGAGGTTAGCTTGATCTTTGTTGAATCATGGTGTTCTCTGTTCTTCTGACTGTTGTGGCCTGCCCCTAAATAGCTGAAGTCTGTTTACACTGGTGTGGCTTGGCCCTGAGTGCCAGAAGTACACTGAGATTTGGGGTAGGTCCCAGAAATGGGGCCACCAATGAGCTTGGATGGCATAGGCTGTAGGGAAGAGTCTTGGGGTAGAGAATCTAGGGAATTGTGTTGTTCCACCAGCAGGCAAGTCATTCACTAGTTCTGACTGGAGTGGCCGGATCCTGAGTGGAAAAAGTACACCAGATTTGGGGGCAAGTCCCAGCAAGTTCCAGCAAAGGCGATGAGAATGCTCCTGGGGACCTCACTGGCCTGTTGGAGATATCCTATACCTGATACTGGGGATTTCATTTAATAACCTGTGTTTTCTTAAATGTCTAGATTTTGAGTTATGTACTGTGGAGGCCCATAGAAGTATCTCTGCTCCATCTTGACATAAGGTCAGAGAGTTTGAGCCTATCATTGCTCCTACAAGATCAAACAACAAGATATTTGACCTAAGGTGAAGGTGCTGTATGTCTTGCCTAGATGATAGGGTGTTTGGCCTAAGATATTGCTACTGGATGTTTTGTTCCAAATAACAGAATATTTGATTTAGGGCATAGCTGAATATTAAAAAAGTAATCCCTCTTATTTGTTCTTTGTATTATGATTTTAAAAAGTCTTTTTGCCTTCTCCTTTGGCTTGGGGTATAAAAGGACTATGAAAAATAAACATGGGTGGATTTAATATTCACTGGAATGCCCTTTAAACTCTATCTTAAGTCTCCTGTCTATTTTTTTCCCAAGTCCATACTGCCCCTTTCAAGCATAGGCTGGATAAATTGGCAGGACTGAGACAATGTACCCTTTAATTGATTAGAAAATAGCAACAGCAAATAAATTAAAGCATATAAATTACTTTTTTAAAAGTAAGATGCAATAGATCTTGTTAGTTCTTCTCATTTCTCCATATTGTAATTTTAGCAATTATTATGTTTCTATGACCTACACATTTCTATGAACACAAGGAATCAAGCTAGAAAACTTGCCCTCAACGGTGAGATGGCTCAACAGTTAAGAATGTATGCTTGTTCGGAAGAGAACCTGAGTTCAATTCTTAGCACCATGTCAGCAGGCAATTCTGACCTCTGCCTGTAACTCTCACTCTAGGAAATTCAATGCCCTTTCAAAAGCAATGAAAGCTAGCCAGTGGGGAAGGTTTCTTGCATGTACCAGTTCTGTTGGATAACCACGAACACTGGTAATAGATTACATTTTGTAATGGGTCTCTACAACAGCCTGATTAACAATTCCTAGGAAGGTATCCCACACCTAGTCCTGGGCTATTTATCTGGCAATCTATGATTTCTGGGAGGAGCAAGGAACACCAATTAAACTCCTACACACACACACACACACACACACACACACACACACACACACACACACATAATTAAAATGTCCACAAAAAAGACATAAAGTTCATTTTGTGTTGGCCAACAATCCTGGGCATGGGGCCTGCTCTACATGCAGTTGATGTACCCAGTGACTCTCTGTTGGAAAAAAATGATTTTCCCTTTGCTATCATATACCAATTGGGACTGGAGAGATGATTCAGTGGTTAAGAGCACCATCTACTCTTCCAAAGGTCCTGAGTTCAATTCCCAGCAACCACATGGTGGCTCACAATAATCTGTAAAGAGATCTAGAGCCCTCTTGAAGAAGAAACCTTGTTAGTCATCCTTATCAACTTAGACCATGAAACCCAATATGAACAAATTCAACAAAACCACCATATATTGACAGCCTATGCTTGAGCCAGGGCATAAATTTTAATAATTTTCATCATATATCAGTTGTAAATGCTTCCCTGGTTAGGAGTGGAATTACATGTCCACCTTCATCTCAGTACTAGGCACCCAACTTCCTTGAACCTGTGTAGGTGTTGTGAATGCTGCCACTGTCTGTATGAGTTCATATGAACATCAGTCTTGTTATATCTGTGTCTTAGCTACTGTCCTATTGCTGTGATGGGACACCATGACCAAGGCAATGCTTATAAAAGAACTTATTTAATTTAGAGCTCGTTTATAGTTTTTAACAGTTATTCTATGATCAATATATTAGGCATCAGAAAGGCATGGTGCTAGAGGAGTAGCTGAGAGCTTCACATCCTGACCCTCAGGCAGCAGGTAGAGAGAGAAAAATACAAAGAGAGAGAGAATGAGATAGGGTTTATGGGAGGGAAGGAGAGGGGGTATATAGGAAGGAGGGAGAGGCAGAGAGTTTCTGGGCCTGGCATGACTTTTGAAGTCTCAAAGCTCACCCACAGTGTTACCTACTCTAACAAGGTCACGCCTCCTAATTCTTACCAAGCAATTTCATCCACTGGGTACCAAGTATTCAAAAATATGAATCTATAGGGGAACATTCTCATTCAAAGTATCATAGTCTGATAGACACTGCTTTGTTGTTGTAATTGGGGGGGGCACCAACAGGCTCCCAAATAAAGATATGGAGACTTATTATTAATTATGAATGCTCAGTCATAATTTAGACTTGTCCTACTAGCTCTATTAACATAAGCTGTTTCTATTTGTCTGTGTTTTGCTTTGGGGCTTTTTAACCTATTTTTTTCATTCTGTATGTCCTACTTTCTTGCTCTGCCTGTATTTGGCTGTCTGGCCTCTATTGTCTCCTTGAGGTCTTTTAGTCTTTCCTTGAGTCTAAATTTCTCCTCTTATTTACTTTCCCTACCTAGAAGACCCTCCTGTATCTCCTTCCTAGCTATTGGCCGTTCAGCCTTTTATTAGACAAATCAGGTACCTTAGTCAGGCAAGGTAAAACAGGAACACATCTGTAAATGGAGACTTTTTTCTGTCTCACTCAGTCCCACTGAACCAGTTTCAGTCCCCTTAGCTGATTATAAGATAATAACTTAGAGGCTAATTATTAATTGTAATCGTTTGTCCAATGGCTTAGACATATTACTGACTAACTCTCACAATTAAATTAACCATATCTACTAATCTGTGTATTGCCACATGACTATGGCCTATCACTGATGCCCCGGCTTCTTCAGCAGCTACGTAGTGTCTTCTTGACTCCATCATCTTTCTTTCCATATCTGTGTTTGGATTTCCCACCTATCTATATTCTGCCTGGCCATTGGCCAAGGAAGCTTTATTCATCAACCAATAAAAGCAACACATATTTGCAGCATTCAGAACAGCCATATCATCTCCACTTTTCTGTCTATCTAAAAAGGAAGATTTTAACTTTAACATAGGAAAATTACGTATAACAAAACAGGTATCAAGGAAGAATTACAGTTACAATATTTGTCTATTTGTATTTGATATTTGTCTATTTAGATATTCTAATATCTATCTTATATTTGTGAGTCTAGAGTTTTATATCTAATTTACCTTTTATTATAACTAAGGAAAAATTATAATTTTAACTATTTAGCCTCTAACTCCATCAAAGACCCCAGGAGGATATATTTCCTAAATAAACTAGAAGTACATTTTAAGCAACTTTCAAAACTCTAGAAATGACAGAGACATCTGGCTACCTGCACACTCACCTGAGGTTCTTCTGTAGAGTTGCCACATCCACCTTCAGCCTAGTGAAGCCGAAAACTTGAAACTGCCCCACCTATATTGCCAGTATGTCAGTCATTTTTCTCCGTGTCCTACAGAATGTCTGGCAGACTCTTCCATGAAGCAGGAATCCTGAAGAACTGTCCTATCTTCTTTTGGCAAGTTTAGCAGTCACTTTTCTGTAGGTCCTGCATGTCCAGTTTATACAGAATACAGCCAGGTAGTCCAGGCAAGAGCAGTTTCTTGACCAAATGGCTAGCCTTGCCACACTGAAGACAAACTCCATAATGACTTTCTTCAATGCCCATTATCCTCTCTAAAGTAATAGGTGCTACCGAGAGCATATGTGTCTTACTGTTGAGAAAAGTTTAAGTCTTACAACATTTTCAATGTCATATTCTGTATGTCTTTGAAGTGTTTGAAGATTACTATCCATCTGAAATATGTATATTTAGAAAATCTAGCATGTCTGTAAGTTTGACTATTATATATGACTATTTATTTGTATTTCTTAACTACACACACATCTTTATATAATTAAATGAAACTGATCTTAACATAGTTAAACAAATATTTCACAACTTAAACAAATACAGCATATATTTTCATAGTTAAAGAAATGCAATACATCCTTATATAGTTAAATAAGTGCAACACATCTTTACATAGTTAAATAAATATTACACAACACAGCTTCCTCGGAATCATCAATTACCTCTGACTATTATGATCTTCCAGCCTCTTCCCTTTCTTGAAGGGAGGCATTCCATGAAGACATTCTAATTTAGGACTGAGTGCTCCAAAGTATCTCAGTCTCTGCACATTGTGCAGTTGTGGGTTTCTATGTTATTTCCCATCTACCACAAAAAGAAGTTTCTCTGATGTCAGTTGAGCAAGGCACTGATCTAGGGGTACACAGATGGAGACTATTTATTTGTTTCCCAGCTGGCCAGACTCAAATAATCACACAGAAACTAAGTTAATTAAACACTGTTTGGCCAATGACTCAGGCATATTTCTAGATAGCCCTTATATCTTGAATTAATTCATGTCTATTAATCTTTGTATTACCATAAGGTTTTGCCCTACTGGTAAGGTAAGGTTCAGTGGGCATCTTTCTCCTTCAGCAGCTACATGGCATCTCCCTGACTCTGTCTACTTTCTCTCTGTTTTACTGTTCAGATTTCTTGCCTGGCTTTACTCTCCTAAATCATTGGCCAAAACAGCTTTTTAAATAACCAATGGTAATAAGACATATTCATAGCATACAGAGGAGAAATCCCACATCAAGGGTACACGAATATTTTATTAGCAATTATTCTATTGCTATGTTCTATTAGCAGAAAAATAGTGTTAGGTTTTTCTCTAAGGCCATGACCTATCTAGTCACAGATTCTTGGCCACTTCAGTACTATCAGGTATAGGTTGAATCTCATTAAAACCAATTTTCAAAAATGGTTTGTTAATCTCTTAATGTTTGTGCCAATATTGTACAATATCTTGTAAGCAAGTGGCTACTGTAGTTCTCAAGGTGTATAGATGGTATATATTGGTAATTTCCTTTGTCCTCTGATTGCAGAGCATCATCCAGCAATATGAACACTACCAGTAGGGTAAAACTTCTAGTTAAGCTCCAGCTCAATATCTCTCTGTTCAATGATATCAGCAAGTGTCTTCACCAATAGGGCCTTATTATCAACAGTTTTAGAGCACAGCCAATAGCTTTGTCAATAGCTTGTGGTGTTTGTGGAGTTTCATGTGACCCCCCTTGGCCAGTGCCTCAACAAAGTATAATCCATTCCTGACTCTGGAAGTTTTCCTTGATGTTTTTCTCTCTCTCATTATTTGGTGACTCCATTTAGGTTCTTTTCATATGTGTATATTGTAACATGAGGGGGCCTGCTTGTTTGTGTTTTCTGTCCTGCCCAGTTCCCACAGCTGTTTAACCCCAAATAAAATAACACATAGATCTCTGTAAGTTATAAAGCTGATTGACCCATTAGGTCAGATAAAGCTGATTGGCCCATTAGGTCAGGCTACTTATTAGCTAACTCTCACATCTTGATTAACTCATTTTTCTGATCTATGTTAGTCATGTGACTCAGTACCTTTTTTCAGTGGGGCAGATCACATCCAGCTGCTTCAGTGATCTGGGCAGGAGTGGGAGGAATCAACTTCCTCCCCCCAGAATTCTCCTGCTCTCCTTGCATTATTTTCACTTCCTGTCTGGTTTTCCCACCTACACCTCCTGCCTGGCCAATCAGCGTTTATTTAAAACATGATTGACAGATTACAGACAATTCTCCCGCAACACTTCCCCCTCTTTTTTAAAAAAACAAAGGAAAATATCCATAGTCCATTTTTTTGGGAATGTGGGCGTAGTATTCCAGGCTACTTCCTGCTATCGGTAAAGCATGAGACT
This sequence comes from Myodes glareolus, assembly GCF_982192425.1. NCBI lineage: Eukaryota > Metazoa > Chordata > Mammalia > Rodentia > Cricetidae > Myodes > Myodes glareolus. The sequence goes on from NC_142040.1 coordinate 5,032,217, forward strand.
CTTAATCTAAGGATTGTGGGTTCGGGCCCCACGTTGGGCACCAGTATATATTTAAGAAAGGTTTTACAGTAGTAAGTTTCCATGGGGTTTTTCAAATGGTTTTCAGTATTAGCTATCCTTTCCATATTCCCTCCTTTACCCTTCTCTCTCAACCTTCCCCTTTTAATTCACCTGTTACACTTTTCCCTTGATCTATAGCACTGTGTTCTATTTTTTCTTTCTTGGGAGATCTTCTCCTCTCCCCCGATCTTTTACTAGGTACCAAACCTAGTATGAATTCTAGTATACATATTAAGAGCTTAAAAATCTAACATCTACAAATAAAAGAAAACATACAATATTTGTTTTTTGGGGGGGGATGTCTTTGCTATTTTAAAATGATTATTTTTTCTAACTCCATCCATTTACTTGATTTTTATTTTTCTTGAAAGATGAATAATATACCAATATGTAAATGTACCACATTTTCATTATCCATTCATCAGTTGATATCTAGTCTGTTTCCAACTTCTGGCTATTATGAGCAACATAATGAATAGTAACAATGAATATGGGTGAGTAAATACCTCTGTTGTAAGATGTAGAGTCCTTTGGGTACATACCCAGAAACAGTATGTCTGGATCTTGTGGCAAATCAGTTATCTGCTCTGAGGAACTGCATGCTGATTTACATAAAGTGGGTATACAAATTTGCAGTCCCTCTCACAATGGATGAGTGGTCCCCTTTCCCTAAATCCTCTCTAGCATAAGCTGTTATTTGTTTTATTGATTTTGACCATTCTGTCTCCTATAAGATGAATTCTCAAAGTAAGCTTAATTTATATTTCCATTTTGGCTAAGGATGTTAAATATTTAAGTATTTCTCAGCCATTTTTGTCTCTTTGGTTTTTATATGAGCGGGGGGGGGGAGAGGTTGAGAAATACCGGCATAGTTCCGAACCCTGTTTTTAAAATTGTGTTTCTTCTTTTCTTTATGTTCAGGTTTTGGTCCTTCATATATTCTAGATAGTAATCCTCTGTCAGATGTATAATTGATAAAGATCTGATTCTGTAGCCTGCTACTTTGCCTGAATGAAGGTGTTTTTTGCTATACAGAAGTTTTTCAGTTTCATGAGATCCCATTTATTAATTGTTCATAGGGCCTCTGCTCTCTGTATTGTGTTTAGGAACTCCTTTCCAGTGCATTGAATTAATTTCCTTCTATTCTATTCAGGTTATACACTCTTATGTTGAGGTCCTTGATCCATTTAGAGTTGAATTATTTTCCTGGGTGATAAATACAGATCTATTTTCATGGTCCCCCGAAAGCATTCCAGTATGATTATTACTCTCTGTTGAAGATACCCTGATTTGTGGGAAGTCCAAGGCCCTCCCCCCCATCCAGACCTAGGACGGTGTACATCCAAACAGATTAGGATCCCAAAAGCTGGTACATGTAGTAGAATAAAATCCCAGTGCCATTATCATTGGTTTCTCAGTCAGCCCCCATTGTCAGCCACATTCAGAGTCCAGTTTGATCACATGCTTGTTCCGTCCCAGTTCAGCTGGCCTTGGTGAGCTCCCCTTAAATCAATCACACCATCTCAGTGGGTGGACAAACCCCTCATGGCCCTGACTTCCTTGCTCATCTTCTCCCTCCTTCTGCTCTTCATCTGGACGTTGGGAGCTCAGTCCAGTGCTTCTATGTGGAGTAATGTCTCTATCACCATCCATCACTGGATGAAGGTCTATGGTGATATTCAAGATATTCATTAGTGTGGCTATGGGGCAAGGCCAGTTCAGGCACCCTCTCCTCTACTGCCTAAGGGCCTAGCTAGGGACATCATGGACACCTGGGAACTGCTCTAGAGTCAGGTCTCTTGCCAACCCTAAAATTGCTCCCTTAAATTAGATATCTTCACCTGCTCCCATATCCACCCTTCTTACATATCAAACATCCCACTCTCCCAAGCTCTCTCCAATCCTCCCCTTCTCCCTCTCTTTTACCCCTCCCCTTCCCTCCTCCCCATCTCCACTCCCATGATCCCAACTTTTGCCTGGCGATCTTGTCTGCTTCCAATTTCCAAGAGGATATATATATGTTTTTCTTTGGGTTCACCTTATTATTTAGTTTCTCTAGGATCACAAACTCAATGTCCTTTGTTTATGGCTAGAATTCACTAATGAGGGAGTACATAACATATTCATCTTTTGGGGTCTGGGTTATCTCACTCAGTATAGTTTTTTCTATTTTCATCCATTTGCATGCAAAATTCAAGATGTCATTTTTTTTTTTTACTGCTGAGTAGAACTCTAATGTGTATATGTGCCACACTTTCTTTATCCATTCTTCCATTGAGGGGCACCTAGGTTGTTTTCAGGTTCTGGCTATTATAAATAGTGCTGCTATGAACATAGTTGAACAAATGCTTTTGTCGTATGATTGGGCATCTCTTGGGTATATTCCCAAGAGTGGAATTGCTGGATCCTGAGATAGGTTGACTCTCAGTTTCCTGAGAAACTGCCACACTGATTTCCAAAGTGGTTGTACAAGTCTGCATTCCCACCAGCAATGGATTAGTGTTCCCCTTATTTCACATCCTCTCCAGCATAGGTTATCACTGGTGTTTTTGATTTTAGTCATTCTGACAGGTGTAAGATGGTATCTCAAAGTTGTTTTGATTTGCATTTCCCTGATTGCTAAAAAGGTTGAACATGACCTTAAGTGCCCTTTGGCCATTTGAACTTCTTCTGTTGAGAATTCTCTGTTCAGTTCAGTACCCCATTTTTTAAACTGGGTTATTTAGAATTTTAATGGCTAGTTTCTTCAATTCTTTATATATTTTGGAGATCAGTCCTTTGTCTGATGTGGGGTTGGTGAAGATCTTCTCCCATTCAGTAGGTTGCCTTTTTTGTCTTAATGACAGTGTCCTTTGCTTTACAGAATCATCTCAGTTTCAAGAGGTCCCATTTATTCATTGTTGCTCTTATTGTCTGTGCTACTGGGGCTATATGTAGCAAGTGGTCTCCTGTGCCCTTGTGTTTCAGACTACTTGCCACTTTCTCTTCTATCAGGTTCAGTATGGTCAGATTTATATTGAGGTCTTTAATCCATTTGGACTTGAGTTTTTTGCATGGTGATAGATATGGATCTAGTTTCATTCTTCTACAGGTTGACATTCAGTTATGCCAGCACCATTTGTTAAAGATGCTTTCTTTCTTCCATTGTATAATTTTAGCTCCTTTGTTGAAAATCAGGTGTTTATAGGTTTGTGGATTAATATCCGGGTCTTCGATTCAATTTCATTTGTCAACATTTCTGTTTTTATGCCAATATGAAGCTGTTTTCATTACTGTAGCTCTGTAATAGAGTTTGAAGTAAGGGATGGTAATGCCTCCAGAAGTACTTTTATTGTCTAAGATTGTTTTGGCTATCCTGTTATCTTTTGTTTTTCAATATAAAGTTGATTATTGTTCCCTTAAGGTCTGTGAAGAATTTTGTTGGGATTTTGATGGGGATTGCATTGAATCTATAGATTGCCTTTGGTAGAATTGCTATTTTTACTATGTTGATCCTACCAATTAAGGAGCATGGGAGAGCCTTCAATTTTCTGGTATCCTCTTCAATTTCTTTCTTCAGAGACTTAAAGTTCTTGTCAAATAGATCTTTCACTTCCTTGGTTACTGTTACCCCAAGATACTTTATGATATTTGTGGTTATCTTGAAAGGTGATATTTCTCTGATTTCCCTTTCTGCTTCTCTATTCTTTGTGTATAGGAGGGTTACTGATTTGTTTGAGTTGATTTTGTATCCTGCCACATTACTGAAGGTGTTTATCAGCTGTAGGAAATCTCTAATAGAGTTTTTGGGGTCACTTATGTATACTATCATATCATCTGCAAATAACAAGAGTTTGTCTTCTTCCTTTCCAATTCAAATCCCTTTGATCTCCTTATGTTGTCTTAGTGCTATTGCCAGAACTTCAAGCACCATATTGAAGAGGTGTGGAGAGATTGAACAGCCTTGTCTTGTTCCTGATTTTACTGGAATAGCTTTAAGTTTCACTCCGTTTAATTTTCTGTTAGCTGTTGGCTTGCTATATATTGCTTTTATTATAATTAGGTATGAACCTTGTATCCCTAATCTCTCCACGACCTTTATTATAAAGGTGGGTTGAATTTTGTCAAATGCTTTTTCATCATCTAATGAAATTATTATATGGTTTTTCTCTTTCAGTTTATTTATATGATGAATTAAATTGATAGATTTTCATATGTTGAACTAGCCCTGCATCTCTGGGATGAATCCTACTTGATCATAATGGATAATTTTTTTGATGTGTCCTTGGATTCATTTTGCCAGTATTTTATTGAGAATTTTTGCATTGATGTTCATGAGTGAGATTGATCTGTAATTCTCTTTCTTGGTTGAGTCTTTGTGTGGTTTTGGTATCAGGGTAACTGTAGTTTTATAAAAAGAGTCTGGCAATGACTCTTCCATTTCTATTATGTAAAACACATTAAGTAGTATACTTACTAGCTCTTCTTGGTAGTTCTGGTAGAATTCTTCATTAAAACCATCTGGTCCTGGTTTTTTTTTTGGTTGGGAAGTTTTTGATGACAGCTTCTATTTCCTCGCAACTTATAGGTCTATTTAAATTGTTCACCTGGTCTTGATTTAATTTTGGTATATGATACTTATCTAAAATAATGTCCTTTTCTTTTACATTTTCCAATTTTGTGGCATACAGGCTTTTGCAGTAAGACCTAATGATTTTCTTATTTTCCGCAGTGTCTGTTGTTATGTCCCCCTTTTCTTTTCTGATCTTGTTAATTTGAGTGTTCTCTTTCTCTGCCATTTGATTAGTTTCTGTAGGGGTTTTTCAATCTTGTTAATTTTCTCAAAGAACCAGCTCTTTGTTTCATTGATTCGTTGGATTGTTTTCTGTGTTTCTATTTTGTTGATTTCAGCCCTCAGTTTGATTATTTCCAGGCTTCTACTCTTCCTGGGTGAGTCTGCTCCTTTTTTTCTAGAGCTTTCAGGTGTGCTGTTAAGTCTCTATTGTGAGTTTTCTCCGTTTTCTTTATGTGGGCATTTAGTGCTATGAACTTTCCTCTTAGCACTGCTTTCATGGTGTCCCATAGGTTTGGGTATGTTGTGCCTTTATTTTCGTTGAATTCAAGGAAGACTTTAATTTCTTTCTTTTTTCTTCCCTGACCCAGGAGTGGTTCAGTAGTTGCCTGTTCTGTTTCCATGTGTTTGAAGGCTTTCTGGGGTTAGGATTGTTATTGAATTCTAACATTATTTCATGGTGATCCAATAGTACACAGGTGGTTACTACAATTTTTTTGTATTTGTGGATATTTGCTTTGTTACCAATTATGTGATCAATTTTGAGAAAGGTTCCATGAGATGCTGAGAAGAAGGTATATTCTTTTCTGTTTGGGTGGAATGTTCTATAGATGTCTACTAAGTCCATTGGATTCATTTCATCTGGTAGTTCTTTTATTTCTCTGTTAAGTGTCTGTCTGGTTGACCTGTCCATTGGTGAGAGAGGAGTTTCAAAATCTCCTACTATTAGAGTGTGGGGTTTGATGTGTGCTTTGAGTTCTAGGAATTTTTTGTTTACATATGTGGGTGCATTTATATTAGAAGCGCAGATATTCAGGATTGAGACTTCATCCTGATGAATTGTTCCTGTTATACGTATAAAGTGCCCCTCTCCATCTCCTCTGATTTATTTTAGCTTGAAATCAAATCAAATTTTTAGATATTTGTATATCCACACCTGCTTGCTTCTTAGGTTCATTTTCTTGGTAAACCTTATCCCAACCCTTTACTGTGAGGTAGTGTCTGTCTTTGTGGTAGAGGTGTGTTTCTTGTAAAGAGCAGAATGTTGGATGCTGTTTTCGTATCCATTCTCTTAACCTGTGCCTTTTTATTGGTGAATTGAGTCCATTGATATTTAGCGATATTCATGACCAGTGGTTGCTAACTCCATTTTTTTTCTTTTTCTTTTAGTTGGTGTGTTTCCCTTCTTTGAGTTGTGCTGGTGGAGGGTTTTCAGATGTCTTTGTTATTGTGGGTGTTGTTGGCTTCCTTGGGTTGTGATTTTCTGTCTAGTACTTTTGTAAGGCTGGGTTTGTGGCTACATGTTTTTAAATCTGTTTTTGTCCTGAAATATCTTGCTTTCTCCATCGATGGTGAATGCAAACTTTGCTGGGTATAGTTGTCTGGGCTCGTACCCATGGTCCCTTATTGTCTGCAGCAATCTTTCCAAGACCTTCTGGTTTTCATGATTTCTATTGAGAAGTCAGGTATAATTCTGATAGGTTTACGTTTATATGTTACTTGACCTTTTTCCTTTGTAACTCTTAATATTCTTTCTTTATTCTGTATGTTTTGTGTTTTGATTATTATATGGTGACGGGATATTTTTTTTGATCCTGTCTATTTGGTGTTCTGTATGCTTCTTGTACCTTCATAGGAATATCCTTCTTTAGGGTGGGAAAGTTTTCTTCTATAATTTTGCTGAATATTTTTTCTGGCACTCTTGTCTACTTCCAATCTCCAGGAGGATAACTACATGATTTTCTTCAGGTTCACCTTCTTATTTAGCTTCTCTAGGACCACGAATAATAGGCTCAAAGACCTTTAATTATGGCTAGAATCCACTTATGAGTGAATACATACCATATTCCTCTTTTTGGGTCTGGGGTTCCTCACTCAGTAAAGCATTTTCTATGTCCATCCATTTGCATGCAAAATTCAAGATGTCATTGTTTTCAGGCTGTTGGAGGAATTCTTGCATTGGTGCCTGCCCATCTCCTCCTTCAAATGAATCCAGAAGAGTCTTGGTGACTTGGTCTTTGCTGTGATTGACTGTGTACTTGAGGAATTTTCTTGGTCTGCCCTCTCTTTGGACCCCTCGGCACTGGAACTGGCTGTGGTGGTGGACTTAAGGACCCTGCAGATGGAAAGTAGTGCCCTCTGGATGCAGGACCAGGAACTCTTCCTGGGTCGAGTACCTCATAGACAATAGGGCAGGCTTGGGGGAGGCAGGGTCATGTGGAATAGAGAAGCTTCTGCAGCAGGAGTTGGAGGGGCCCTGTACTCCATTCCCAGACTGGCTGGCCAGGCAGGCACACACTTACATCTCTGGATGGATTTCTTCAGTACAAGAGTAAGGACATACTCCTTATATCTTGCTCTTTAATTCAATTTTATTGATTAGAGTGTTTTTTTGTATGCCAATGCCATCCTATTTTTATTACTATAGCTCTGTAATACAACTTGAAATCTTGGATGGTGGTAGTTATAGCAGTTCTTTTATTATAATGGATTGTTTTAACTATCCTGTTTTGTGTGTGTGTTTCCATATGAAAATGAAGAGTATTTTTTTCAATTTCTGTGAACAATTTTGAAGAGGATAGCCCTGAATCTGTAAACTGTGGTTATGTTTTTTATTATCTACAGTGGCTACCCCTTAAGCCACAGCTTTGGCAAGGGCCTCAGCCTGAGGGGATTGTGTTCCCTCCAGGACCAACTCTTTCAAAGCTACTAAGGGAAACTATCTAAACCGAAAGAACTCACAATTCAAGGTTTGAGGTGGAATTCTGCTTGCTCAGAGAGGCTGAATAACAAATAACTCACCTTCTCCTTTTGCTGGTATCTTCCAAAATAACCTGTCTCTTTCTCTGCCCCCCACTTAAAAACCCTTGCTATACATGATTCCTCCTTACTACCTCCTGTCAGGTACTTGCTGACTCAACCATCTGCTTGCAGGTTAATTTTATGTAATCAAACATATTTTTCAATTATTAACAAAGCAGTAGGAAAAAATGCAAAACTTTTAAGATAATATTCCCCCACAGTCGATTGCTTTTAGTAGAATGGCCATTTCCACAATGTTATCTTACCAACCCATGTACATGAGAAATCTTCTCATCCTCTGGTGTCATTTTTATAGTTACAAATTCACCATAATTAAGACATAGTGATTAATCACAAAACAATATGTAATTATATATTGTAAAATATTTATTTATAATATAAATAAACAAAATTTTTTTCTTGAAGCATGGTCTTGTAGCATGAGTAACTGTAAGCAACATTGTTATACTTTGCAATAGTATGTGTAAAAAGCCTATGTCAGTGCCAAGGTTGAGATTATTTATTTATCACCAGATCAGAAATTCTCAGGGAGTCTTTGCAAGTGCACAACGAAGACCATCTCCACAACAAGTCTGCATCTGTGTTTAGATGATATAACAAAGAGGCTGGAAAACCTGTTTCATTAAGATATGTTTCTGGAAATGGAAGAAGGCAAAACACAGTCTTAGAAAGAATGAGATAAAATCTTTTTGTTGGCTCAATGTCATGTTCCTTAAAGAAAACAGATAAAGAAGGCAAGTTGTAAATTTTATTTTCATCTTGTTTATGGCCAGAGCTGAAGTTTTATTTGGAATGACCAGATCTTTTCAGACAATCACAACATGCTGCATTTTGCCCATGCAGTGATCAATTTAACCCTTCATAATGGCAAAGATTTACTTCTGTCACTGGAAAGTGCTTTGAACTTCCGTCTTGCTTTCTTTTTTTAAAAATCTGTTTATTTATTATGTATACAGTATTCTCGGTATTCTGTCTGCATGCATGCCTGCAGGCCAGCAGAGAGCACCAGATCTCATTACAGATGGTTGTGAGCCACAATGTGGTTGCTCGGAACTGAACTCAGGACCTTCAGAAGGGCAGGCAGTGCTCTTAACCACTGAGTCCTCTCTACAGCCTCCAGTCTTGCTTTCTAATTGAAAAAAATTAATTTGTCATCCATCTAGTTGCATAGTTGCCCAAACAGTTGGCAGTTGAAAGTGCTCACCTTTGCAAAACCTACAGAACTTTTGATCCTTTTCATTGAGTGTTGTAATTGTTGTGGCAGCATCTTCATGGCTAATGCTTAGAGATTAATCATACAGTGAGTTCTAATGACTTTTGGTTCATTCAGTACCAAACATTGAAATCAGATCGACATACCAGCATAGCTGGAGCACCATCCATGCAAACACCACAAACCTTCATGTATGATCCCACTGTGTCACATACATCATGTGCAGTAGTTGTTGTTTCAAGATGTGTGTATAAAAGAAACTTACCTTTAAAGCCACCATCACTAATATGCCTCATGGAAACCAGAACTGCAAACAGCTTGCAGTGTCTGTAGATTCATCGAGTTGGATGCTAAATATTGGAAGTGGAGCAGATTCAACTTCCTGGCTTACTTGATTAAGAATGTTAGTAGACATGTCATCTGTTCTTCTGCAGACAGTGTTGTTAGATAAGGAAACTACACTCAATTGTGTAACAAATTCGTCTCTGATCATAATCTTGAACACTGTCTTTGGTCATTGTTATCAGCAAATCTCCAGCAACTGTGGGAGGCTTCATAGCTCTGGATGCCCTGAGAGCCACCAAATGGGAAGCTTCAGCCACTGCTGTGTTTGTTTGTGGTAATTATCCTAGTGTCAAGTCTGTCTTTCTTAGGTTCATCAGTTTTGCTTCTAAAATAGTTGCTATCCTTGCTGACAGAACTCGAATGCTCATTACTAAAAGGACATTTTTCGTTTGTTCACCTTCATAGATTTGGTTTATAGAATTTCACAATAAATAACACATTTCAGTTTCTCACTCTGTGTTGTAATTATTGACATAAAGTCATACTGTAAAAAATTCTTACCATGTTTTCTTTTTTTAACATTCTTCTCAATATGAACCATTGTCATGGGGTGGTTTTCTAATGAAAATAATATATAACAATAGCCTTATATATGGCATAGTTCAGTCAATACAGTTAAGTTTTTTGTTATTTACCTTTCTTTTTTTTATACCTGTTACTATCACAAGAGGGCAGTATTCCCACCAAGCACAGCTGAGTAAAAAAAGACCAATCATCCAGATTAAGATCCCATAGTAATACATGCATATTTATAAAAATAATGCAAATATATTACATATATAAATACACCCCCCACCCACATATATATACACAAATGCACACATATTGTAGTAGTTGATGTTACAGTATATGATTTTATATTTACCCAGTAATTATAACTCATGAAGCATCCTTTTACCTCCAGTACTGCTGCTTTCAACAAAATAGCTGCTCTGTACACATGTGGGACTGGTATGCATATGTACATTATGTCACCAGCCCTGTCATATACAGCCACATTTGTCCAAGTGTATGTGTAACAGGGTTGGCGTGTTGCTGTCTGCCCTCCTTGTGCTTCTATGTGGGACTATCTGCATGTGGGCAGACCCTCCTGGAGGCAGAGATGGATATAGGAGCCATGTCTCACTTCCTAAAACCATCAGAAATATGTGTTTTCCGGCAACCCCTGTGTAGGAATCATTTGCCTTCCAAAGAGGTTGTGACCCAAAGATAACTGTTGTGTTTCTTGAGTACAGTAGAATGGATCCTGTTTTTTAAATCTATTCTGTTAGTCTGTGTCTTTTTATTGGGGAGTTGAGACAATTAACCTTGAGAGTTATTTATGAACAGTGTTTTTGGTTTGGTTTAATTTGATTTGGTTTGTTCTTTTGAGACAGAGTTTCTCTGTGTAGTTCTGGCTGTCCTAGGAACTCACTCTGTAGACCAGGGCTGGCCTAGAACTCACAGAAATTCTCCTCCTCTGCTCCTGAGTGCTGGGATTAAAGGTTTGCACCACTCCCAACTGGGATGAACATATTTTATTGATACATTTATATATTATGATAGTGTGGGTATTTTCTACCCTTTTTTGATTTATTGTTCTAGGCTTTTTTATTCCTGTGTCCTTTGGGGTGTGGTTAACCTGATTAGACTGAAATTTTTCTTCTGTAGACCTGGGTTGGTAGACAAAAATTGTTAAAATTTGATTTTATCATGATTTGAATTTTTTTTCTTTTCAGTTGATCCTGATGGATGGTTTTGCCAGATATAGTCTCCTGGGTTTCTGTCTGTCATCTCTCAGAACTTGTAGAACATCTGCCCAGACCCTTTTGGTTTTCAGAGCCTCCATTTAAGAAAACAGGAGCTACTTGAATGAGCCTGATGACTTGGTCTTCTCCCCTTGTGACTTTTAGTATCCTTTCTTTGTTCTGTACATTTAGTGTTTTGATTATCATGTCTTACAGGGGATTTCTTTTCTGTCTGTCTTTTTGGTGTATTTCCACATGTAGGAGTGTGGTGACTGTAGGATCATGGGTACAGTCTTTCCACAGGTAGTGAGTGTGGTGACTGTAAGGTCACTGGTACAGTCTCTCTACAGGTAGGAGTGTGGTGACTGTAGCATCACTGGTATAGTTTCTCTGCAGGTAGGGAGTGTGGTGACTGTAGGTCACTGGTACAGTCTCTCTACAGGTAGGAGTGTGGTGACTGTAGCATCACTGGTACAGTCTCTCTACAGGTAGGGAGTGTGGTGACTGTAGGGTCACTGGTACAGTCTCTCTACAGGTAGGAGAGTGGTGACTGTAGGGTCACTGGTACAGTCTCTCTACAGGTAGGAGAGTGGTGACTGTAGGGTCACTGGTACAGTCTCTCTACAGGTAGGGAGTGATACAAAGGATAGGAGGAAAGCTAAGAGGGACAGAGAGAATCCTGGGCTGAACAAAGAAGGGCAGTCCCTGTGGAGTTGATGTAGGGTAGGAGGTGTGGCTCCTCTATACAGGCTCTGGCAGGATTCACCCTAGAACATTTTATTGGACATAATTCTTTTAGTGTTTATTGAAACATTTACTTAACGTCTTCTTTTCCACCTACCAGCCCACGTTGGGAAGCTATGCTTCTCTTACACACATTTGCATTTTCTCAGTTGAAATTTTCTTTTCTAAAGGACTCCAACTTGTAAAAGTTGACACTAGCCAGCACAGACCTCTTTTCTCTTAAGTCTTTAACCATGTTTCTAAAAAGTTTAGAGTAAGTCAGAGCCTAGTTAGGAAAACATTAGTAGCTCTGAGTGTGAAAAGTTGATCGAATGTAAAAGGAGAATTAACTAAATGTATATAAAATAGAAAGAACCAAGAAGGGAACTCATGAATTCATCTAAAGGTATAAGAGTGGTTCTGAGGACGGGGCAGCACGTGGAATGCTAGGAGACATAGGCAAAAAAGGTAGCTGTATGTGGCCCTGGCACCTGTATGTATGTGTGGAAATACTGCATTGTCTCCTCTAGTGACATTTAAACTTGGTATGTTCCAGACAGAGAGAGGAAATTGAGACAGTTCAGGATATGGCAACAGTAGACGGTCATTTTATCCACAGGCTAGAGGGGCAAAAGTTGGAAACATAATTACTTTCTCATTGCTATTATTTATAAAATATCTGAAGGAGGCAGTTTAAGAAGGAATGCTCTATTTTGGCTCAAAGCCTAAGAGTATGTGGCTCACCATGGCCAGGAAGGCATGGGCAGGAGGGTCATGGCAGCCAGAGTGTGTGTGAGGGACCTGGCTACATTGTTTTTTCCTTAGGAAGCAAAGATCTTGACTAGGAAGCTGTTCTGGCCCATAACCCTCCAGCCTTGTCCCTATGGCCCAGTGCCTTCCAGCGAGGCCCCATGTCCAGATGGCTCCAGAGCTTCTAAGGACAGTGCACCAGTTGTGAAAATGGTATTTAAACACAAGAATCAAGAGTGATATTTCACGCCATACTACAACATAAAGTAATGGAGCCCAGTTAGGGGTCGCCAGCTAAACGGGGACTTGCCTTCTCATCAGCCCCATCGCATCTGTCAGATATGTCCTGGCACTGGTCAGCGTGGCTGAGATAAGGCATCGATGTGCTGGTGAGCAAGCCCCAGCCCAGAGCACTATATCGTACTCTGACACCAGGTGAGGGCAACTTCTTCCTCCCAGCCCTTTAGCGGGTTCCTAACGCCTGCCAGAAAAGACACAGTCACTGAATTCTATTCTCTTCTTTCCTCCTTCCTTCTTGTTCTGTCTTCCTTTATTTTCCAAGAAATATTAAAGAATAAATCAAGGAGGAAAGCAGAAGAGTGCTTGCTGTGAACAGATAACAGGTCCTGTCCATATGGGTTTCGGTGCACATTTCTTACCATCAGACTTCTAAGTGTTATCTGGCCTTATAAGAACATCTTTGCTTTTGAATAGACATCAAGGCTCTGGGTTCCAGATGAACCACTGTTCCTTGTGCTGGCTTTTGACTGAGTGCCAGCCTAGGAGGATCCCTAATAAGTTCAGGCACCTCGATGAATGACTGGGAATTCATGTTGTTTTTTAATTCCCAGTTCTTCTGACCCTTCTGGATTAAAAATTGGCTCTTGTTCTCTATTCTGCTGTTTAAAATACAAAGCATGAGTCACAATTCCTAATTTTCTGTTTCCTAAGAAAAAGATGACCTCAGTATTTGTGAGGCACACAGGTCCTTGTGCTCACAGATAAGCACAAGTTGAACCAGGAATGTTTAAGCACACAGGGTTGTCTTTTCCAAAGGAGAGATGTATAGCCTGTTTTCTACCCGGAAGGCCGGAAGTGGCTGTGGTTACTAGCCTGGTAACCTTCGTGCTATCTGGGTGGCTGCATCCTCCTTCAGACCCTTATTGTGAACTTATCAATCTGTAGAACCCATCTTTCTGGAAGATGTCACATGTACTTTACAAAGAGTTTCAATATACTCATGTAAACATGGGACTGTTTTAATTATTACCAGAAAAACTTCTCCAAACTGTGCTGTGCAGAAATGTGCCCAAAATAAACTACTTTGGTGTGGGACAATTCTGTATTCTGTCAATTATGTTTTAAATAAATGCTAATTGGCCAGTAGCCAAACAGGAAATATAAGTGGGACAATCAGACAGGAAGTAGAGGTAGGGCAATGAGAACAGGAGTATTCTGGGAAGAAGGAAGCTCTTTCCCCAGTCCTGTCCAGACACTGAAGAAGCAGTATGTGACCTGCCCTGCTGAGTAAGGTACTGAGCCACATGGCTAACACAAACAATAATAATGGGCAAATAATGGGCTATATAAGTTATAAGAGTTAGCCAATAAGCAGCCTGAGCTGATGGGCCAAGCAGTGTTTTAATAGATATGGTTTCTGTGTGATTATTTCAGAACTAAGATAGCTGAGCAGCCGGGGCTTGGGGTCAGACTCCTGAAGACTCCGAACCAGAATTGACTACTTAATTGTGCTAAACCAAACTTCCTGCTTGCCTGCTGTGGATAGTTACTGTAGTGGTCGCAAAGATCTCCAGATCAGCATCTTAACTTGTTCAGTGTACCTTTCTAGCCTGAGGCTCAAGACCCATGTCACGCAGATGGCAGTGGGATCAGGGAGCATAGGGACCATCTGACTTTGCAATGCCATTCCTTTTCTTTGGAGTACAAAGTTTTATGGTTTTTTTCTTTCCAAATCTTTTTTTTATGGACAAGAAATTGAAGAATATATTCTAATAATTCTCCCTACTTCTATCTTTTAGTTATAGCAGTGTTTTTTAATTTCATGATACATTAATGGATTATAATTCACAATTTGAATGAAGTTATTGGTAGATGTTATAGTTGTTATACAATTTAGTGCCACAGTGCTCAGATGCAAGAGGCTTTGCAAAATCATAGAACTGGGATTGTAGTTCACAAGTCTGCATTTTGATTGCTTGTGGTTTTCTGGAGGGGAGAGGACTAAACTTATCTGTGGGTATAAGAATACATGTTTAGTGTGGAGTTAGGGACTGTGCTAGTTCAGGAAAGGGGCACTTCTGGTTCTCTTCCAAGGTCCATGGCTTTACTACCTCTGTGTAAGTGGCTAATTTTCCAGTACCAGAGATATGATTTCCCACTTGTTGAGTGGGTTGTATGTACAATTAAGGGAGCTGTTGATGACCACCTAGGTAGGCATGCTGCTAAGGCATCCTCAGGAAAATAGCAATAGGCATGCTAAAATGGAGACCTAAAACCCGCAAGGCCTCAGCCCTACACAGAGAACTCCAGACAACAAAGAAATGTCAAGTGGGAAGAAATAGTCTTCCCCAGGGCAGAGCACACCAGTTTGGCTATCCAAATTCTAAATGGCCAGCCATGAAAGTATACATATGAGTACCATTATACAGATTCAGTAGGTTATGTTAGGTTTTGTGTGTGTGTGTGTGTGTGTGTGTGTGTGTGTGTGTCTATGTGTGTGTATATACATATATGGATTAACAACGATTAATGAAAAAAGATGTGTGAATTTGAAAGATCAAAGGAGATATATGAGAGGATTTGAAGGAAGAAAAGGAAGGGAGAAATGATATAATTATATTATAATTTCAAAAATAAAAGAATTGGAAAATATCACCACATTGATGAATATGCTGGAGTCTTCAGCACATTATCTCCTTCTGTCTTTGAACTGGAGTTACAGACAGTTGTGAGCAGCAATGTGGTTGCTGGGAATTGAACCTGGGTCCTCTGGAAAAAAAGCAAGTGATCATAACTGGTGAGCCATCTCCCCAGTCCCCCAAATGGTATTTTTATTGTTTTTATCTCTTATTAAAATGTTTACCTGACTTCTCTCATATTTTAAGTATCTTATTGTAGTGTGTATGTGTGTGGGAGAATTATCTGTAGTCTGTAAATCATGTATTTTAATAAAACGCTGATTGGCCAGTTAGGAAATATAGGCAGAAAAACCAGACAGGAAGTAGAGGTGAAACAAAGAAAACGGAAGTATTCTGGGAAGCAGAAAACTCCCTCTGCCATTCCTGCCCAGATCACCGAAGAAGCAACATGTGAGCTGACAGCTGAGAAAGGTACTGAGCCGTGTACTAACATAGATAATGATAATGGATTAATATAAGTTACAAGGACTAATAGGAAGCCTGACCTAATGGGCCAACCAGTTTATAACCTTATGGAGTCCTGTGTGTGATTTTCTTTGGGATATGCTGGCTGTGGGGTACCGGGCGGGACAGAAACCCAACAAGCCGGCCCTACATATTACATGTATGCTCATGTTTCATTATGGCCCCATGTAGCTTAACTAATAATTTATATCGACTAGATTCAATGTTAATTTTAGTTGATACTAGAAGGTATCAACTGTGGATGATCAAAAGAGATTAAATGCTTTATTATTTATTAAATTTGTGGGCAAGGTATGGTTCATAAGCCAGTCATTATGGCCTGGAATTTGGATAACTACTTACTTGGTGTATATTCTTAGGTAGTTACTTAATCTCTCCATGCCTATATTTCTTACTTGGAAAATGAGATCATTAAGGTAATTATCTCATCAGGACACTCTGAGGATTAGATGATGTAATGCACTTAGATCAGTGGGTGGTAGAAAGTAAACCCTCAGTAAATATTGAGTGTTGTGATTATTGTTGTCACCACCATCTTCATCATCTCTGCTGGACTCTGTGCTTAGCTTGTGGAGAAATATCAGTGGGAACTGAAGGACCAGGATGTGGTGGTGAGGAAAACACCATAAAAAAGGGAACTATGTGGAACTTTGTTAGTTTGTAATGAATAAAATGCTTTGGCGTTTGTGGTTTGAAATACTAAATTATTGACATTTTTTTAAAAAAACTTTATATAACTTTATTTCATGTGCATTGGTATAATGATGTCAGATTCTCTTGAACTGGAGCTACAGACAGCTGCGAGCTGCCATGTGGGTGCTGGGAATTGAACCCTGGTCCTCTGTAGGAGCCGTCAGTTCTCTTAACCACTGAGCCATCTCACCAGCCCCAATTATTGACATTTTTATTGACCAGGTTTTCAGCAGGAATAGTAAAAGTACCTGGACTGCATTTTTAAAATCTAGGAATTTATTGCTGATTCAAATAAAAATTAATATGATAGTCATTTTGTGACCTAGACAACAAGTATATTTAGCAGTCATAAAAACTGCAAACATGGGGCTAGAAAAAAAATCTCTCAGTGTTTAGAGCTGCCTGTCTTTCCAGAGGACTGGCTTCATTTCCCAACACCCACATTTCCAGGGCATCTGACACCCTCATACAGACATGTGCAAACAAAATGGCAAAACACATAAAATTTTTAAAAATTACAATAAAAAAATCCCTGCAGACTTCACAGTGATTATCTGCTACTGAAATGCTGAATGAACTTTTCAGCTAGCAAGTGTAAAGTGACCTCTCACCTACCCACGTGCACTCATCACGATTTTCATACACGCTAAAATGAAAATTCTCTCTCCCAGAACAGTTAATAGTCTTTCCATCCATATTAGCATGGCTTTGCAAACTCATTTTCTTAGTGCTTGCCCTTATTCTGGTCTAGTGCTATGCTGCACTGGGGCAGAGATCACCTTTATGTTTGTTGCTCCATTAGAAACACTTTGCTTTTTCCCAGTGAAAGTATATGCAGAGTGTTCACTCTGTAAAACTAATGTAGCAAGGGTATTTGTACAACACTTGTGTTTACAGTGTATTACTTGGTTGCATCATGGGTAATTTTCCACTATTTCAACATGTACATGTGTACTGGGTCTTTTTCATGTTGTTACGTGGGATTGTTCGACTTCTTGTAACCAGAGCGAAGTCTCCCAACTATACCAAGCAGTCACTCCTCCTCTGGTGCCATCCCTAGATGCTTACAGATAAAATTGTCATCCGGTGCATGAGTAAAGAAGAATATTTTAGGAAGAAAGTTTTGCTTGTCCGAAGGGCAGTTATTGGCATACCACACAATTAATAAAACTCACACTGTGTGCTTGCACATGCCTGGGTTTCACATGTGCTCTGCCGGCTCCTTTATGGTCTTCTCGACTTACTGTATATGAGCTGTGAATTTTCATCTGGCAACTTAGGCCAGGAGTACTTTCCCTGGAATACATGCATCAGGCATCATTAGTTCCAGGTCACAAACTATTTTCCAAAACAACTTGGAATGTAAAGGGATCTTATTTACCTATTCTGCGTAGGCCATTACCATGACATTTAATAGGTGAGTTACAAGTTATCAACAGAATCAAACTATGTTTCCCACAATACTTACTCCTCAGAATTAAATTAGCCTGTGGACAGTGTGGTATATGGGAGGGATGTGACTCCTCATCTATTTATTATTTGTCAAAATAAAGGGGGAAAATGTGAGAATGAAGAATGTGTATGTAAGAGAAAGACAGGAATGGAGTGTCTATGAGTGAGAGCATGACCGTGGAGAGATGGATGGAGACCCATCGACCTGCACACGCTCAGACCTCTGCTAGCCTGAGGTTGGAGCAGACGTGTAGTTAGAGCAGGGAAGAGAATTCTTCACTCTTTATTTTAGCAGGTTTACTACACAAAGCATCTGCAGTCTTTCCCTCGACCTCAGGATGGAGACTTGATGTCTGTGTTCTCTTTATGTTGATTTGCAGCAGAATTCCCTCTTCTGGTTGGCACACTGCCTTGGCTTGGCGGTCTGCAGATGATCCCGGAATGTGCTGGCCTTTATTCTCACAGCCGCTTCGGCTTCCAACCTTGGCTAATGCTGCCCCCAGGAGTTGAGTCCTGAACTCACTTTGTATGTATTTCTTCTTTCTGAATCAGAGATGTGGGTTGTTTAAAGCCTTGGGCTAAAAGCAGTATCAACTTACTCCTCATGTCTATAGTTGTTTTCCCCTTATTCTCTGTCCAGGTCGGCTCATCCTGCCTTATCATGAGAGATTTTGTGGATGTAGTGGATCCCATACTTTGCTTGGGTTTCATTAGAGACAAATGCCTAGCTAAGCCAGATTCCTCCCAGTCTTACAACAAATGAAAGGTCAAGTCCTCATGCTATTTCTATATTATATTTTTGCTTATTCAGATAAATTTAATAGAAACTATAATTTTGACAGGGAATGAAAAACATTCCATGTGGAGATGGCTTCATTTTCAGATTTATTTGTGTGTGTATGTGTGTGTGTGTGTGTGTGTGTGTGTGTGTGTGTGTGTGTGTGTGTGTTGCATTCACGTATGTGTGTGAGTGCCTACAGAGACCAAAAGTGGGTTCAGATACCCTAGAACTGGAGTTGTAGCCCCATTTGATGTGGGTGCTGGAAGCTAAACTCAGGTCTTTGGAAGAATAGCAGGTGCTCTTAACTACCAAATCACTTCCCCAACCCTGTGGAAATGGCATTTTATGGGCAGAGGTATTTATTTTATCACTGAATTATTTTTATGTATAGAGGCGAAAGCTCCTGTCTTGGAGACTTAGCTAGGATTCTGGCGTTTTCTAGTTTTAGCCGTCTTTTAAAAGCCACTTTCAGAACAAGAGTCTCTAAATTACAAAAACAAGGAGAAGCCAAAGGAGAATGTTTTACTTGATGGGCTGTTGTGGAAGAATAGTTAAAGATGTGCTGCATTTGTTTACACTGTGGAACATTTGTTTAATGATGCAAAGATGTGTTGCATTCTTTTATGTTGCATTTGTTTAACTCTGTAAAGTTGTGTTACTTTGCCTGTCTAAAACGCCTGATTGGTCTAATAAAGAGCTGAAGGACCAATAGTAAGGCAAGAGAAAGGTTAGGTGGGACTGCCAGGCAGAGAGAATAAAGAGGAAGAGAAATCTGTTGGGAAAAAATCTAGAAGTGAGAGAAAACGAAGAGGACACCAGGAGCCAGCCACACAGCAAGAAGTAAAGAAAAATATACAGAAACTGAGAAAGGGAAAAGACAGGAGGCAAAAGGTTGTCAGGATAATTAATTCAAATTATCTGATTATTTATTCACAAATAAATAAATAATTCAGAAAAGCTGTCAAGAAACTAAGCATGGGCATTCATAAGTAAGAATAAGTCTCCATGTGTGATTATTTGGGAACAAGGTGGAAGGTCCCCCAGAAGAGCAAAGAGCCAAAAAGTCAAAAACCAACCAACAACAAGGAGTAAGTTTTATAATCTTGCTCCTGTTTGTAATAGAATAAAAGCTGAAAACATCAAACATACGTTACTAGATACTACTGTGAGAAGTAAAGTGTAATGGAGCACTGCTCTGCGGTACAGAGTGTAATGGAGCACTGCTCTGCGGTACAGAGTGTAATGGAGCACTGCTCTGAGTTACAGAGTGTAATGGAGCACTGCTCTGTGATACAGAGTACAATGGAGCACTGCTCTGCGGTACAGAGTGTAATGGAGCACTGCTCTGCGGTACAGAGGGTAATGGAGCACTGCTCTGTGGTACAGAGTATAATGGAGCACTGCTCTGCGGTACAGAGTGTAATGGAGCACCGCTCTGCGGTACAGAGTGTAATGGAGCAGGGCTTTGCGGTACAGAGTACAATGGAGCACCGCTCTGCAGTACAGAGTGTAATGGAGCACTGCTCTACAGTACAGAGTGTAATGGAGCACCGCTCTGCGGTACAGAGGAATGGCCACTGTGAATGAATGTCAGTCATTTTACTGACTGAAAAACATAGAGCCTCCCCATAAAATGTATATAATTATGATCTTCATATAGAAAATGGTGACAAACCGAAACTAAAACACTGCTAATATAAAGCAGATTAGTCTAGGACAGGGCCTGGGCCTTCAGAGAGTATTAAAAGGGGGTAGGAGAAGTTTCTGGAAACACTGTCGTGTGTGCTGTCTTGATGGATGATGACTTTGAAGTGATGTACATATTTGAAATCTGTCAGCAGTACAGTTTCCAAAGGCATGAAATTTGTGTGACATTAATGTTGCACTATTTTTGTTAACTACGCATCGATCGCCCTTTCTCAAGGTTCAGGACCACCTCAGAGGAGGGACTGTGAGAGCCGGAGGCCGGAGGACCAGGGACAGCGGCATCTTCTGCCGTGACAGATCACTGTGCTCACAGTGTCCTCGCTGAATCCCCAGGGCATGGGCTTGTGTGTCATCTTTTCTCTTTGCCCTTTCAGCAATGCCTCACCTCAAATATGTGGGAAATAAATTTTAAAAAGAATAATATAAAAAAATAGGAAAACTTAGCTTTTAGGGTTTGAAGATGAATCCATTCATTGCTTAGATAAAATTTGTCTCAGGTTTATGTATTTTAAATGTGAATGAAATGGAGATTCATTGGGCTTTCTCTGGGCACGTCTCTCTCCTTGCAGCCTTTGTGTAGGTGTTTTGATTCATGGAGGTGTCTGTGCTCCTCACATCTTACACCCAGTTTGTATTTTTAGTTTCTCTATCTATTTTCACTCAGTGAGAGACTGGTTAAGTGACTTCTTTTCCAGTAAGCATGTAACTTCCTAGCTTTTCAGACTGTTGTGTTTTGTAGAGACAGTGGCTCATTTCTGTACACAGCATTTAGGTGTGAGGCTGACTACTGTGAGGTAGAGACACATTGTAATCTGTTGTCTAAGTGGAGCTTCACAGCTGCCCAAACCACAAGGGTTTCAGTTTTCTTTAGAATTTAAATTGAAGGAGAATGGCAGATATTTGGAAAGACTCTGTGCTGTAAGGGGAGTTCTGACAAGATAAATTGTGCACATGTGATGAACTTGCTTATTGTCTGATGTGATAATGGTGTCGTTTTTGAGATGCCCTGAAATATTGATTTGGGATTATTCTTAGAGACTTGAGTGGTGTGACTCTGGGGCAGTGAGACACCTAGGATAGGTGTGAAGACGTGAATGCTGTCTGTGGCTTCACAGAGCTCCCCACCGGCATTCTGCAGACCGTTGTGTGACATCACATTGACCTCATAGCTTCATAGAACTCCCCCACCTGCATTTTGCAGACTATAGTGAGATGTCATTTTCACTCATGGCTTCATACAACTCCCCCACCTGTGTTCTTCAGACCACTGTGTGACATCATGTTGACCCTGTGACTTCATACAACTCCCCCACCTGTGTTCTGCAGACTGTTGTGTGTCATCACGTTAACCTCGTGACTTCATAGAACCTCCCACCTGTGTTTCTTGGACTTTTGTGTGACATCACATTGACCCCGTGGCTTCATAGGAGTCCCTGACCCTGTGTTCTCTGGACTGTTGTGAGACATCATGTTGATGCACTGGCTTCCTAGAACTCCGCCACCTGTGTTCTTCAGACTGTTACAACATTATACCCATTATGCACCATAAGGAGGGAGGGAGGAAGGGGGAGAGAGAGAGAAAGAGAGAGAGAAAGAGAGAGAGAGAGAGAGAGAGAGAGAGAGAGAGAGAGAGAGAGAAAACACTAATGGTCTCAAATATTTTAATAATTCACCACATAAGCAGTCACTGATGGATGTCCTGATGGCTGCAGGACAAAGACTTGGAAGCTGTGTTTCTCCTGACAGCCCTGAGCAAGGCCAGAAGAGGGGTCTATAAGCATAAAATTACAGACATTTATTGTCAAATTACAGCTACAATTTTCACCAATCAGGAATCAAAAATTAGGGACATTCTTTGTGTGAAGTTCCATCATCGTCAACTGACAAACAATGCAAGCCTTTCAGTCCAACCAACCAGACTCCTTTGTTCCCTCTGTTAAGAACAACCATGTTCTAGAGAACTAAAGAGACACAATGACTATGTCTATGGTTTACGGAGGTGGTCGGTCAGCCATTGGAAAGGTTTCAGCTACCCTAGGGCTTGGGAACCTGAACTTTATTATTAATTTTTTCATTTATTTTATATCCAACCACAGTTTTCTCTCCCTCCTTTCCTCCATTTCCATCCCCCACCTCCCTACTGCCCTTCTCCCTATCCACTCCTCCTGTTTCTGTTCAGAAAGGAGCAGACCTCCCATGGGAGTCAACAAAGCATGGCATATCAAGTCGAGGTAGGCCTAAGCTCCTCCCCTTGTATTAAGACTGGGTGAAGTAACCCAGTATGAGAAATAAGTTCCAAAAAGTCAGCTCAAACATTAGGGACAGGCCCTGATCCCGCTGCTAGGAGTCCCACAAATAGACCAAGTTACACAACTGTCACCTATGGAGAGCACCTAGATGTGTCCAATGCAGGCTCCCTAGCTATCAGTTCAGAGACAGTGAGTTCCTATGAGCCCAGATTAGCTGTTTCTCTGGGGAACCTGAACTTTGTCCTACAGGTAAAATGGAGTCTGAAGTCAGAATGGCAGAACTTTGACCAAGGTGCTTTGTTGCTCCCTTCAGTTGTAGTGTCAAGACATGAGGAAGTAAGCTGCACCGTCATCTGCCTCCGCAGACTTCTTAACGCTGCACGTGGGGACCTTTCTTCCCAGTATGGCAAGGCCGATGCCTCCTCTTTAGGCATGGTTTCTGTAGAGATAGTGCATATTAAATTTAAGGGCTGATAATAAATAGAAGATAGGTGGCTAATTAAAATTTTCCTTTACTGATAAAGCCAGATCTGGTGATTCATGATGGTATATGGAGCTGCAGCTTATAGTAGCATGTACTTAATGAAGCTTCACAGGTGATGCCGTTACATTTAAAATTCTTATTTGAGGTATTGTACTGACTGGTTTTGTGTGTCAGCTTGACAAAAACTAGAGTAGTCAGCTGAGTAAATGCCTCCTTGAGATCCAGATGTAAAGCATTTCCTCATTTAGTAATCAATGGGGAGGGTCCAGCCCATGGTGGGTGGTGCTGGTCCTGTGTTCTCTTATAAGAAGGTGGAGTGAGCAAGCCTGGGAAGCAAGCCAGTAAGCTGCTCCCCTCCATGGCCTCTGCATCAGCTCCTGCCTCTGGGATCTTGCCCGCCCTGTTTGAGTTCCTGTCCTGACTTCCTTCAGTGATGAACAGCACAGCATTGCTATGTTGAAGTGTAAGCCCAATCAATAAACCCTTTTCTCCCCAACATGCTTGTCATGTGTTTCATCACAGCAACAGAAACCCTAAGACAGGTAAGACTGTGAAGCTGTCCATATGTTACAATTTGTAATTCACTGTTTAATAAAACCACCTTGATTTTTAACAATTTTTTGTATTTTGGATATTTTATTTTGATAATTTCTTTAATGTTTAAAACTACATTATAGAACTTCTTTGAATTTGTTAAAATTGACAAGTATGTATAGTTAAAAATAAAGACCTCAGCTGGATGTGGTGGAACACACCTTTAATACCAGCTCCTGGGAGGCAGAGGCAGGCAGGTCTGTGAGTTTAAGGCCAGTCTGGTCTACAGAATGAGTTTCAGGACAATCAGGGACACACAAAGAAATACTGTCTCAAAAAGTCAAAATAAATAAATAAAAATAAAAGTAAATTACTAAAGAAGAAAAAAGAATATCTGGTCTATTTAGAATATAAAATATGGTTAATTATGTTTACAATATAAAAAATATTCTATCAATATTTTCTACGTGGTCTTTCTCAAAGTAAAAAACAATGATGTGTATGTTTTAGGACAGCAAAGGAGGATGCGTGAGTGTTCAGTGATTAGTAGTACAGCAGGCCTGAAGGGAGGACGTTATTCAGTAAACTCCAGCCAGCACAGTGCATGATGAAATCGGAATCAGATTTCATAAAAATAAACGTCTTATAAAATAGGTCATGTCTGGAGTTTTTAAAAGTTCACTCAACATTCACTGTTCATCAAACACTATCATATACAAACCCTGAGTGTAAAGGATGTGCCTGCAGAGGTGCGCAGTGTAAGTGTGGTGGGGGAAAAGGAGACAGACCAAAAATCACAGTCCAGAGCTGTGGCCTCACGGCCTGCTATGCTGCTCTCAGGCCCCTGCCTTAGCACTGCTGCTTCTGTCACACTACATTAGTGTGTGCACGCTACATTAGTGTCGTCACTAGCCTACACAAACACACTTCTTATAGTGCAAAGTATGAGAAACACAGAGGGAATGGCTCAGTGCTCACTGTTTGTATGGGACCAGCACTGAAGCCAGGGCCTCTCCTATGCTAGCCAAGTGCCACACTAGCGTTCCACCCCAGACCTTGAATGTTACTTGTGAGTGAAGGTAATCATTAAAAGTATAATTTGAGATGAAAATATCCTTATGTTTTTATCTTGAATGTTAAAATAAAAAAAAATTAAGTGAAAGAGGGATAAATGGACAAATAGTACACATTTTGGGGATGACATTTTCAGCAATCAACTTTATGAAGAAGTTTACATGCTTTTGACAAACATATGATTATAAAGTTATGAAAGTTACATAAGAAAAATGTGGGCTAAAAAATCTACAGAGAAACCATCTCAAAAAATCAAAAAAAAGAAAAGAAAAATATGTACACTGTAAAAAAATACAGCTGAAATAATAATCTATAATCTCTGCAAAGTTCCTCACCATGGAGGGCAGCATCTCCTCAGGGTACACAGCACAGTAACAGCAGCTATTGTGAGAAATGCCCTCTCTTGGGAATAATCAATAGCCATCAGGTGCACAGAAGCAAGGGTGAGGCAAAATGAGGGGCTGCCAAGCCTCAGTCCATCCGCAACCCGACCTTAGCAGTGCGGCCTTGAAGCTTGACACCACAGGAAAATTCCAGTGACAGTATGTAAAGTTTAAAAGTGAAAGAGGCCAGCAATTCCACATTAGCATAGCTGACTAAGCTTCATAGTTATAAGTCCACAACTCCCCCTTATTATGGCAAAATCACGTTCAGCCACAGTTTGGCTTCATTTGAACTTTAGACCTTAATCCAATAAGACAGGAATGAACAGGGGCTATTAGGGGCATTTAAAGGAAGGGGTTTGTCATGGTCTTTCTGTTGCTGTGATAAAACATATTGACCAAAATCAATGCAGGTGAGAACAGCTTCACTCAGCTCTCAGTTCTAGGATTTAGTCCACTGTGTGGGTGCAACACAGCAGGAGCTGGTGATATCTTAGCAGGTGAGATCTACAGACCAGAGCAGAAAGAAACAAATGCACACATACAGTGTTCAAATAGCCTTCTCTTCTACTGCTTAATTCTGGTCTCAAACCCAGGGAAGGTGCCATTCACTTTCAGCTGGAGATCTACATAACCCGCAAGGCATACCCTCAGGCCAACCAAATCCAGAGGACTTCTCACTGATGTGTCAAACTGACAGTTTCCCACCCCAAATCTGAATCTCTTTGGGTTCAAGGCAAGTTTCCTTTGTTTTGGAAGGTTAGAAGAACTTCAGCAGTAAAGAAGGTATGGCATCTACATAAGAAGGTGAAAAAGACAAGATCTCCTGAGTGAATTGGGACTGTGGGAGTCAAGGGAGAGGGTAGAAGGGGAGAGGAGGAAGGGAGGGGAATGGAGAAAAATTTATAGTTCAATAAAAACAATAAAAAAGGAAAAATTAAAAATGTATGGATATAAAAAGTATGGCGAACACAGAAGAGGTTTAGACCTTGGATGGTGCAGAGGGGTAGAAGATGAAGCTGGCCTGCAGATGGTGAGACTGCGCTGGAACTTTCTTCTAAGAGATTTAGGGAAATGCTGCTGCTCAGCGTGCATCATCCAGTGGGGCTCTGAGCAGCAGCAGTGCGGATACCACATACGTGGTCAGAGCACCCAGAAGCTGCTGGAATAGTAGACTCAAATGCTGTGGGTTAGTAACCGTGATGACTCGATGTGAAGGGAGGAGGGGGTGTAAGAAATTGCCTGAGCTTCCTGGTAGAGGAAGTACTGTGAACCCTCAGAGACAAGAGAGACTTGTGAATTGTGGCAATGTTGAACTTTACGCTATTTAGTTCAAGAGAGTTGGACTAGGAGCATGTGGTCTCTGCGCTAGAGCTGGGTCACATGTCAGGTGTGGTGAGGAATACCTAGGGAGATACAGGTAGATAAAGTAACAGGGTGGGGAAAGAGTGCCCTTGAGGAAGTGGTGTGGGGGAACACAGGAGTTTTCAGCTTTCCTTTGGTAGACAAACAGGCTTTCTGAGAAAGAAAGGAGCTGAAGCCCAGGGTCAAAAGCCCAAGATCTGGCACATGATTTCTAAAGAGCTGTCATGGAGCAGGAAGAGCCATAACAGTGGGCCTGACAGCTAGGGATGTGCTTTGAGGAGGTCAGAGGACCTTGGGTGGGCAAGTGAATGGACAGGGAATGAGAATGGGTGAGATCAGAGAAACCACACTGAGCCTGAGCATGGCAAAGGAGTGTCAGATGTGAGAGGCATCACTGTAACTTCCGTGTTGTGATTTGCCTGGGAATGGGACAATAATGTAAGCAGTAGACCAAAGGAGATCTGTTCACCAATCCAGAAGGAGCTTCCCAACGTCTCTCCTGCTGATCCGAGACTCACGGCAATGCGACTTCACATCACCTCATATCCCCATATCCTTCTCCTCCTTATACTTGTCTGTGGAGGTGTGAGATAGCACCGTCAATGAAATTACCTGGTATGAGTGAGAAAGAACGCAGAGCACACAACAAATCCGCTGAGGAGTCTATGGGGGGGGGGGGGGTGAATACAATCCTGGTGAGGTCAGTGTGCAGTCAGAGAGAGATAAAGATGGCTCCAGCTTTTAAAGGCTTTCTAGAGCATGCGCATAGGGTGGTGGTGTAGTTACGTCATAAGCAGATGATGGAACTCACGCATGCACGCAAGGGCTCACGCAGTTGCGTCAGACGTAAGTGATTCAACCATGCCACAGGTAGGTCTCACAGGGTCCTTTAAGATCACCCGGGGTCATTATGCACGTCTGCCTGAGGGCTTGTCTGTACATGCGTGGCCCTGGAATCCAAAAGTGTCAGCGGTGTTGTGTGGCTGAATCAGTACCATCAAGTCTCTGTACTTGAAAAGGGCAAAAAGTAATAAGAGCCATAGAGCATTTTAAAACCCAAGCTGTAACTCTTTGGATGGTGACTCAGTCTTTATTACAGATTTCTAGAAATGTCTATCATTCAAATTTTGTGTTTTTATCTCATAGTTCCTATAAAGTAAGCACACAGACTGTAGCCACTTACCGTGTCTTGGGGGATCACATTTAACTAAACTTCATATTAAAGTCTATAAATGTGGAAATAAATGGACCTTAAAGAACGGTGGGTAAATCTGAGAAGACTGTTCCAGTTTCCTCCTGGTTGTAGCTCTCGAGGGTGCTAGGGTATTTATCATAACATTTTCATAATTTTACCACTGGAGGGCTCAATGGGCTTTCAAACGTCTCTTTCTGGAACCAAATTCTGCATTTAAACAATAGGAACTTTGAAACCGCGTTGCTTTTCCTCTTTTAAGAAACCTGACTGAGGATATGACTAGACGCCCAAGTGTATGGTCTCTATAACCACAGCACGTTTTATAAACACCTTAGATACAAGCGTCTGTCACTCCTGCATGCAAACTGACATTAAGTAGCTACAGCAGTGCTTCTTCCAGAGAATACAAAGGGACTAAGGTGGATGAATAAGATTTCTTCTCCGATGTGTGTGCCTGTGTGTGCCCTCTGGTAATAGTGTGGTAGATCTGTGGGTTAACGAGAGTATGGAGATCTAAATAGCCCAGAGGTTGGTTAAGGCAATTGGCATGGTCTATTTTTGTGGAGCTGTGTGCAAATGCCTATTCCCCAGATAGGGAACCTATTGTTCTTTAAAAATAATATGATGATGGGATGCCCCGGGCGGCTCGCAGAGCAGCTTCTAGTCCGACAAGGATGGCTGTGGGTCCCTGCTGTGGGTGGCAGCGCTATGCAGCCGGGGGAGTCAGGCGGGTGGTTATAGCGGATAAAAGGCTCACAGGACATAGTATTATTTAAAGAAGAGGGAGACATTTATTGCTTAAAGAAGAGAAAAACAGAGAAATGTAAGAGAAACATAGAGAGAAACAAAGACACATGTACACACGACACGAGACAAACACAAGAGAGAGAGAAAGATGGCGGTGAGGGAGGTCAGAAGTGGCTGGGGTGGATGTGGTTAGTCCTTAAAGTGACCGCAAAGGAATAACAGAACCCAAGACAGACCAAAGTCCAATTTAATAAACCAATGAGTTTTATTGGGATTACTTGTAAGATATAGGTGAGGGGTTACTTACAAGACCCAAAATGACTCAAAGACAGCTGCACCAAAGCCCAACCCTGCATGGGTGACAGCTCACATAGTTGGGAACCTGGAGCACCCTGCACATCCTGCAGGCAGCTCAAAAAATAGACCCAGCCCTGATCAGAAACATTTCAAGGCTTATCTAAGGTTAGGCATTGCCATAATCTTAGGGTGCTCTTTTTAACTGCCCCAAAAGAGATTTTTTTTTCCCCAAAGCTATGCAGGTTTTAAAGATGTTGAAATTTACAGGGTTGCTTTCCCTCGTCTTTTTAATTTTATTTTTTAAAAAGAGAAAACAATCTTTCTTCATTTTACACATCAAACCCAGTTCCCACTCCCTCCACTCCTCCCATACCCTCCATCTCCCCTGTCCCAGGCCACTCCCATCCCCATCCACTCCTCAGAGAGTTTTGCTTTGGAGAAGGCACAAGACCCTCCCTACTATATCTAGGCGGAGCAGAGTGTCCATCCAAAGAGAATTGGTTCCCAAAAAGCCAGTGCAAACAGTAGGGATAAATCCTGGTGCCGTTGCCTGTGGCCCAGCAGTCTGCCCCAACCAAACAACTGTCATCCACATTCAGAGGGACTAGTTTGGACCAATGCTGTTTCCTTTCTTGTCTGGCTGGAGTTGGTAAGTTCCCAATAGCTCAGATAACTGTTTCATTGGGTGTTCCCATTATAGTCTTTACCTTTTGCTCATATTCTCACTCCATCCACTCTTCAACTGGACTTTGGGAGCTCAGCCCAGTGCTCCGCTGTGGTTCTCTGCCTCTGTTTCCATCAGTTGCTAAATGAAGTATCTACAGTGACTACAGAGCAAGACCAGTTCGGGCACCCTCTCTTCTATTGCTTAGGGTCTTAGCTGGGGTCATTTTTATGGATTCCTGGGAATTTCTCTAGTGTCAGGTTTCTTGCTAGCTCCATAATGGCTCCCTCAATCAAAGTATCTTGTTCCTTCTTCTCATCTCTGTCCTTCCTCCATCTCTACCCCATTCCCTTGAGTTCTCCTCCTCCTCCTCACCCTTCTTCCCCTTCCATCCTTCCTTCTCCCCTTAGTCCCATGTCCCCAATTTGTCAGGCAATCTTGGCTATTTCCCCTTTCCAGGTAAATCTATATATGTTTTTCTTAGAGTTAACCTTGTTAATTAGTTTCTCTAGGTTCATTATTTTTTGCTTTACAACTAGTATCCACTTATGAGTGAATATATACTCATCTTTCTGGGTCTGAGTTTCCACACTCAGGATAATTTTTTCTAGTTCCTTTCATTTCCATGCAAATTTCAAGATGTTATTTTTTTTAACCACTGAGTAGTACTCCATTCTGTAAATGTACCACATTTTCTTTATCCATTCTTTGGTTGAGTGACATCTAGATTGTTTTCAGGTTCTGGCTATTACAAATAATCCTTCTATGAACATAGTTGAACAAATGTCCTTGTAGTATGATTAAGCATCCTTTGCCCAAGGGTGAATTTGCTGGGTCCTGAGATAACTTGAGTCTCAGTTTTCTGAGAAAACATTATACTGATTTCCAAAGTGGTTGTACACTTTGCATTCCCACCAGCAATGAAGGAGTGTTCCCCTTAGTCCACATCCTCTCCAGTATAAGCTATCACTGGTGTTTTTGATCTTTGCCATTCTGACAGGTGTAAGATGGTACCTCAGAGTTGTTTTGATTTGCATTCCCCTGATGACTAAAGATGTTGAACATTTCCTTAAGTGTCTTTCAGCCATTTGAGATTCTTTTATTGAGAATTCTCTGTTTAGTTCTGTACCCCTGTACCCCTCTTTTTAATTGGAATTTTGATGTTTAATTTCTTGAGTTTTTAAATATATTTTGGAGCAGTTCTCTTTGTGATGTGGGGTTAGTAATGATCTTTTCATATTCAGCAGGCTGCCCTTTTGTCTTATTGACTGCATCCTTTGCTTTACAGAAGCTTTCAATTTCAGGATATCTCATTTATTTATTCTTACTCTCAGTGTCTGTGTTACGGGTGTTATATTTAGGAAGCAGTCTCCTGTGCCCATGCATTGAAGGCTACTTTCCACTTTCTCTTCTGTCAGGTTCAGTGTGGTCAGATTTAGTTTGATGTCTTTAATCCACTTGGACTTGAGTTTTGTGCATGGTGATAGATATGGCTCTACTTTTATTCTTTTACAGGTTGACATCTAGTTATGCCAGCACCATTTGTTGAAGATGCTTTCTTTTTTTCATTGTATAATTTTAACTTCTTTGTAAAAAATCAGGTACTCATAGGTATGTGGATTCATATGTTTCTTTGATTCAATTCTATTGGTCAATCTGTGTTTTTGTGCTAATACCAAGCTGTTTTCATTACTGTAGCTCTATAATGGAGCTTGATGTCAGGGATTGTGATGTCTTCACAAGTTTCTTTATTGCATGGGATTGTTTTGATTGTCCTGGATATTTTGTTTTTTCATATGAAGTTGATTATTGTTCTTTCAAGGTCTGTGAATAATTGTGTTGGGATTTTGATGGGGATCACATTGAATCTATAGATTGCTTTTGATAGGTTTGCCATTTTTACTGTGTTGATCCTACCTATCCAAGAACATGGGAGATCTTTCCATTTTCTGGCATCTTCTTCAGTTTCTTTCTTCAAAGACTCAAAGTTATTGTCAAGCAGGTCTTTCACTTCTTTGCTTAGTGTTACGCCAAGATATTTTATGTTATTTGTGGCTATTGTGAAGGGTGATGTTTCTCTGATTTCTTTCTCAGTTTCTTTATTATTTGTATATAAGAGGGCTACTGATTTTTTGAATTGATCTTGTATCCTGCCATATTACTGAAGGTATTTATCAGCTGTAGGAATTCCCTGGTAGAGTTTTTGGGATTACTTATGTATACTATCAAAAATTTACAGATTTCTATTAAGACAGTTTATCTTTAAACTTAGACAATCAGAACTTGTTGTCTAAGTGGGTATCAGTGTGGTCATGTCTCAAGGGAAAACAGGTATGTATCACTCAGAAGAAGAAGGACAAGGAGGTTTGCAAAAGCAGGAGCCCATGGATCAGTTTTACTCTACAGTCTCAGCTCAGAGGCAATTTCTTGTGGATTCTTATCCCCATGTAGCTCAATACCTCTTAAGTAAGCTAATTAATCATATTTAATTACTGTTAAAGTTTGTTGTTTTACTTTTCCCCTTTAATTGTGGAAGTGGTTTTTCTCTGCTATGTGCTCTTGCCACAATAACTATCTTTCCATAGTTCTAATATAATGGCCAATTAGTCATGGTTTAGAAGTTCCAAACTACGAGCCAAAACAAACATTCCCTCTTTTTCAGTTAATTATATCAAGTATTTCATGATAGTCGTTGTGCAGGCCAGTTTATGTCAGCTTGAGAGAGTTAAGAGTCCTCAGGCAGGAGGGAGTCTCAGTTGAGAAATTCCTTCACAAGATTGGATTGTAGGCAAGCTTGCAAGACATTTTCTTAATTAGTGATCAATGTGGGAAGCCTAGCGAGTTGTGGGTGGTGCCATCCCTAGTCTGATGGTCCTGGGTTTTATAAGAAAGCAGGCTGAGGAAGCCATGAAGAGCAAGCCAGTAAGCAGCACTCCTTCATGGCCTCTGCATCAACTCCTGCCTCCAGGTTCCTGTCCTGACTTTCTTTGATGATGAACCATTATATGGAACTGTGAATGAAATAAACCATTTCTTTCCCATGTTGCTTTTGGCAATGGTGTTTTTTCACAGGAATAGTAACCCTACTGAGACAGTTATGGGAAAATGACTAACAAAAGTAAATGTAGAAATATTCTAAGGACTATTGGGAATGATATAAATGACCACCCCAAGACCAGTGTTTGTGGACAGTTCCAGGATTTCTGTCACATGCTCTGCTCTAACCTGTGATAGTACTTCTTTTTTCCAGGACATTAATGTGTTTTGGGCCAAAATTTTGGAGAATGGCACTGAAATATTGACCAAGAAAAATGTGTTCAGGTATATGAGAGACTTCTCTGCATAGCTTTTGCAATATTTAGGAAGCACTTGGGGATAACAAGTGTTACATTTCTGAAGAAGCATGTGGGAAAACACTGTTGGCTCTGATGTGAAAGTACAAAACCAATATAAAGCCAGGATATGGGACTATGAAAATGCCTCTTAGAATGTGGCAGCAAATGTGTTATCTGCTTCACTTGGTTTATGATTTAGTACAATATAAGTATGAACTAACAGAATAATCAACATGTTTAATGATAAATTGTTTGCTAATTTGAAAGACAATGATGGGTAGGACTGACATCCTCATGTTATTAAGATTGAGCCTGAGAAAAGTTCTGGGGGCCTGTCTGAGAAATCTCCACAAGGTCCTGTGACTTCCTTATATGTGATGGATGTTGCTTTAGAAATTTTAAGGCACCAGAGGATTTCCGTTGTTTTGAATCATGCTTCTTCCACTATATTGGGTTTATAATTTATGCTTTTTTATATTGTCTACTGCAGAAAATACACTATCAATACAAATATAAGCATTCAGATCCATATGTCAGCCATGGTTTTCAGATTACCTCACATCACCAAGTGGATTTAGGTTAAGGTTCTGAACTAACAGTCGAGAACAAGACTCTGGCCCTGAGTTAATTTCTTAAATTAAGTTCTATATTTGTAGTCTTACTACCAGTGAGCCTGCTCAAGTGATGCTGGCCACTGTCAGTCTTCCTCCCAACCTCCACACACCCCACAAGTTCCTAGAGTAAGTCAGAAGAAAGCCTGAGACCAGCAAACTGTACTTCTCAAAGAGGATACTGAGTGTTATAATTAGTAATCCTTTCATCATACTTTATTAATGTATCGAAAAAGCTAGTGAACATTTCCTATATGCTTAAAATTTAATGTTCTCTCTCTTAAATTCAACTTCAATTTGCCAACAAAATAAAATGGAACACTTCTCCCTCTTCAGAGATGGCTTCCTGCTGTTGAAGAACAGTCATAGTCTAGCAATGAGGTGATTTACTACATGCAGTCATGCCCAGAGGAGCAGGAGCAGCTCCTTATGGACACACTGAGGTTATCAGACCATGATTGTTGCCTTCTGGGTGAGCTCCAGGGTTGTTGGAATCCATCCCATGTCTCTAATGGCTTATTTGGTGGATACTCTTAACAGATGTTTATGAAGAATATTAGTCTGATCTTTATTATAGTGCTTGTTGGTTCTAGGGAAATGTTTGGGGACTCAGAAATGTACACAAAAGTTCTGTCCTGCCCATATCTGCAGCTGTTTAGTCCCAAAGAAACACACAGAGTCTTATATAAATTATAAACTCTTTGGCTTATTGCTCAGGCTTATTATTAACTAGCTCTTACGTCTTAAATGAACCCATAATTCTTGCCTGTGGTTACCCATGTGGCTTGATACTTTTTTTTCTCAGTAAGGCATTCTCACCTTCCTTCCCCTGTATCTGGCTGGTGACTGCATCTCTGCCTTTCTTCTTCCCAGAATTCTCCTAGTCCAGTCATCCCACCTATACTTCTTCCCTGACTACTGGCCAATCAGTGTCTTATTAAACTAATATGAGTGACAAATTTTTATAGTGTACAAGAGCATTATCTCACAACATTTCCCCTTTTTTTTCTTTTCAAAACAGTAACTCTGAATCTAATCTTTTTTGTTTGGCTTTTTGACTCACCATTATCCATGACAACTTGTAACCAACACTCTAAATAAAAGAAAACACACACAATTTAGGGAGATTCCCTTCTGTATACTGTGAATACCATTGGTTAATAAAGAATCTGTCTTGAGCCCATGATAGGGTAGAATAGAGTTAGGCAGGGAAAACTAAACTGAATGCTGGGAAAAAGGAGGCAGAGTCTAGGAGAAGCCATGTAGCCCTGCCAAAGACAGACACCAGAACTTTAGCTAGGATTAAAGTGGTAGCTCCAACTCATTTCTTAGTTTTTTGAGAGTCTAGCTTCATGGCAGAGGTACTGGCAGGAACCACATTTATTAACAAGACT
Organism: Myodes glareolus; assembly: GCF_982192425.1. Classification (NCBI taxonomy): domain Eukaryota; kingdom Metazoa; phylum Chordata; class Mammalia; order Rodentia; family Cricetidae; genus Myodes; species Myodes glareolus. Next base: position 5,066,998 of record NC_142040.1, read on the forward strand.
CTGTGGAATTTCTAGGTCTATGCCACCACCACAAAGCCTGATGCTGACTTCTCATAAACACCATTCACGTATTTGGTGGCAGAGCCTCTTTAAAAAGCTGCGAGGATTTTGCTGCTAACACTGAGTCAGGAAGTCTCTCTTAAAGGATCCCTGCCTCTGCTTGCCTCTAGCAAACAGAGCTCACCTGAGAAAATACTGCTACCCAGAAGAAGCCTTGCTTGACTCTGTTCTTAAGTGTCTAGAATCTTTAAAAAAAAGAGTTTCTCAGACTTTATGTGGATTTTCTTGCCAAATGTTTGGGTGCCATTTGTATACAGAAGTTTCTGTCTCTCCCAGTCCCATAACCGATCAGTCCCAAAGAATCATGCAGAGGCTTATATTAATTATAAACTGTGGATTATTATTAACTAGTCCTTACAACTTAAATTGACCCATAATTCTTGTATACGTTTAGCTATGTAGCTTGGTTCCTTTTCTCAGTAAGGCTTTCTCATCTTACTTTCTGTGTCTGGCTTGTGACTGACTCTTTGCTTTCCTCTCCTCATACTTGTCTTAGTCTGGAAGCCCCACCTTTACTTCCTGCCTGGCTGTGGACTAATCAGTCTTTAATCAAACTAATACAAGTGACAAATCTTTATAGTGTACAAGAGCATTATCCCATAGCAGAAAAATGGCAGGCAGTCTTCCTTTAGACTGTCAGTGTCATGAATATGTCTGAAATTTCCAGTTTTTGTCTGACTGCTACTTTATGAAGCCTTAGAGGATCTTTGGGCATCCTTGTCAGGCTGAAATGAGTGAGGTACAGGAGATAACTATCACAAAAAAAAACAATGAGGAGTGAGAGAGGTGGTCTTTCCCAGAGAAGAACATACCAATTGGTTATCCAGTACCAAACAGTAAGCGTGAAAACATATATATCAGTAATTTTATATAAGCTTATATAATATCATCAGGCATTTATATATATAAATATATAAAAATTATATAAATATATATATATATATATATATATATATATGTTGAAAGACCCCCGATATTGGAAGACTCTCACTCAAGCCTCGGGATAACGCGACCCCCCAGTGACTCACGAGAGACTGTCCTTGCTGCAATTACACGAGGTTTAATGACAAAATGACAAGATGACAAGACGGGAACCAGTGCACTGGGGCCGAGACTCATAACCCACGCAGGGGAAGAGTTCGACCCTGAGTGACCGGGAGAAGTAGTTTTTATAGGAAGAAACCACGCAGCCCAGTAATCCGAAAGGGGGGCAGAGAGGGTGTCACAGAAAATTTCGAAAATTCCAGTGATGATTACAAGGGGGCAACTCCCTGCCTCTCAAGATCATTCTCGAGGTCATAATCAGCTAGTTCCTATACCAATGATAATTACGAGGGGGTGATAATTACTAGGGAGAATCTCCCTGTTTCTCAAGATTACTCTCAAGATTACAATCTACCTTTATCTTCAGCTAGTTCCTGAAACCCTGAAATTGGCTAATCCTAGATTTCTGATTCTTCTCTTCCTGCTAGATTTTTGACTCTGTTTTCCTGCTAGGGGGATCTGGATTTATCTAGGTCTTTCAATGCAATAACAATTAGTGGGAAAAAAAGGCCATAGAGCTGAAAGAAAGTGGGAGGGTATATGAAAGGGTTTGGAAGGAAAAAGGGGAAGGGAGAAATGCTGTAATTACATTTTAATCTTTAATTTCAGAGAGAGAGAGAGAGAAAGAGAGAGAGAAGAGGAAGGGAGGGAGGGAGAGAGGGAGAGAGAGAGAGAGAGAGAGAGAGAGAGAGAGAGAGAGAGACAGAGAGAGAGAGAATGAACTTCCAATGGAAAGTGGCTTTGATCACAACTCTATAACTGTGAGTTAAAACCCAGAATGGTATGTGGGCAAAATTAACAACAGTAAAAGATTTCTAACCACACAATAAACAAAAATTAGTTCAAAACCAAATACATAATGAATACAAGGTATTTTTGACAGTGCTAACCCATGAGAAATGATATAGCTTCAATATAGCCTGCTTCCAAGCATGTAACACACATACACACAAACCCACACACATACATATGCGCATGCACACACTCACACATACGCACATACACTCTTGCAGATTACTACACGACTTGAGAAGCAAGAGGCAGTTTTTTTTTAATTTTGCTTATGCTTCTACATTACAGTCCATCATTGAAAGAAGTCGAGGCAGGAGCCTGCAGACAGGAGCTGAAGCAGAGTCGAGGAGGAGTTGGGAGTAGTATGTTCTACTGAGCTCCATGACCTTGCTAGTGCTAAGTTGTTGGCTAGGCTTCCAGTGTCAGACATGATATCCTTCCTGTTGAGCAGATAACAGTCCAACTAGTGAACTGTTATAACTGTCAAGATGTGAGTGCTGCTACTGTGCCCGTAGGGTTAAATAGTTCCCTGTGCTTGTCGTTGTGGTTGTTCGTAGGTGGCATAGCCAAGTTGTACTATTGGTTGTTATCCCGTCCAGTGGGACACGATTGAGGGTCTCTGATAAACCTGGAGGGGAGGAATGGTAGGGCAAAAGACACGAGAAATGACAGCAAGTCAGGCTTTCTGATTAAACTGCCAACTTTATTATTCCTCAAGAGCTGTTACAGAGCAAACAGGCAGGGGGGGGAGGGGAGGTAGGATGCTGGAATTCAGGTCTGGAGACTTCCCTAGCTGATAAGGAAATACTGAGGTCTGTGACTGTTAACTAACAAAGAAAATGCTAATTGCTTCTAAAGCCTGGGGCCTGCAAGTTTCACTAGGAGCTAAGAAACGAGGTTAATTTCTAGGTCCAAAACTTGTCCTGCAATGATGAATATCTTTCTTGTGAACTTAAGATGGCATAAACAAAATTCAGGTCTCAAAAACAGGTCTTTCTTCTGGCAGGTTGTTTTCTGCCTTCAGAAACTTAGATAGTCCTCAGGGAAGAGGCTTTCAGGTCAGACCCTGTTCAGATCCTCCAGGTCCTGTGTCTGAACTACAGTGTCACTAACAAATAGGTTCTTACTTTCCACCTCTGGGAAGTAACCAAGGGTGGCATGATCTATGATGTTGTGGGAGTCTTTTGGACTTTTCTGAGCAACATCTTGTAAGGTGCCCTCTTATGCCTGGTGGTGGGGTTTCCCTAGTGACGATTTGCAAGTAGGATGTGACAGGATCAGTGTGGTGAGGTAAGAAAGCTTTCACAGGTCTGGGCCTGCTTGCATTTCTGATTTTTCATCATGAGGCCTTCAGTGAAGTCCACACAGTAGTCCTGGGATAACTCTGACACTACTGTTTCTGCATGTATTGTGTGTGCCTGTGCCTCAGGATGTCTAACGCAGATGCTGGAGCGTTGTTTGAGCAATGGATTTCTGATGTCAATGCCATCTTGGTTTTGCGTGTGTGATTTTTAGGAAGGAGATAAATGGTAGCTATGTCTTTATCTATTTCTCTTTTTGCTAAGAAGGGAAATTCTTCCTGTGATTGTTTAACAGCCTTCACCTTAGGAGTTTTGGGTCATAACTAAATTGTTTATCTTCCTTTTATCCAGTTATTAGCAGATTATGAAGCAATCTCTATGTAGACCAACTACAGGTGACCTCTCAGAACTAGGCACTTCATTGGCAGTTGTCCTCCAAGGATGTAAGTGGCAAAGCTTAGCATATGGTTCTTCACTGGTAATTATATTTTCCAAGATATGCAGCTTAAATGACAGAGGAAGGTACTTCACTGATAATTATATTTTCAAAGATCTGAGAAGAGAAACCCAGTTTAAATCACATGAGAAAGAATTTAGAACAGCTTTCAGAATGTGTAGACACGGTCATGGTATTGTGCATGAATCTTCTTATTGACCACTGAATTTTGTAAAGACCTGAGGATGGAATGGGTTGGTGTGGGGTGGGGAGAGAGATGGAAGGTAATCTAGATGACATTCAGACTTTTCTTCACCGTGTTGAAAGGTCATGACCACAGAACTACCTAAGAACTATATCCAAATCGTCATAAATGGGCATGGTCTCTCCAGCTTTGAGACTTGTGTGTTCAAAAATATAGTCTATTTCCTCCATTTTTGGGACCACAAACTTTTGATTTAGTTAGTTTTAAGCTGTGTATAAAATTAAATGGGAGTTTGCTCACCATGCACACCAGTTTCCAGAGATGTTTCTTTGGTATGTATGTTAATTTCTGCAGCTGAGTAACAATACTCAAACTTAGTAGTATAAAACAATGTCTATTTATTACTTCACAGTTACACAGTAAGAAGGGGTTCAGATCAGCTCCCCGGAGAAGGCTGGGTTCACCATTTCCTTCTTGCTGGACTGAAGTCTATCAGTGGGGTTAGGCTTTTAAGTGAAGGTCCTTAAAAGTGGAGGTACAACCACATGTGTGCAAGCTCACTTTACTGCTGATGTAACTGACCAGCTTGAGGTGATGGGGATAAAGGCCCATGCCTTGCTAGCTGTCAATCAAGAACTGCTCTCAGGGCACTCAGTTACTTGCAGCATGGTCATTGAAACATCAGATTCTTCTTCCATACCAAATCCTCCCCACCCCCATGTTAGGTCCCTCTGATTTTCTTTGCTGCAACAACTTTGAGAAACTATCTGCTTTCAGAGTGTGAATGTAATTAACCCACCTTGATAATCTAAAAGTCAAGCAATTAGTAAGCTTAATTATAAATGAGAATCCCATACCATAACCACATATTTTGTCATAAGAATGTGAGTAGTATGAAGACCATAGGCTAGATATGGGAGGTAGAGCTTAACGTTCTCACTATCATGATGTCTGGCATAGACAGGACCCATATATATGATCTTAGACAACCTCTAAGATTTTGGTGCAGTATACAGTTTGACTGACAGAGCTGTGAACTAGACAGAACCTCTTCACATTGAAACAGAGGCCAGGAGATGTGAAAAGTACAGTTGTATATACCTTTATGCACTAAGGAATGAGCCACAGGTTACTGCCGACTTTCACGGGGACTTTATTGGTTTATTTATGCTGGACATCAAACTTAGGGCTTTCTATATGATAAGAAAGCTCTTTATTACTAGGTTATGCCCTCACCTTACCCCCACTTAAAACTGTTTGTTTTAGTTTTCAAATGACATTTAGGAAATGTGTGATAGATATGTAAAGACAGAAAGTTACTGAGAGGCCATCTTTTGTTATTGGCTAGACTCTTTTAGAAGCAGTGGCCAGTCATTTTCTATTCCCTATGCCAATCTCTCTTTGCTATAAACATTTTGGAAGTTTGATTCTATTAAGATCAACATTTCCAAGTGACATTAAATCTAAGTTATGGTAAGATTTTTTTCATCACATGTCAATGAGAAATTATGAAGATTAAATATAGAATTTCAGCTCTGAAAAAAAAAGGTGTGTGGGGAATGTTCTTACAGCTGACTGTCAGTTTGCCATCAACTTCACTCCTTAAGTAAAATTTCAAGTTTTTTAGAAACTGTATTTTTGTCCATTTGTTGATTAGGAGTGAGATTTGGGTACTTTAATGGCCAGGACACCTGGGAATTCTTGTACTGTGGGGCCACCCTCCTTCTTATCCCACCCTCTTACCTAAGGTTTTATGGTAGTTTGGATGAAACTGGCCCCCATAGGCATATATACATGCCTGGTTCTCATTTGGTGAATTGTTTGGAAGGATTAAGCAGTATGGCTTTGTTAGAAGAGGTGTGGCATTGTTGGAGGAAGCATGGTCTTGTTGGAGGAGGTGTGTTGCTGGGCCTGAGCTTTGAGGTTTCAGAAGTCAATTCCAAGCTTGTAGAGCAGGATGTGGGTCTCAGCTTCTTCCCCAGCACCATACCTGCCTGCTGCCATGCTCTCCACCATGATGACTGTGGACTAACCCTTGAAACTGTAAGCAAGCCCTTAAATTCAGTGCTTTCTTTTATAAAGATTACCTTTGTCATGGTATATCTTCACAGCAATGCAATGGTGACCAAGACAGACTTCAAAAAGAACAAAAACAGAATGTGAATAAAGACACAGTACAATTCAATAGTTAGAATCAGTGTCTCTGGGATAAAGATGCCTGGTTTCTTCTCAGCCTTGAAGCTTACAGACCTGGGGCAAGCTCTGGTTTCCTTTCTCATCTGTGAAATTGACTCTGTTGTGAGATATGCTGTATTGGTAAATCAAGGAGTTAGATGCTATTTACACATAGGTACATATTCACACATGTTAAACAATGCTTATCACGTGAAAGTTGTACATAAGTGTATGCTAAAGTGTAAACAGACCTTTGCCTCTCGATAAGCTGTTGGACAAGCCGTGTGATTTTCTTTGCTATCAGTAGTGCATGTGGCTTAGGTCTGGAGAGCTTGCTCCTTTCCCTTTTATAGTGGAGGGTACAATGACTAGTGAAGTGGTGAACAGAAATGGGTGAATGTAATGAGTAGAGACAGAGGAAGCCATCTGCAAGGTCACTTCTCTAGGCCTTTGTTGGCAGAGGGTGTTTGTTCGTTTCCCAACAGCTTTATTCATTAACCAAGCAACACATAGACAGAAGGATATCGCACATCAGGCCTTGCTGACTCATTCAGCTGCAGCCTGCTGAGAGGCTTTCAAGTCCCTCCTCACACAGCCTCTGAAGTGCCACCACCAGACACCTCCCTGACACTTTGTAACTCTGCCCAGCTTTATGTCTCTTTAAGGACACAGAATAAGACCCAGAAAAAGAATGGTGGTGGCACCTGCAAATGCTTTGAGGTGTAGCTTAGAGGAGTGACCGCAGATCACTGTCCAAGATTCTAGTAAGAATTGATCAGACGATAGCACCATGTAGAGTGGTATGTGGCTTCTAAGTTTCTGCTAAGTCATTTCAGACACTTCGAGTCTACATACAGCCATTCAGACAAGGCCCAGACTCCCTGTGAGATCCAAGGATCTCTACACTGCAGCCTAATTACAAGTTGTAAATCTTTCTCTTTGTTCATGTCAGGAAAGTTTGCCTGTCCTCTTATTGGTCAGCTCCTGGTACCCTCTAAATTTCCTGGGTTTCTTTGCTTCCCTTTACTTGAAGCAGAGCCCTGAGTTGGGAGTCCTCTGTTTTTCCACTGTCTGCTCCAGCCTCTCTACTACTCAGCTTGAGGTTTGTTTCTTCAGCTGACACAATAACTAACCCACTTATTTTTCTTCCTATGGCTCAATGAAGGTTCCTAAGTTTTGGGCCCAAACCTTCTCATCTCCTTGTGGACACTTCTCAAGTTCTTCTGTGTTTCCTCTTAGACTGACCCTCACACTGAATATATATTTCTATCAATATTGGGTGGTATTCTAGAACCTCAGCTGTAAATGTATAGAATCCTCCTGGGCACAGATAATCCTATGTGAAGGGATAGGGCAAGCCACACCCATCTAAACATTAATTATCTTTGTTTGTTATTTTGGAAGTTCCACTAGGCACATCTTTTCTTTGAATTAAGTTTAAATCTTTCCTATTGCAAAAAAAAAAAAAAACCTAGATTAACATCATCTTCTTTTTGAGAATTTCTAGCAGTGTGTTTTGATTGCATTAGTACCACTCCCCCGGCTCCGCTGAGATCTACTCTGCTCTTGCTTCCCTACCCACCAACTTTGACCTTTTTCATTTCCCCAGTGAGTACAATTTGTGCTGGTCATAAGCTCTTGGAGGTGGGGCCTTCAACTGCAGCATGGACAGCCCGCCAGGCCTGTACCTTACAGAGGATCTGCTTTCCCTCCCCCAGGAGCCGTCAGTTGTCAGTAGCTCCTTATGTAGGGATGGGACTTCATGACACTGTCTCTCTCCATGCTGGGATTATGTCTGGCTTAGCTTTCACAGGTCTAATGCATGTGGTCACACATGTGTTCATAGTCTCTCCAGTGTTGAGACTTTTGCTTGAACTACGATAATAACAATTCCTATGATCCTATAGGTAAAATTTCTGTATTTGATATTTTACTTCCGTATTCTGTAATTTTATACCATGGTCTCTATATTTTTAATGTTGTTTGCCCACCTTCTCTATCTCTCTCCACTGTAAACACTGAGAGAGTAGAGGCACAAGAGCTTTCCATGATATCTTGTATGCAATATGCTTTAAGTATGTATTTCAAAGACTGAAAATTGGTTGGTTCTGCATTTTTGAGCTCTTGAAACAAGTATTTTATTTTTTATACTAATTGCATGTTTACAGTTTCATAAGCCCTTTATATTCTTCTGTTGAAAAAGATGTTTGTTATTTGATAGTGCCAATGTAAGATAGTAACTCAGCATGTCATGTGTCCTTCCAGTAGGCCCCTGATGTCTGGGCAGGTGCACTGCATAGTCCATTGCTGGAGGAGGAGTATTATTTCTACAAGGCATTACTAGGCATGTGCGTTGAGTAGCAGATGACATACTTTGCATGAGGCCCAGTAGGTTGTACTCATGCTAGCACTTAGGTCTGTATCAGGTGGGATTCTGTCAACAGCAGAATCCCATTTTTCCTCTTTGTCTTTCCTCCGGGTTCTGAACTTTAGTCTGGCTTATATCTAGATATGGCATTATGATATCAGTAACTAGTAGTTCTTTAGCTTTTTAGTTAAACCAGAGCAGACTATCTATCTGTCCCATAACAAGCTTTTCTTTTGCTTTTATCAGTAATTTTTCAGAACATAACTTCAGTGTGCGGTTATATTTAACAAGCCAGTCATTTCCCTCTGTTTTACCTGTTTGAGGATAATACAGAAAGAAAAAAGAGCTGAGGAGAAGAGAAAAATACAATGGTGCCTAATAAAATAGAATTTCCATGTGAAAACAGGCAGAATCAGGTCTTCTGAGATTGAACCCACCAGTTTATTAATATGCAAAGTGTTTCATTCTCATTTTTCCCTAAACAAATTAAATGAATCAAATGATGTTTTATTGGACTCAAGGCATGGGCTCGGTGGGTTTCTGTGAGAGACAGACAGGCAGGCAAGCAGGTGAGCACCTAATCTATCCCTTCTACCCTATGCTTGCTAATCTCATTCATGAGTGTCCTGAAATTTCATTATATTTTTTATTCTGCTGTTTTTCTGAACTTCTGTAGCTGTTTTGTCATTTATCTTGGAGAACGAAATATCTTTTTGTCCTCATGTCAAAAATAACACCATTAATTTTTCTTTGGTTTCAATCTTATCCTAACAGCCAAATATTTTGAAATGGAACTACTATGTGAAAGAGTGATATTGAATTGGTATTTTCTTTTGAAAAGTTACATCTTTTATTAACAGTAAATATTTTCACAAAAGAAAAAGAAAATTTCCAATCTATAGGAGTTAATATGGACACTAGACAATGGAACCAAGCATTTTATTATGTGTTTTCTATATAGTCATTATATTTTTAAAGCAAGAAAACAAGGTTTTCTGCAGGAGTGGTAAAGTGAGGGGACCACTTCTTAGGACTGCCAAAGGCATCTGTGCTGAATGCAGGAAGACCATCTTACTTTCACCTCAATAAGCATCTGTGCTGGATGCAGGACTACCATCTGACTTTTGCCTCAATAAATAAAAATCTATATTGCACACAGAGCTTCTCTTCCTCTTAGTTTTGCCCACAAAATATTTTTTGTCATTGATTCAAATCAATGCTTGTCCAAGAAAGACGAGATGACATAAAAGGGTTGCTTTTATCTATTAAATTTTTATTAAAATGACATAGCTGTGATACTTGATTTGAAGAAACAGAATACTTAAATAAATAACGAGCGAGCTGCCCCTCCTTGTACCAGTGGAAACGTGCCTCAGCAACAGCAGAGCCGCCTGGTGGTTGGAGGTGAGGATGCCCCAGTCCTGATGTTACGAGCAAAGGGGAGCAGTCCCCATTACTCATCTGACATATGACATGGGCAGAGGAGAGATGCTGTCACCCTGCCCATCAATGCTTGACACAGGTGGAGGGGCTGGTCCTGGGGTCATAAGAACTGGAAAATTGTTCCTGCCCCTTACCAGCTGCAGCACTCAGAAGAATGACCCCTGTAGCTCCCCTGGGCAACACAGGAGAGCAGGCCCTAATGGTGTAGATGTGCTACAGCCGACCTGAGTGTGTGAAAATAGAATTGTCCCCACCCTTTGCTCATTGCTGCAAGAGGCGAATTAGAGGGGTCAGTGCTGGGGAGTTCATCCTGGTGGCAAGGACAGGAGAGAACTGGTGGGTGTGCTAACCTTACTGCTATCCAGATCCAGAACCAGGGTTGTGACTTGGCTGCCCCAGCATCCGCCCATCTGTGATCTGCTGGAGCACACGAAGGGGCCTGACCCGCAGACCCAAAGCTGCAGGATCTTCTACAGCACAGGGCAGCAGCAGGACATCCCAGAAGAGTGCCCAGTGAGTGCTGGGCCCAGTGAGGGCCCAGCAGTGATAGTGCAGTAGAAACCAGAGATCTCGAAGACCGATGACTCTTTGCAATGAACCCTTACAAGTAAAGATGTATGGACAAAGGGGTTTAATGCGTGACTCACTGTGTCACACTGCAGCTTCCAGGACTAGATTTTTAATCACCTCCTTTGTTTTCCTTTTTTTTTTTCTCTTAAATTTTGTTTTATTCGGGGAGTACAGGGGTGGCTGCAAAGGAATGGGGGAATGAATGGGGTCAAGATACATGATGCATAGAAGAAATTTAAAAAATAAATTAGACAGATCAGTAAGAGCAAGGCTTTTATCAATAAGCATTCCTAGACTCTAGATGATGGTCAGGTCAAACAGGTGTGGGGAAGGAGAAGGGAGGTGAGGAAAAGTTGGATCACTGTAAATAAGGCAATGAAAGGAAGGGAGATCCTGACCACAGACCTGCTCAAAGTAGGGAAATTTTGGATTTGGAACATCTACTGCTTCTTAGAAGACTGATCACTAACTGACAGTTCAGAGCAATCTGAATACACACATACACATGCATGGACTATATTTTAAAACTTTTGCTCCTAGCTATGAAAGAGTATGCATACTTGTTGGCAGCTGACCCTTTCTTGTTATTCTTGTAATTTTTATTGACACTATACAAATTTTTGTATAGTGTCAAATACTGGGTCCACACCATCTCTACTTTGGATTTGGGCAATGCCAAGCTTGCCATGAGAATGTTTGTGTGAAGAGAAAGTGAAGGAACTACACAACATCTCTACCGACATTGCCGACACTCAGTGCAGGTAGCAAATAATCTGTTGACTGTGATGTTTCAAAGAAGGCTTTAAATAGTAGCCAGCAAGTAGATTACCAGGTGCTATTAATAGTAGACTGAGTCCACAGAGAAGGCAGAGGAAATGTGGCACATAGGAACTCATTATCTCACTGGAAGGAGATACCAGGCAGCTATTTCTGCACATTTATCTGAAAAACAAAGACGGTTTTTCTTTTTCTAAGCTCTGTAACTGACTGGTTTAATTTTCAGACTTAGTTGCTATTTCCAACAAAAGCTTCTGTCTTCCCCGCCATCCAGGTTCTGATACGTGTTGTCATTTATGCACGACACAAAAGTCAAAAGAAGCTATGGTATGCTTTCCCAATTGAGAAATCAACCTTGTGTGCTTTCCTCTCCAAACATTTGAGATGAAATGTGTTCAGGAGGCAGTTTGTGCAGTGACAGATGTCCTTAGGTAGAATGACATCCAATTGTGAAGTTCCATTCCTCAAAATTAGTCATTTGTGGGAACCTCTGCTTCTCAATTCTATCAGAAATGTTCTTTTAAATAATAATCAGTTTGTCACCAGGATGAATGTGGGATCCAAGTGGCTGGAGTTCATCCTTCGCTTCACACAGGCTTTTGGTGTGATTTGGATCAGTAATAACTTATCTGACACTCTGAAGACACACGTGTACCCTGAAACCGCCAGGGTCTTCCATGACCACATGAAATATTGATGGTTCTATGTTTGTAACGATTACTGAATGGTTGTTGCACCCTCAGATTCGTTGCTGCAAAACACTTGAACCAATGCATTCTGAAAGGAAATGGTTTTCACCTCAAAGCGGTCACTGAGGAATAAAACATACAGCTTCCCAAAGACACATTTGAGCCGAGACAATATCATTCTGATACTTATTGAAATGAATCTGATACAGAATGTATCAGATACTTGTATTTCCATACAATACATGATTGTAGTGGTTTTGTTTTGTGTCTGTGTTTGGTTTTTTTTGGGGGGGGATTAAGTCCAGTGTTTATATGTTCAATGATAATTTAAAAATCAAGATTACATATCGTTCTCCTTTAATTTGAATATATAAAGAAGCACATGTATGTAGGGGTCGTCCTTCCACGCCACCCACATCCCACGAGTTCCATATTGTCCTAGGGGTTAAAGCACAAGACGCACACACACAGATACAGAGTTCCAGTCATCCTCAAGAAGAGAATGCCCCTTTATTCAACTAAATCCAGGGTTAAAATACCTTTGGCCCCAGTAAAGGAAAACTCCTCCCACCCAGAGGGGGCTGGGGAAACTGGCCTCTGTGGGAGTTTTTCCCTAGGCAGGTGGTCGGGGGTTCAAGGCAATGTCAGACAGGTAGATGGGCCTTGGCGCCTGAGCTTCTTTGAGGCAGGTTGAGAAATTACCATTTTAAAGTAAAATAGATCCCTCAGGCTAATGTACCAGGCTGTAGCAGAACCAAGGACGAAACTAGCAGGAAGCTTAGCTGGTTAGCCTAAACATTATTTGCATCCAGTATTTTGGTCTCAAGGATCAGGGAGGACAGGGTCCCACAAGTCCCCCTTTTATATAAAATATGATGACTAGCACCTTGTCTTAGGTGGTGATGGCCAGGCAGACTCTTTACCCGTCATGGAAAAAGTATTCCAGGTCAAAATACCTTTCTGTCTTAGGTCAGAGTCTCCTCCCATTCAATCCTTACCCATCTTTGGTTACTAGTCATACATTGAGTTCAGCCAGATTATGCTGAAAGATATTTTGAGGCGAATGCCAAAAGGACTTGACCTGAGTAGTCCTGACTCCGGCTTCATGAGATTATGAATGTCATGCTCCAGCATATACAAGCATTCCCAAAGGAGATTGTGCTTTGGCACAATCCTGAAAACTCTGCTCAGAATAGAGCCCCTTTAAGTAAGGTCTCAATAGCACTGGTGTAAGATCCCTGGAAAGCTAACTAGAATAAATGACAGCCAATTAGTAAATTTTGTATTTCAGGGACCATGAAAAACAGTAAAAATCCTATTCTGTGACCAGCAAAGGTCAAAAAACCATATCCAATCTGTCAAGATTAAAATCAGTATCCAATTCTTAATTTGAACAACCATGGCATTTTGCAACCTGCCTTGAAGATACCCATAGTGCTCAGCAGAAATAGCTGACAGGATAAGAAAAACTGATAGCAAGCAATAACTGACAAATCAAGGGGAAATCTAGCAGTACAGCAATTGTACAGCAATAACAATATATCAATGTACAGCAATAACAGTACAGCAATAACTGATAGAACAAGGGTAGGAGCTGGATCATTTTTCAGGAACCCGCCAGCTCTGCAGCAATCAGTTCAGACAGCTCCATAGCAGAGGCTTTGTCCTCAGGCCTCTGGACAGATGAATCCACAGCATGAACAGTACCCAGATGCATGTCAGCATTCCTAGAAAAAACATAAACAAAACTCTTCTCCCAAATTAACATTTAAGAGTACTAAAAAACTCAGTGTAAAAATTTAGCACAGTCAGTACTGGAAGTAGGCTGGTCTTGAACTTAGAGGCCTGTAGGTCTCTGCTCCAAAGAGCAAATTCTATTGGCCTGTGCCATTGCAACTGGCCTAAATATTGGCCTGAATTAGCCAACCTCAAAACATCTTTTAGAATTAGTTCCGCCTGGAACTTTTCCAGGGGCAGAAAATAATTATCTGATCCAGTACATGAGCATTCACACAACTGGAAAGCATTATCAAAATTGATATCTTTATGGGGGCACATTGCCTCCTGCCAAAATTAGAGAAATAATTAATAGGATCGACATATCTGGCTATAGATTTGGAAATCTTTGTCAGTCATCAATCCGTATAAAAAATATAAGGACTCCAGAAATTAGTCCTCCAAAGAGCAATTAATAAAATAAAAATATATGTAACAAACCTAAACTGAAAACTCTCAACAGACAAACTAAAATGACTGAAAGACATTTAAAAAAATCCTCAAATAATAACATCTTTAATCATTGGAGAAGTGTGAATCAAAATAACTCTTGACTCTATCTTATCCCTAAAACATGATTAGGATCAAATACTGTCCATAACTTTTACTTAAGAGAAACTCCTCCACCACTGGTGGAAATGCAAACTAGCATAATTTGGATTTTTAGAAAATTAGGCAACAAACCATCCCAAGATTTAGCTAACCTCTTTTGGGTCTGTAAAACCTGCTGCTTCTTTGGCTGCTTCTTCTTCCTATCCCAGCGGGGCCTCCATCTGTAGGGGTCGTCCTTCCACGCCACCCACATCCCACGAGTTCCATATCACAGTCTCCACTTAAAACTGCTGAAGCTGCGCTGCACAGCGGGGGGCGGGACACAGACCCCTCCGCTCTGTTTGCAAACTGTCACCTGAGTTTAGGTGGGCGGATTTTAACTTTTTTTTGTATCACCAAGGCCTGCCTATTGCCGTCTCCTGTGGGCTGTGTGCCCATGTCTCTCCGCCCTCCTCTTGGGGCGCGTGTCCAGCGCTCCCCTTTCTGCGTTGTCGCTTGGCTTGTGCAAGTTTATCGCGCCCCCATCACCGTCGGCTGCCTCGGCCGCTGTGAGAGCCCGTGCACGGTTCTGTGACCCGCATTCAAACATGCATGGGAGCTTTCTAGTCTCCCTGAAAGACAAGCTCTGTGAAGCTGTTCTTTTGTTACTCAAAAACTCTTAATAGAACTCATAAACATATCTTTTGAATCCTCTCTCAGCCCGTTCTCCTCAACCAAAATTAAAGCCCCATGCTAGCAAAGCCAGGGATTGAATTCTCTCATAAAAATTAGGCAAAATATCACCTCAAGAAGCAAACTGTCTTAATGAACTCTCATGTGGTGCCGTCTACCTTAAAATATTGGTGCTTCTCCAAAAGCACTGTCAATTGACCTCAATAGGCCTCCCGGTTCCGAACAAGAACAGAGATACTTACATTTCAAAATCCCAATACACCCTTCTGGCTAACCTTTTTCCTTTCAGGGTGACCCCATAGGTTTACCTTTCCAGAAACTCGTGGCTGCTTCTTCTTCATATCCCAGCGGGGCCTCCATCTGTAGGGGTCGTCCTTCCACGCCACCCACATGAGTTCCATATTGTCCTAGGGGTTAAAGCACAAGACGCACACACACAGATACAGAGTTCCAGTCATCCTCAAGAAGAGAATGCCCCTTTATTCAACTAAATCCAGGGTTAAAATACCTTTGGCCCCAGTAAAGGAAAACTCCCACCCAGAGGGGCCTGGGGAAACTGGCCTCTGTGGGAGTTTTTCCCTAGGCAGGTGGTCGGGGGTTCAAGGCAATGTCAGACAGGTAGATGGGCCTTGGCGCCTGAGCTTCTTTGAGGCAGGTTGAGAAATTACCATTTTAAAGTAAAGTAGATCCCTCAGGCTAATGTACCAGGCTGTAGCAGAACCAAGGACGAAACTAGCAGGAAGCTTAGCTAGTTAGCATAAACATTATTTGCATCCAGTATTTTGGTCTCAAGGATCAGGGAGGACAGGGTCCCACACATGTATATTTCAAAAGTAAAAATAAAAACTGATTGGAAAATTAAGGTCATTTAATGAAAGGGGAATTAATGCTCATAGGTATATAATTATTTGGAATTTTAGGTTATAACTTTATTATCTTATCATATTGAAAGAAAATTAAGATTACTGAGTTTTTAAATTAAAAAGTTTTGGATTTTGGGTTATTACAGATCTTGTGGTAACTTAAATAATTTATATTTTCCATGTTCCTTCCAACTGGAGGTACTGTTATTTCTAAGGATAGGTATAGTATGGCCTGAAGGCTACAAGCATGCACTCTAGGGACAAGTGGACTGGGTTTTTGAACTTTGTGACCACCACTTATTAGCTCTGTGAACTTGAACAAGTCACTTAATCTCTTTGGTCTAAAACATGGAAATAATATTTACATCTCATAAAATTGCCATGGGCATTGAACAGGTTGGTGCCTGGCACAGAGAAGTATGGGTGTGACCAGGTATGGCTCATCACACGTAAAAGAAGATAGCCAGCGATCTGTGTAGAGGTTGCTCAGATAATCTCCTCTCACCTTTGAATGGAAGGGAACAGCCATCTGTTTTGACACAGTTGTATCCAAGCATGAATTTACATTTTAGACTGGATTTCCTGGAACCTGACCTTCAGAGGAGGATTCATCCCTATAGGCATGATTTGCAGGAAGCTTGTTCAGGCAAACTGGCACAAGACAAGGCAGGTGTGACCTGAAGGAATGTCTTCCCCACAGGGTGTGACACTTGTTTTTGTCACTGTTATGCTGTTGTGAAGAGACACCATGACCAGCATTTTACTGGGAGCTTGCTTACAGCTTCAGAAGGCTAGTCATAATCATCATGGCAGAACTTAGGTGGGAATGATTCTGGAGCAGTGGCTTTACATCCTGATCTGCAGGCACCAGGCAGAGAGATAAAAAGAGGGAAGTGGGGAGATGGGGTTGGGAGACTGGGCTTCCCCCTGAAGGGCTTTGGAAACCTCAAACACCCATCTCCAATGGCGTACCTCCTCTAATGACACAGCTCCTAATCCTTCCAAAACAGTTCACCAACTGGGGACTAAGCATACAAATCTACGTGCCTATAGGCACCATTCTCATTAAGGCCACCATAATCTTCAACAAAATCTTCACCGAGAGCTGACTCTGTCTTCCCGGGAGAACAAGTGACAACATGTCACAGCCCTGAGGTGGCCAGATGGAGAGAGGGTAGTTTGCTCCCTCGCTCCTTCTAACCTTCTCCTCTTGGGCACCGTGTAAGGGTGTCCAAGGGGTCTGGACTCCCAGTCACTTTTATTCCTGCTGTGGGGACTGAGCTGGAAGAACTTTTTTATGAGTTTTTCAAGTTTTTATGGCCTTAGGCTTCTGCATTTGTAATGATTGAGTTGCTTTCAACAACCTTGACACTCACTCACCAAATTTAAGTGTATAAGAGTTGATTTGAGGATAAATCCTGAAAGAAAGTAAGAACCTGTTTTTTTACTAGACCAATAAGCACCCACCAGTGCGGAGGGGCACAACCCCACTGGCTGCTGCTGGAGGGACCAGGCAGAACACCCGTGGGTGTGTCCCCTACCCCCACAATACCACCTGGAGATTTTTGCAAGGGGTCAAATGGATTTCCCCAGCTTCTGTGCTTTCTGTTTTTAAACAGTCTCACTCTAAAGGTCAGGCTGGCCTGGAATTTATAAGGACTCCTTGACCTCACCCTCCCAAGTACCAGAATGAAAATCTTGATTGTATTTTGGGGGGAAAGAAGAAGTTATTTTAGCATCAAACCTTTATTAGAAAACTGAGCGAGTATTGATTTTCAATTGCTTATTCAACACAGTTTCTTGGAATATGATATTTCATATGAAATTTCTTGTTTTCTGCTCAACTTTTAATAATATTTCTGTGCTTTTGCAGTTCACTTACCATAGGGATTTCTTAATTTATGCTTACAATGGGACCAGTTCATTTGCAATGAACTTCTAAATAGAACTTTGTGTTATTTCAACATTACAATCATACAAACCTAAGCTTCTCATTGACACTTTCAAATGACTCTTGGTAGTCCCCCTCCTTCATTTATATCAAGCACCATGTTTTGGGAATACCAGTCCCTCTTCAAATACTGTGGGTATGTTGGTGTTTTTAAGAAATTATAAATTATTCTGCCTTGTAGCATCTGTGCTGGACAACATGTTTTGGCACTTGGGTCTACTTTGGGGCCAGGAAGATGGCTCAGTAGGTAAAGGTGTTTGCCACCAAGCCTGGCAACCTCCATTTGATCTCTGGACCCCACATGATGAGAAGTGACTCCAGCAAGTTGCCCTCTGACCTCCACTCACACTCCCATGACTTTCTGCTCTATGCATGTGTATATGCATATGTGTGCATGCTTATATGCACACAACATGTGTTTGTTTTCTTTCTTCCACAAACGTAAAAATGCTTTGCTCTTATTTTAAGCACACTGGTGTAGAACGATTGTCAATTTTGTTTTAAATAAGCACTCATTGGCCAGTAGCCAGGCAGGAAGTATAGGCGGAACAACAGACAGGAAGTAGAGGAGGGTCAATGTGAGCAGGGGAATTCTGGGAAGGAGGAAGCCCATTCCTCCCCAGTCCTGTCCCTACCATAAAAGAAGGAAGATGTGATTGCCCAGCTGAAAAAGGTACCGAGCCATGTGGCTAAAATAGATAAGAATAATGGGTTAATATAAGTTATGAGTTAATAAGAAGCCTGAGCTATTGGGCAAATCAGTTTATCATTAACATAGACCTCTGTGTGATTTCTTTGGGGCTAAACAGCTGTGGGACCTGGTGGGAGGACAGAAACCCAGAGAAAAGCACACTACTTTTTTTTTCTTTATAATTCTTCCTCCCTTTGGTGAAGTGCTTTCATCCCTTGTCCGTTCAGTACCATCCGTGAATCATCAGTTCGCAATTTACTGCCTGGCTGGATTGTTATGGGAGATGCTATGGAAATAATGCTTTATTTATATGCTACTTTCCCAGGAAGCTGAAAGAGTATTTGTAGGAGTTACTGTATTAAATAGTGGCATCCATAGGAAGCAAATATTGTTATGTCTGGAGCAAAGCCCCAGCCCCTGGCCTGGGGGTTGCATTAGTCTGGACTCCAAATCCCAGCATGCCAGGTCCTGACCCCTACCCCAGGGCCACTCCCACAGGATATTTAAGTGGGCTCCTAGAGAAGAAACACATAGTTCTGGGTTTGCATGTGCTCCCCGCTTTCTTGTCTCCTTGCCATGCACTCGGCCACCTGAGAGCACCATATTTAATGAAACGATGGGCATTTTAATTTGGTTTGATCTGACCTAGTTGGATATCTTTGCAGCAATAAAGCCGACCCTCAGGATTTTTTTCTAACAAATATGTGTAAAGTTAGAGAGCATTTCAACCTTAGCTAGTTTCTCTTAAAGAAGAAGGATTCCACAGTCCCAGAGTTCAGCCTTGTGATTGATTTTAGGTGTCCTTGGTCTGAGTTATTGTGGATTCTGGAGGCTAGAAGAGGGTAGAGGATGGAGTGATTGCATGTCATTGATAAATGAGTTTCACCTTTGGTTTTGTTTGCTCTCAGCCTCAAGGCTTCCTCTGCCTTTTCTGCTTTTAGCCATTTCACAGTAATTAATGGTAGTATGTATTGGCTTTGGCCATTTCCCAATAGTTAAAACACTAGATGAAGGAGAAAGAATCAGGTAAACTGAATATTTAAGGATGATTAAACAATTCACCAGTCTCTCTCAAAGACATAGGAAGATATGATTTTCTCAAATGTTCAAATGTATTTCCAGAGGCCCATAAACTGATAGGGAAGAATTGAATCCATTTCTCTGTGCATGCTTCTGGAGGCCTGCAGACTAAGGAGGGAAAAATTCGATCCATTTTTATTACTGATTTTGAAATTTTTACTTTTATTTTGAAATAGTGTTGTACTGAGGGCTGGCAAGATGGCTCACTAGCTAAGGGCACTTGCTACTCTTACAAAGGACCTGAGTTCTGTTCCCAGCATCCACATGGCAGCTCACACTTACTATAACATCAGTTCCAGAAGATCTGAGCTCTTTTCTGACCTCTGCAGGCTCCTTCACACATGTGCACGGTACATATCATCCACCCAGGCACACACACATGTGCAAAGAAGTATAAAAAGGTTTTGCACTGTGATAACTAGGTTGTGCTTTGTTGAAGAGCATAGAAATCTCTTCTATAATCAGTTTCACCATCTGCTCAGTGACATTTGCACATTGATTAAAGGACCTTATCTTTGCCCAAGCCCCTCCTTTGATTCCTGGTTTGAAAGTGTGGAGTTGAATGTCGTTCACACAGCTTTCTTTGCAAGGTAGTTCTAGAACTTTGGGCCCATAATTCACATGCTGTAGGCTGTTGATGAATTTAGTATGAAATTAGCTGTATGTTATAGAATTAAAATAATGGCCATCCAAAAAACTGTCAAATTAACACAAATAATTTTTAGGATTTTATTTCTTAACTTATATTCTCTTACTTCATAGACTCATTAACTCTTTGTTGTAGTAATTCAGAGTTCATTTGTAAACTAGTCTGATAGTAAGAAGTCAAGTGTATAAACATGGAACAGTTATAGGCATTCCCTCAGCAGATTTTTATAGCAGATTTTGGGAAAAGTTCATTTTTTATTTGCTTTAAATTGTTGGCCAGGAAACAGAAAACTGTGTTTGGACGTTTTAGATATTGCCTCAAGTGTTTCTTGTGGTGCAGCTGTGGTTTCTACACATGGGCTTGTTGGGTCCAGGAGGGGTTGCACAAAGATGAGAACACCACCAAGTCTAATAAACCAGAAGCAAACTTTATTCCAGAAACCAGATCCTAGGAAAACCAGAAGCAAACTTAAAAATAAAAAAATAAAAATAAAACACCGCGGGGCACAGAAGCTTATCAGCTACCTGAGACCACAGCCAGAGATGGTGTTTGTTAGGCTGTGGCAAACAGCTGGTTTTTGAACCTACTTTTTATAGCAGGGGCACCAGACATTATCCCTGAACAAAAGAATTTTACAACCTTGCCCTGCCCCTTGGGTTGGTCAGCGGAGACCCTAAAGAGGGGAGTGAGTGCTAGTGTCAATGAGTAATTAGGCAGCCATCATGAAATATATTTTAGGGGAGACTACAACGAAAGTCACTAATTGCGAGAAAACAGATATCTTTAGCAATTCGTCAGAAAAGGGACTGCTTGTAACACTAGAAGGTTAATAACTTAGGATTAATTGGTTCTTGGGCTGAGAACTTAGAAGAAAAGCCTTTCACATTATTTTTAGGTAAATTTTCAGATATTGACTGCCATACTTTACAACCTCCGTTATCAGAGCTCATTAATTAAACCTTTTTTTATTTATCCACTGTCTCCTGGTACCTCCAGGTGTAAACTGAGGTCATGCCTCTCCTCTGGTGGTGCCAGTTTCCCATAACAGAGACGGTATCTGACCCAGAGGTCACATATCTCTGTCTCCTAAAGGTTAACTCAGTTCACATCTACTGTTTATTAAGGATGGTCAGGACACTGCTCTTAATTTGTAGAGAGACACTCTGGCCTTGTAAATAAAACAGCCAGTTGTAAAATGACCTACGCTTCCCAAGCATCTGAGAAAATAGCTCACTGTGAATGAATGATCCTTGATCTGCTGAGAAAGCTGCTGATAGTCTGCTCTCATTCTCCTAGACTTATAACTTTATATTTCTTTATTTCTACATTTTTATTTTCTTATGCCTGGACTCTTCAGGCTGACAGTGCACTGAGAGTGAACCACAAAAAGTTGATAGCAGCTTAGATCTCCGCTGTCTGTACTGCACTGAACAGCACTGAGAGAGACCTTAGGGCAAATGCGCATGAGCGTGTGTGTGTGTGTGTGTGTGTGTGTGTGTGTGTGTGTATGTGTGCGCGCGTGTGTCCAGGCCAGAGCCAACACTGAATCTCTTCCATTACCACCTTCACATTATTTCTTCTGATCAGCTGTCTCCACCCTCCCAGTGCTGTGACTCACAGAGAGACGCAAGCCACCATTCCTGGCTTTTGCATGGGTGCTTGAGGTCTGAATTCAGGTCCTCATTCGCATGCAGTAAGTACTTTACCCGGTGAACCATCTCCCTAATTTCAAATATTAATATTTTGACATGTACATATGAATATTTATTATATTACCGAGTGGTTTTCTTTCTTTAGGTCAACTCAACTTTTTACTTTAAACAATTTTGAGAGGAGATTAAAAAACTGATATCTTTTGTTAAAATAGAAGCCAAAACAATCAACAGGATGAAAGGCAAAGATACTTAGCTTCAGATGGTACTAATGCTTTGAGGCAGTGCCCAAGGGATCTGCCTTCTCTTTAAATATGAATGGAGAGCTTACTAACTTATCTTATCAAACTGGGATTCTTTTTGCTATTAGAACTTCAAAAAGAAAAAAAAAACCTTGTTCAAAACCTAATGTTGCTCAATTATTTTTATTTGCAATTTTAAAGGTTATCATTACATAATTTCCCACTCGTTTTCCTCTCTCGAACTCCCTTGTTCCTTCTCGAATTCATAGACTCTTTTTAAAATTACTTTTGTTACATATGTGTACAAACACATAGATACAACCTGGTGAATCTGGTTAGGACTGACCACTTAGGATAGCCTGTGGAAGTCTGACCCTCCTCTCTCTAGGCCTTTAGTTGCCTAGAGTGCTTTGTAGAGGGTAGGGTTCTGTGAGAGCACTATTTCCATGGTAGCGCATCTGTAGGTGTTGTTATTGTTCAGGACTTCCTTAGCCATATTGTTGAGGAACCCTAGGAGTAGCTTCTCTGTCATCTCTAGGAGACACAGTCACAGTGGATTTCCTGGTCCTCTTCGGCAATGTTCCTGAGTACTAGATGTGGAGGTGTGGATAATCTCAACTGGGACACGTACCCATATTTTAAAGTTTTTAGTGCAAAATAACCACCTAAAATGGTGTCCCAGGCCACCCACCAAAGCCTCCCACACTTTGAGATATATCACAGAGCAAAGTAACTACCTAAAACGGTGTCCCAGGCCACCCACTGAAGCCTTCCACGCTTTGAGATATATCACAGAACAAGTGAAGTTAAAGAGTCCTATTCCCTTCTTCCCTTCATTCCCCCTTCCTTCCTTGCTCTCTTCCTTCTCTAACTTACCAACTATGCCATATGGGGTACAGCATTAATCCTGCTCCTAATCAACTCCACTGTGATCACAGACTTTCCTTTCAATCTGCTTGATCACATGTCTACAGTCACCTCTCTAGAGATGGTGGGAAAATGAAACCAATAAATGAGGCAGACTAAATCTCATGCAGTAGCCAACTTTATTCAGAGCATCAGACAATTTATACTCTGAGGGTTAAGAATTAATTACCTGAGTAATGAGCTCAAACTATATACAATCACAAGGACAAGCCACATGTTGCAAAAACATTCTTCCCATAGAGGCGCATCAACAAATAACAATACCAGTTAAAATGAATAATCTGAAGGGAACTCATTTGTATCTGCTACACCTGGAAAAGGCATGAAACATATTCTTAGACCAATTCTGTACTTTTGAAGAAACTGAGACCACAAGACTCTTGTTTTCTTGACTGTTCTTGCAAGCACTCAGAATTCTCTAACAGCTCTGTTCTTAGACCTTGTTCTGACAGTTTACTTTTGCTTCCTCTCTCAAGATCTTTTCATCTTCGCCCTACTTTTCTCTCTGTCTCAGCCAGGGAAACCTACTGTAGGGACTAGAAACTCTTGGGGTCACTCTCTCACCTGGTTTTAAAATATTCCCTTTGCCTCGTCCTCACTCATGTTAAAGGGCCGCCTTGTGCCCCCATTCTCCAGGTCACTGGGGTTTACACACTGTGTGAAGCTAGAGAGCCAGGTCCCATCTAATGTCAGACAGTCCTAAATCTTAACCATTTTTTCCACTATGCTACTGCTTAGTGGTGTACTTGATTTGGATTCTAGAATGTATGATATGGGACCTCAACTGCTTCACTGAGTGTGGGTAATACAAAAGGCATTTATTTCTATCACTGTTGTTTGGTGTACTCATGAATACGTTTTAAGGTTTCCTTGTAAAATAGTGTATTACCAAACCTTACCACTTCAGAGTTAATCCCTGTGAGTACCCCAGTTAAATCACAGTAAATTAATTGTAATGTAGACAGTCTGAAGATATGGGGACTGAATGACAGATTATAACCTCAAGGCCTACAATTAGCTAGAGTCAG
Organism: Myodes glareolus; assembly: GCF_982192425.1. Taxonomy (NCBI): domain Eukaryota; kingdom Metazoa; phylum Chordata; class Mammalia; order Rodentia; family Cricetidae; genus Myodes; species Myodes glareolus. The sequence continues at coordinate 5,090,941 of NC_142040.1, forward strand.
TTGCTTTGAAAGTTTTCTCCCATCCCTTTGTACAGCAAATGTAAAAATTATCTTAGCTGGAACAGAGAACTACCAGGAATATTTGTGATTCTGATTGAACTTTAGTTAAATTATATCAAGATCTCTAGTGTGGACTTTGCATCTTCTGTTATAATTCTAAATTTAGAAATGATAAATTTTGTCATTCTCTCCAGGGAAGAAGTCTTAACAACTTTGATGAAAGCAAAACCACAAACAAATTTAGAATACTGTCCATAGTAAATTCCAAGAAAGAAATGCTATTTATAGAATAGGCTATGCATATTTGGAAACAATATCAGGAAACATGAATTGCTAGAGTGTGTGATTAATATGTATTTTTAAAGTTTGCAGACCGCATTTCTGACTGTACACAGATGCCTCACTCAGTGAACCTGCCCTATTGCCTTCTGGCTCCTTTACTGTTCATGTCTTCCACTGTGTATTTCAGTAGGATGTCACATGACATTCAGCATCTGCTGCAATCATGTAGCCTTAGGGTAGTCAATAAAAATTACAGTTAAAAAGAGTTGAAATCTTCTTTTTATCTCATCTTTTTCTTCTCTAGACAACCTTAGGCGAGATGACACTAGCTGTAATCTTGTACAGTGCTAATGATAATAATTTCCAGATGACATTTTTGAGGAACTTGCCATGCAAGTCAGGAGAGGACAGTTTCACAGTTTAGATTGAAAACACATTAAGTATATGTTTCTTTGCTGCCAGATGACTCACCAGCTTAATGAACCTCTGTAAGTATTCAACTTGATATGACTACATCCTTATAATAAGCATTTAAAATTCTAGCCATTCACTGTGTAACCTCTTGTCTCTATACATGGCTACTTCTGAAAGTGTTGCAGTATCAGATACCTTTAACATTTCATGGTTGAGACTCCACCTTAAAGCCTTAGAAGGAACTCATGTGCGTACAGTTACCTGTAAGTCTTGGGAGACTTGCTGTACTCTGGACTGGAAAAATGCCAATAGAATGTGTGAGTCATTAACTAGTTTCAGGAGAATATTCTTGTTTTGGGTAGCTGTGGAATGGAACAATTCCTTAAGAGTCCTCTGGAAGAGCAGATGGAGACATTTCCAGCTTCAGTTCCTTGGAGTAAAGCCCAGGCTTCCATGGACATATCATAGCAGGGATTCCTGGCAGCGGTAGCGGGTGCCCAGTTGTACCAGCATGCTTTCAGATCCTTCCGTGATTAGGAAGGGCATTGCCAGAAGGGCATTTATAGCTTTAACCAACTTTTAGATAGTGCTTGGCATATCTTTGATTTACTAGAAAAGAAATCTTTATCATAGGCCCTGTTAGGTAGCATGACAGGGTGTTTACGACAAACACCATAGGACTGGAGTGGTCTGTTATATGCCTCTTTTTAACCATTAGAGTGACCTCTGCTTCAACAAGCCAAAAGCAAATACTAATTGTTTAAAATATTTTCCTTTCGGGTAGTATATGTATTTAATTGTTTATTCATGTATATTTGTTTATGCTTTAGCTCTCTCTCTTCTTCCCTCCCCCCACCATATGTGAGTGTGAATATGGATGTCATAGGGTTAGTTGCGGATATAAACATGCCAGGTAGTTGAAGTCAGAGTACAGTTTGGTGGGTTGTGCCTCTTCTGCCTTGTTTGAGACAATAAAAACCAGTTATTGCACTGTGTACTCCAGCTTGCACTATGTACCCAGGTTAGTTGGCCTTTGAATTTGTGGGGATTTGTCTATATCTGCCCTGGCTTTCCCTGTTACACTGCTTTAGAATATGTGCTACTCTGCCTGGCATTTGTGTGTGCTCCAGGGACTTTAACTCTGGTCCTCACATGTACCCGGCAAGACCTTAACCCACTGAGTCATCACCCCAGTGGAAAGTGTGCACGGGCAACGTTTGTCAAAATGTTAAGGAACTCTTGACAGTAAGTTTGTTTTCTGAGTCTGCAATGGTTTAAATTTGGGTGTTGAAGGTGTCAGTTGCTGATTAGATGGAGTTAGGGTACACAGCTCTGAACATGCTGCTGGGTTAGACTATTGCAGAACCCTTGTCCACAGTGGGTTATTTTTCTCACTTGTCTTGAGCAAAGACTCTTTTCTTTAAGAAGTGAGACCCTGTTGGAGGGGTTGATTGAAGAATGAGACAATTAACTGAAACACAAACTGCCCACCAGTCAAGGGCTTCATTGAGCTGAACAGGAAGCCTTATATTCCATGTTTCTTTATCACCCCTTACAATGCAGGATAAACAAAGCATTCCTAAGCTGTGATTTGGAAGGTCCTGTTAAAGAACAAGTCTTGGGGCTGAGGATGTAGCTCAGCTGGTAGAGTGATTGCCTGGGGTACAGAAAGCACTGGAGTTGGTCCTCAGCTCTGCATAAAGTACATGAGGTGGACATCGCCTTCGATCTCAAAACTCAGAAGGACACGCAGAAGTTCAAGATCATCCCCACCTTTACCCTGAGGTTAAGGTGACCAGGGCTACATGTGACCTTATCTCAAAATTTTTAAAAAAAAATTAAGTACAAAGACAATATTTTTATTTGTATATCAAAGGCTCTAAGATTAACAGTTGATATCAATACTTAAAAGAGATTTGAAAATTTTATAATCACTGTTGGATTTAACCTCCCTTGATGATTTTACAGAGCATTTCTGATATGCTCCCAATGGAAACATTTTTAATAGAGAATAATTTTACACATATATTCTAATCATGCTTTTCTTTTCCTGTCTCCTCCCAGATTCTCTCCACCTCCCAACCCTTCCAGTTCCGTGCTTTTTTACTCTAATGGGGACATGGAAAAGAAGGGTCACGGGCCAGCAGGAACTGTGCTTGATTTTCTTACAAACTTGGAGTCTGGAGGACAGGGAGTTGGTGGCTAAATCATTTTAGAGTTTGGGTCTTGTGGATCCTCTTCCCTCACCTTTTATTTTTCTTTTCGAGGTGAGGTTTCCTGTTGCTTTGGTGCCTATACTGGAACCAGCTCCAGCTCTTGTAGACCAGGCTGGCCTCGAACTCAGAGAGATCCGCCTGCCTCTTCCTCCCGAGTGCTGGGATTAAAGGTGTGTGCCACCACTACCTGGTCCCTCACCTTTAAAAAATAATCTTATAGTTACATGGTAACTACCCAATCTCCGACATCACAAACATGTTCCACACTAAAAAAAAAAATTAAAATGGAGGGATAAATGTAAAAGAATTCACCATAGCTAATTTTCCCGTTTTGAGTAACTTCTCAGCCCAGCTTTGTTCACTGCAAGTCTCTGCTCTCCCAGAGAAGCCCATTTCTGTTTTCTTTGTAAGAATATTACCTTATGCCCTGAGTTTACATCCCTTAGAAAAGGAGAAAGTAAGGGTACAAAATTGATTCTTCACAAAAATCTATTGTTAGTATCACCAGTTAAGTGATCCTCTAACCTACATATATTTCTGTATTTCTGTTTCCAGAATGTTCAACAAATAAGAAGTGAGTGGGGGGATCAACTCATTGAATTAAGGAGAGGAGGTTAGACCTAAGAATTGATTTTGAGATTTAACTATTACAGTGGTTTGAAAGAAAATGACTCCCAAAGGGAGTTGCATTACTAGAAGGCATTGTTATCGTTCATAATGCTGGCCACAAGAGGGGTCGTGGCAGGTACCCCAAAGCCTTGGTGGGTCCCCTGGCGGGTGGCCTGAGGCTGAATGGGAGACAGACAGATAGATACATCATGCAGAGAGAACAGGGGTATAGAGTTTATTTTGTGGATTCTGGAGGAGGAAGAGAAGGACAGAGGGAAGGAAGGAAAGAGAGGGAAACAGAAGGAAGAGAGGCAGAAGCTGCCTTTCCAGAAGAGAGAGAGAGAGAGAGAGAGAGAGAGAGAGAGAGAGAGAGAGAACAGGAGAGAAGGCTGGAGATCTGCTTGTCTTAGTGAAAGGGGGAGGTTGGGAGTGGGCAGAGCTTGTCTCTTAAAGGGACAGAGTACCCAGGTAACAGACCAGGCCAGCAGATTACAACATTCCCACCTTTTTCTCCTAATAAAAAGGCAGGCGTTAGGTATAGCAGGTTGAAGATTTGGGGCAGCAGATTCTCAAGGCTGCCTCCTGCTTGTTTGTGGGTGTTGAAGTCCTTCTTGAAGGGCCTGCGATGCTGGTCACATCCTGGGGTAGCTGGTTGCTTTACTCCTGTCCAGGGTTTGTGGTATGGAACTGTCCAGTATTTCTTGGATGTGGCAATGTGTTGGCAGAGCAGAGGAAAAGTTAAGTTTAGGAATGAAAAAAAAAGTTTCAGGACCAGTGAATTTAGAGGGGGTGTATCTGACCTGTTTAAGGTGGATCCTTTGATTCAGCTCCATGGAACTCATAAGAATTTTTTGAGTTTGTGAAAACATAAGTTTTAGACACATACATTGTATATAAACAGTGGCATATTTATGTCAGAATGACTGTGACAGATGTTTTTGCACAATGAAAAGTATCTTTATGATACTTTAAGATATTTAAGAGTATAAAAGGCAGCGTGAGAGAGAAATTTAATAACTTGTATTTGTCCTTACACCTTTATAACTTGCAGGTACACATTTTAATAACTTGCATTTGTATATGTTATTGAAATTTGTTTGGTGATGCTGCCCTTTTAAACTGACAAAACCTCTCAGAGGTCTTTGAGAAGGATAAAATTTTACTTGACGAGTTATTAATTAAAAAACAACAGAGAACTTCCTTGGTTGTCCACCTAGAGCCTCTGTTCATGGTCCTCCATGGTTGTTGAGGGTCGTATTTGCCTTTTGCTGTTTAACACAGAACCTGTCAGGTTTTAGAAGATCCTGTGGATTAAGAAATCTGTAGGAAGACAAACCTACTTTGGCGTGAGCAGCTAAGCAGCCAGTTTCATTTGATTCTTTGTACACATCTGGAGATTGGGCAGTTTTTCCCAGTGGATAGCACTTTTACTCGGTGAAATGAATTTTGGATGGATGTAGTTCTGTGCACATCTTTCTTCTGTCTTCTTTGTAGGAAATAGAGTCCTGCTGCTAGAAGCCAATCTGTCTCTCTGTTATAAAAAGTCTTTTAATAGTTAAACATTTATCCCAGCTCTCCTTGCATGACATATCTATCTGTCACTTGCATGGCCTCAGGTCACCTGCCAGGGGACCCACAGAGGCCTCGGGTCACCCACTACTGCCCTTTGTGGGGCCAGCCTCAGGTCACCTGTATTATGAATGATAACAAGTATGGCCTTGTTGGAGCAGATATGGTCTTATAGGAGGAAGTATTTCACTGTGGAGTGGGTATTGAAATCTCATATATGCTAAAACCACACCCGGTGTCTCAGATCACTCCCTGTTGCCATTTGATAAAGATGTAGGGACTCTTAGCTCCAGCACAATTTTGCCTACATGTTGCCTTGCTTCCCACAATGATATTAATGGATGAAACCTCTGAACTGTAAGCAAGTCATGCCAATTAAATGTTTTCCTTTATAAGAGTTATGTTGGTGATGGTTTCTCTTCACAACAATAGAAACTCTAAGACAGAAGATGGTAACAGAGACAAGGGTATTGTTCTGATAGGCCTGACATGCTTTGTTTGAAGGAATATGCATCTTGGGAATGTAGATTAGAAAAACAGTTTAATGCTTTAAGTACTGCTTAATGGGCCATCCTAGTAGGAACATGGAAAATGTTGATGAGTGTGGTTTGAACTATGGATGCCAGGGTCAAGTTTTTTCAGAAGAGAAGAGTGTTAGTATGTGACCTAGAGATCATTCTTGTGGTATTTTGGTGAAGAATTTGGCTGCTTTTGAGCCTTGTCTGTAAAGTCTGCCTCAGGCTAAAGTGAAGAATTTTGGATTAATTTCCATTGGCAGAGGAAATCTCAAAACAGCCTAGTATAGACTGTGCCATGTTGTAACTAATGTTCATGCTTGTAAATGTTTATAATAAAAAGAAGAAAGCTGATAAGAAAATGGAGCACTGTAATGGATTAAGTAAAATGCTGTGGATCAACAGCTGCAGCAGCAGAAACGCTGTAGGTCCCTGAGAGGCAGCAGGAAATGGACAGCCAGTCCTAAGAGCAGTCAGTCACAGGCAGGGACAGCACAGTTCCCCAAGTAGCTGCAGCAGGCCACAAGGAGAGACAGACAGATGGGCACACCATGAGACCACACCACATGTCTCCCAAAGTGGCTGATCCAGGACAGGGAGACACACGGTGGGCGAGAGATAGATGGATAGACATGTAATGCAGAGTGAGGCTGTATATTTATTTAGTGAGTTATGGAAGGGATAGGGGAGAAGGAGAAGAGGGGAGAGAGAGAGAGAGAGAGAGAGAGAGAGAGAACCACTTTGAGAGGGAGATGGAAATGGTGAGACTCAGACTGCAAGCAATGGACTGGGAGGGAGTGGGCATGGCTTGTCTCTTAAAGGGACAGGGCAGATCATTACATTCCCATCTCTTTTTTTTTATAATAAAAAAGGAAGGAACTTAGGTACCACAGGTTAAAGGAATGGAGGCGGCAGATTCTCAAGACTGTTTCCTGCTTATTTGTGGGCATCGTCTTTGGGGGAACCTGAGAAGGCTGGGTGCTGGCCACATCCTGACATAGCTAGTCTCTTTGCTCCTGTCCAGTGTTTGTGGTATGGAAATATCTGGTATCTATTATACCTGTTTAATGGTATTGGCAGAGTAGAGGATAAAGTTAAGTTTAAGAAAAAAAATTTAGGACCAGGGAATCGAGGGGGGTGTATCTGAATTGCTTAAGGTGGATCCTTCAATTTTGCTCCCTGGAACTCACAAGAATTCTTTGAGTTTGTGAAAACAGAAGTTTTAGACATATAAGAATGACTGTGACAGATGTTTTTGCAAATGAAAAGTATCTTTAAGACTATGAAAGACAGTGGAAGAGAGAAATTTGATAGTGTGCACTTGTCCTCATACCTTTATAACTTGCAGGTCTTGTATTTGTATTTGTATTTTACTGAAATTTGTTTGGTGAGGTTGTCCTTTTAAACTGACAAAATCTCTCAGCTGTCAAACTGCATCAGAGATCTTAGAGAAGGATGAAATTTTACGAGTTACTGAATAAAAAACGACAGAGAACTTGTTTGGTTGGCACCTAGAGCTACTTCTTAAATCCTCCATGGTTCCTGAAGGTCATATTTGCCTTTTGCTGTTTAGCACACAGCCTGCCAGGCTCCAGAAGATCCTGTGTGCTAAGAAATCTGTAGGAAGACAAGCCTACCTTGACCTGAATACCCAGGCTGTTGATTCCAGAAATTCTATCCACATCTGGAGATCTTCAGTTTTGTGAAAGACAATTTTTCCCCCCAGTGGTCAGAGTTTGGCAGTTAAAACAAATTGCAGATAGACATTGTTTTGTGTCCGTTTGTCTTCTGTCTTCTTTGGAGGAAATAGAGTGCTGCTGCTAGGAGCCAAACTGTCTCTTTCTGGTATGAAAACATCTTTTAATAATTAAATATTTGAATGCCATATTCCCCAGATCTCTGAGCAGTTAAGGACTGTCTATCAGTTGTAACTACAGTATAGAATCTATCTGGAGAGCTGGGTCCAAGCTTGGCTGTACTGGTTCTTAACAAGTAAGATTTACACTAATAAAAAGACAGAAAGAAGAAAAACCTGCTTGCAATAGAAGGTTAACAGCAGATCTGACAGTAGTAGAGAACAGCTTGATAGATTTTAAACTCGGGTTGGATTAAATATACTGGACTTTTGTGAGAGACTTAAAAGTACATACCAGTTTAAAACATGAGACTTATTGTTTTGGAGTCTGAAAGGAGATGAACAGACTATTATAACATTTAACAGTAAACATAGGTGTGTTTAAGTTACATGTATGAACATACACACAGAATTAACAGGAATTGGGTGAAGTGGATGTTCTTAGTAGGCCCTACCAAAGTCATGCCATTGTGAAAAACACACATGCAACTGAGTCAGCAAGAGGAATTTAGAGACAAAAACTTAAGTACACCGGGGTACCAGGCAGGGTATACTTCTGTAAAGATGGTGGGGCTTGGTCAACTGACCTGTCTCTCAGTTAAGATGGCAGTAAAGTCACCTGACCTCAGTGAAGATAGTGGTAAGGTCACCCATATAACAGAGTTAACACTGAGGAACCAGGTAGGGAATACATTAGAAAAGATGGCAGAACTTTGTCACCTGACCTGGCTCTCAGACATGAAGTCACCTGACCTCAGTTAAGATGGTAGTTAGGTCACCTGACCTCAGTCACAATGTCAGCAGTCACATATTGTATGGAAAAACCATAACTTTTGAGCTGCAGGGACTTTAAGCTTAATAATAAGAGATCTAGAGACTTCTTCTGCCCTGTTGCTGAGCCACCATGCCACAAGCCACAGCAAGAAGCAAAAGGCTGGAATTGAAAACAGCCACCTTATGTATCTGACCAATCTTTTTGGCAGCAGTAGCAGTGGCACTGACAGTAGTTAGAAAGCTCCTGCTCACAGTAGTTAGAAAGAGCTGCCATAAAAGTGGAGTCAGTGGGACACCAGCAGAGAGAGGGTATGAGCTGAAGAAGTAGGGCATTAAGGCCTGTGATTTTAGGGCCTCTAAAAGGCAGCATTCATCCCAAGAGGAACAGACATGGACTATGCTACCCGTAGCTGAAACTGTGAAAACCCATGAAAAATGGCAACACCACAAGGCCCATAGTGAGACATCTCTCCACTACAGGCAGGGTGTGAATCAGCACAAGCATTGCAGGACCCATGGGAAAGTGTCCTCCACCCCCAAGTAGGATGCTATAGCCTGACTGAATCCAGTCAGGTGACTCAGAAGCCAGAGAGATCAGAGGCCACTCTGAGCAGCCTTTTATGGTGAGAGGAAAAAAGAGAAAAGAAAAAGAAAAAGGAGAAAGAGAAACTGAGGGACCCTGGGCTCCCAGTTGAATGCACTGCACAGAGTGTGCAGTGCTAGTGCAGGAAGACTAACCCTGGGTCAGTCCAGTCACGATTTTAGGTAAGGGAAGCAATCCAGAGATGAATGTTAGCAAAGGCCTCAACCCTCTGTGGTTTGGGGCTATCCCACTATTTCAAGGAACACCAGAAGATTGCCAGGAGCTCACCTCAAGTTTGGAGAAATGGTTAAGCTGACCAGAATGGGGGAAACTCACCAATTGAAACCGATTGTGTGTGTAGAAATCATGCAGTATAAATCGCGCTCAGGCTTATGGAACACATAGTTGTTGTGGGAAAAAATACCTGGTTCAGGAACCTGACCCTGGGACAGGAGCTTGGGGTGGGAGAGCCTCCCGAGTTTCATGGCACCAATGTAATAGATTAATTTAAAATGCTGCAGGTTCCCCAGTGGCTACAGCGGGGCATGAGACCACACTGCAGGTCCACATTGCAGGTCTCTGAAGGTGTCTGGTCCCAGGTGGGGATCCCTGTGGTGGGCAAGAGACAGATGGATAGGCATGCCATGCAGAGTGAGGTTGGATATTTATTTAGTGGGTTATAGAAGTGACAAGGGAGGAGAAGAGCAGAGAGAGAAAAAGAGAGAGAGAGAGAGAGAGAGAGAGAGAGAGAGAGAGAGAAGCTGCCTCTTCAAGAGGGAGACAGAAAAGGAGAGACTCAGACTGCAAGCGGGAAGGAAGATCTGCCTGCCTCAGTGGACAGGGAGGGAGTGGGCAGGGCTTGTCTCTTAAAGGGACAGGAAAAATAATTACAAGCCTTAGGAAGTAGAAGGGAATTAGGGAAATAAGCCTTCTGTTAAAAGGTAAACAGATTAAGAAATGGAAAGTAGTGGTGACCTCAGGGCAAGCTCCCACCCACCTAAATTTCCAATTTGCAAAAAGGAATTAGTGAGATGCGGTGGTTCACCCCTTTGTGGTGGCTCACCCCTTTAATCCTAGCACTAGGAAGGCAGAGGCTGATTGATCTCTGAGTTTGAGCCTGGTCTACAGAGCAAGTGTCAGGCCAGCCAAACTTAGGCAGTGAAGGTAACCGCTGAAAACAGAAAGCTGAAGAAGATATGATTGAACAAGGGGGTCATGTTCTAGCCCCCAACAAGCAGCAGAACTTGGCAGCTTTGGTCATGTGGTTTTGGAGTTAAGGATTGTAGCATGAGGTCCTGCATGTGGGAATTCTATTCTGCCCAGTTCCCACAGCCATTAGGTCCCAAAGAAAATCACATAGAGGGCTATATTAATTATAAACTGATTGGCCTATTAGCTCAAGCTTCTTATTAACTCTTGGAATGTATATTAACTCATTATTCCTATCTATGTTAGCCACATGGCTCAGTACCTTTTTCAGCAGAGCAGGCCACATCTTGCTTCTTTGGTGATCTGGACAGGACTGTAGAGGAATGGGCTTCCTCCTTCCCAAAATTCTCCTGTTATTGCCCCACCTCTATTTTCTGTCTAGTTTTCCCACCTATTCTTCCTGCCTGGTTTTTGGCCAATCAGTGTTTATTTAGAATATGATTGACAGAATACAGACAATTCTTCTGCACCACATCCCCTTCTTTTTTTTTAAACAAAGGAAAATATCCATAGTCCATTTTTCGGGAATGTGGGCATAGAATTTCTGGCCAGTTTGGTTGGTTGTGGGCACTGATAATCTTATGGGGACCTAAAGAAAATTAGAGTTATGAACAAGTCCTGACTGGAGTATCCTGTGAGGCTTGATTATCTCAGGCAGCATCTTGAATCTGTTCTGGATGTAGAACTCAGACATCTGGGAAATCTGTTCCTAACAGAGATTTCTCAGGTGGTCTTCCACCTTGATCAAACCTGATTTTTCTTAACTCAGAATGAATCCACAGTCTCTCATTTCCTGTGGAAACAAAAGCAAAATCTCTTCTCCAAAGTAACATATCTTTTGACTTCAATTTTGAAGTCAAGGTATTTTCAAAATACCTATCTTGGATTAATTCAGCAGCATTTAAAAGCAAATATCTTTATATCTTTTAGCAGCTGTTGCTCCTTCCTCAGCATTCAAAAAAATTCAAAGAGAGCATAATAATATACAGTATCCAGATTCTCTGTGTGTTTTCCATCTTTCCATGGTTTTATTTTAAACCCTATTTCTTTTGTTTTTAATTTTTGGCTTTTTGAGACAGGGTTTCTGTGTATCTTTGCCCTGCAACTCACTCTGTAGACCAGGCTGTCCTTGAACTCAGAGATCCATCTGTCTCTGCCTTCCCACTGCTGGGATTAGGTGTGTGCTACTATGGCCTGGCTCACAGAGATCTATCTGTCTCTGTCTCCCAATCATTGGGTATTAAAGGTGTATGCTACCACACCTTGAAGTTACAGAGGTCACTCTACCTCTGTCTCCCATGTATTGGGATTAAAGGTATGTACCACCACACCCAACTACTCTCTTTTTTCTTTTTTATTTTAAGGACTTTAACCTTTTTTCCCCAAATCTGCATATATTTTTAACACGCTGTAAAGAATTTAGAGTTTTTATTCTTCTTTAAATCTCTCTTTACTATATATCTCCCTTTTTCTGACCATGTGAGTCTTTAATTTAACAAGCAATATGGGTAGGATTAAAGCTGTGGCTTTGATGGCTGGATCTAGCCCATTCCTTAGCTTTCTGCAATTCCAACCTCATAGCAGAGGTACTAGCTGTAGCGATGTTTATTGCCACAACTCTATGGCGTTTCAAGGTCCCTGCCAGCAAGCAAGCTGCAGCAGTGTGCTCCCAAACTACATTCAAATGCTCTGTAGTTGTACCACCTTCCTGAAAGAGTCAGAGTTTGCCCTGACAGGATGGCCCAGAAAGCCAGCATTTTCCTGCTACAACTGAAAACCAAAAAGCATGTGGTCAGCTTTTTGTCAACACTATCTGTTTCATGGCAGGATCTCTTAAAAAGAGTTACAAGGTTTTGCAGCTAAAGCTGAGTGAGGAAGCCTCTCTTAAATGAGAGCACTTGACTTGTCACTAGCAAGAAGAACAGATCTGAGAAATTGCTGCTACCAAGAAGCCATGCTTTATTCTTTCTTCCTAGAATTACTTCCCAAGCTCTCTCAGGTTTTATGTGGGCACCATTCTGTAGTATTAAGGCCTGCTTTGGGCTTTCTGTCCTGCTCAGTTCCCACAGCTGGCAAGTCCAAAAGAAAATCACACAGAGGTCTTTTTTATTTATAAACTGATTGACCCATTAGCTCAGGCTTCTTTTTAGCTCTTGTATCTTATATTAATCCAATAATCCTTATCTATGTTAGCCACATGGCTCAGTACCTTTTTCAACAGGGCAGGTCACATCCTGCTTATTTGGTGATCTGGGCAGGACTGTGGAGGAATGGACTTCCTCCTTCAGAGAATTCTCCTGTTCTTATTGCCCCACCTCTACTTCCCTTCCTGTTCCTTTTCCACCTATACTTCCTGCCTGGCTATTGGCCAATCAGCGTTTATTTAAAATATGATTGACAGAATACAGACAATTCTCCCACACCAAAGGATAGGACTATAGAATTTGCCTCTGCAACCAAGGAAAGCTGTTGAGGCTAGGTATGTGTCTTGGGTGTCCCTGAAAGGAAACCTAGACAGGCTATTATGTGAAGCTGTGAAGTTGAAGCCTGGGTTGTCTAGGAGAACCCAAGATGTTCGAGATGTCAGAATTATGGGACACCTACTGAGAAAAGCTGATAATAGAGAGTGAGTAGAGCCAACCCAAAAGAAAGAAGTATGTTGCAGTCAACAAAGTTGGAAGGGTTTAAATATCTGAAGAGCATTTTGACATCAGATATGGAGATGGCAAGTTTGAAGTTTGCCCAGATAGTTTTTGGTCTTGCTTTAGTCCCATATTTCTTCACTATGCTCCTTTCCCTTTGTTTTGGAACAGAAATGTATATCCTGTGCCATTACATGTTGGAAGTATGTGATCTGTTTTTTTTATTTTTATAGGGGATTACAGTTAAGAGATTATATGAATCTATAAGAAACTTTGAACTTTAGACTTTTAAACTTTGAGACTATAATAGACTATGAAGAATTTTGAAGTTGGATTAAAAGCATTTTGTATTATGTATTGTTAGATTATGAGAGCCCAGGAGTAGAATTTGGTAGTTTGAATTTGAATATAACTGACTCCCATAAACTCATAGGGAGTGGCACTAATAGGAGATGTGGCTCTTTTGGAGTAGGTATGGCCTTGTTGGAGGAAGTGTGTCACTGTGAGGGTGAGATTTTAGGTTTCATATGTGCTCAAGCTATACCCAGTGTCTCAGACCATTTTCTGTTGCCTGTATGTCAAGATGTAAAATTCTCAGCTCCTTCTCCAGCACCAAGTCTGTCTGCATGCCTCCATATCCTATCATAATGATAATGGACTGAACCTCTCAACAATAAGCCACCCAATTACATGTTTTCTTTTAAAGAGTTGCCATGGTCATGGTAATAGAAACCCTAACTAAGATGGGGTATCTCAGTTAAACCCAGAATTTATTTTGTTAGTCTTGCTCTCCAGTCTGCTCTGTGATCCCATCTCCCTGCCTTCTGGCTGGACTTACATGCCCCCAGGCATCTCATGGGGTTTCTGGGTATTTGAACTTTGGCTCTCATACTTGCTTGGCAAGTGCTTTGACTTCTGAGCCATTTTCCCAAACATGCAATATTTTAAAATTGAAATTTGGCATCTCCTCTAAAGTTTTTGCAGCTTAGTCCTAAAGTTCTTGCAGCTGATCCAGTCACAAATGTTTTAGTGACACAAACTAAGAAGGATACAATTGGATTTTTCAGACAAACAAGAATCTTCTTTAGGGATTCTTCAGAATGGCTTGGTAAAAAGGTCACAACATCATGGTTATAAACATGATCTAACTCATGTGTGATATTTCAGTCTTGTCACAGATAACACAATCATTTCATTCATCTGTTGAATGGAATCACATGTGAGCCAAACCTTGCCCTCAGTGGTTTGTTGTAGTGAGAGTAGGGGTGCTGTAAAACAACTGTGATCACGGGAAAGCTGTTGCTCTAAGACAGATAATGGAAGAGAAGGGAACCCTACAAATATCAAAATTTCATTCCCAAGGACATAAAATTTATCTTATGAAAGTTTTCTCTGCAATAGGAATATAGCTCTTTGCCAAGAAAAGTCTTGTTTAAATCTGGGCTATGGAGGATGTCTTCCATCAGTGGTCTGCCAACACACATCTGTGATTGTGTCATAGGCCCTTGGAAAAGTGAGGTCCTGTAGTGTGATTAGATAGAAACCTCCAGGACCCTAGTCATTAAAATAGTGGTTCTCAATCTGTGGGTTGCTACCCATTTGGGGTTGAATGATTTTTTTTATAAGGGTTGCCTAAGACAATTGAAAAAACAGATATTCACATTACAATTCATAACAGTAAAAAAAATTGCAGTTATGAACCACTGTTGTGACAGTTTCTCATGTCTTGGTGATCCTTTCAACCATAAAATTATTTTTGTTGCCACTTCATAACTGAAATTTTGCTACTGTTGTGAATCATAATGTAAGTATCTGATATACAGGGTGTTTAATATGAAACCTCCAAAATGTGTTGTAACCTATAGGTTGAGAACCACTGTTCTAGGTGAAAAGGCAATGAAACACGAGGGTGAAAGGCTCTCCGGAGCACCTGGAGGTTAAAGTTTAGCAGTGTGAATGGATGGAGGACATAATATATATTGAGGAGATGGGAACTTGTGTGATGAGAGAATCCTCCTTTCTTATATAATTACCTCCTTACTTCCTTCTAACATGTTCTGTTTATTTTGTTAAAGAGGTGAAGAATCACTGTCTACTGAGCATTAGCTATAATCTAAGCTCCAAACAGCGACCTTGTAATCAGTCCACCCAAGACTTCTGAGGGGATTTGATTTATTCTGCTTGATAGAATAGTCCTTGAGGTCTAATTGATGTGAACTCTGAACATATCAGTAATAAGAGTTCTAGCTACTGTGGAATCAGAAAGCATACTCATTAGAACTCAAATATAACACATATAAAAATTGTTCTTTTCTGTGGCTGGAGACATTGGTTTTGATGGCTTATTACTTTCTTTTCTTCATACACTTTTCAAAAGAGAGAGAAAAATGAATTTCCAAAAATCTGATTACTGGGAAGGAATTACTCTGCTATTGAAAACTGTAGGTTTCAGGTTGGGAAACTTTAGAATTGTTAATGATATATTACAGGTGGTTCTCTAGCTACAGAGCCCATGTTTCAGATGAATACAATCTGTTTTCTGCAGCCCAGAATCTTGGGTGTTGATTAGTTTTCATGCTAACTTAACTTTGCACCAAGAAGGATGCAGGATTCCTTTGGATATAGTACAAATGGACTGTATGCAGATGGGCTGTTTGAATACAGAATGTAGCCATTGAGTCGATTTGAACAGTCGATTTGACTGTTACCACCTCTTGGAAATAACTGGTCTAGCACAGTACCCCACTTGTCCTATGATGTGCATTTACAGCTACCTAACTTGTTCTATGGCATGCTTGAAACTTGAAATTTAAAGAAACTTGACTGGAGAGTTTCAGAGCACTGAGTCAAGTTAAGTTTTACTGTAATTTGCTAGGCATAAACTAGTATGCTGACCTTTTTTAGGGAGTCACCTGGGATATAATCAACAGTAGGTAACTATTGATACTGTAGTGCTTATGTTTGTTTTAGCCAGCATTTCTAAACTGGACATGAAAACATTATTGTACTTTTTGAGAGACTTAAGAATCTAAGAAAACTCATTTTTGTATTAGAGAAAAAATATTTCAGTTATATAATTAGCTTTAAGATAAATTTGAACAAAAAGAACCAGTAAGTTTGACTTTTTAATAATTGAATACAGTCAATTTTCTAAATGAAACCTTTAAATTACATAATGTTGTAGCCTGCTACTTTATAGATTATGCATTATTTGGAAAGTTGATGGATGATTTATGTATCATGCTTATATTAAAACACTAAAAACAAACATAACCTTGAGCCAATGAAGTCCATGTTACTTAGGAAATTTTCTGTGAATGCTGAATGACAGCGCACATCAGCTTCACTGAAGAGTCATTGTCCCTCCTCTGGTTTTGAGTTATTAACAGACACAAACCAAATATCTATCAATTCAGAGGAAATCCATGGAATGCATGTAAGGGATGTCTTGGGCATTTTAAAATATGTGTTACGGATATTTGTGTTATGTGTATTTACATTTTGGAAGCAGATTTTTCTAAAACAGTCCTCAATACCATCATTGGCTAACAAAGGACTTTGATCTTCAGAATGACTCCATACTTAGGACAATTAGTGCTTGTAATTAGTCTTTTCTCCCTTGGTAGTTACTACTCTAAACAAAACTTAATGCATTTGGAAATCAAGCTTTTCAGTGTAGGACATTTGTGTTTAATGTTTTGTACTTTCATTTTTATACACTGTTAAGATATTTTCCTGTGATATTGGGGCAAAGAGAGAAATCAAATTATAAAATTGTTTTGGCCAGGACAGTCATGGCTACACAGAGAAACCCTGTCTTGAAAAAACAAAACCCAAAACAAAACAAAACCACAAAATACTACCTGTTTTACCTGATCAAACTTTGTTGATTCTTTTAAAAATGTTCTTTTCAGTACCAAAATGGGAAATCAGAGAAATCTAAGTTTACATTTATGGGATCTGAGACAAGTTTTGAAATTAGCCTTAAGTATGTGGGTAAGAAGTTGCATGAATTTAAGGGATAATTGTAGTGATGGGTTGTGGGCAGGCCTGCTTTTCGTCCTGCCCGGCTCCCGCACGGCTAGCTTAGTCCCAGAAATAACAACACACAAATTGTATTCACTTAAGCACTGCCTGGCCCGTTATCTCTAGAGAGTTAGTTACTGACTAACTCTCATATCTTGATATTAACCCATTTCTATTAATCTGTATCACACCATGAGGTGTGGCTTACCGGGAAAGATTCATCATGTCTGACCTGGTGGCTGGCTCCATGGCGTCTGGCTCATAGCCCTCTTCCCAGCATTTTGTTCTGTTTACTCCGCCTACCTAATTTTCTGTCCTATCAAGGGGCCAAGGCAGTCTCTTTATTGACCAATGAAAATAACACAATAGACAGATAACCCTCCTCCATCATTTCCCCTTTTTCTGTTTAAACAAAAAAGAAAAGCTTTCATTTTAACATAGTAAAATTACATATAACAAAACAGTTATCAAGCAAGAATTACAGTCACAATATTTATAACTATATCTTTATCATAATAATGGAAAACTATAACTACGACTATCCATTCTTTAACTCCATCAAAGACTCCAGAAGGATATATTATCTAAGTAAACAAGAAGTAAGCAACTTTCAAAACTCTAGAAATGACAGAGACATTTCGTTGCCTGGACAGTCACCCAAAGTTCCTCTGTATCGTTGGGGCACCCATCTTCAGCCTTCAGGCCCATAATATCCAGAGACATTTCCATGAAGCAGGAAATTTCAAAGGCAATTCAGTCACTATCTGCTGTGTCCTGCAGAATGTCTCGCAGATTCTTTTATGAATCAGAAACCCCGAAAGATCATCTCACCTTTAGGCAAGTTCAGCAGTCCTCTCTGCGGGTTCTCTGTGTCCAGTTTATATAACAGTCCAGGCAAGAGCAGTTTCTTGCCCAAATGGTTTTCAAACTCCAAAGGAGCCTCTTCGATGCCCATCTTCCTCTTGAAGTAGATTGGTGCTGCCAGGAGCAGACGTGTCTCATTGTCATGAAAAGTCCTAAGTTATTAAAACATTAAATGCCATGTTCTATAGTCTTTGAAAGATATGAATGTCTATCTGAAATATATCTATGCATTTCTAGAAAATCAAACTAACATTACTACAAGCTAGTATTATCTATTAACAACCTATATTTTTAATTATACTTTGCATTTTTAAATAAACTACACAATCACAATACCTCAATCATGATCAGAAACATATATACATATAACAAAATTGACCTTAAAATCCATAACAAAGCAAATTATTCATATCTATATCATATCCCCCTTTAAATGTAAAAGAACATTTATAAACAATATTTGGGAATATGGACGTAGTTATTTCTCTCCAAACTTCTTCCTGCTGTATAGGGGCGCAGTTAATCAGGTCTTTCATGGTATAACCTGTCTGCCAGGTTCATCTCAGTCGGCAGTTGAGTGAAGAAATTTTTTGAGGGTGTTCATAGAAACCTTTCAGGAGGGCGTGGTCTATCATACCATATTGGGATAGAAGCAATCCACAGGGTCTCATCCTCTGTGAAAACAAGAGAAGAACCTCCTTTCCAAAGTATCATATCCTTAGATCCAAATTCAGAAGTCAAGGTATTTTCAACATATCTATCTTGGATTAGTTTAGCAGCATTTATAAACAAATATCTTTTAGCAGCTGTTGCTCCTTCCTCAGCATTCAAACAATTCAAAGAGAGCATAATAGCATACAGTATCAAGATTCTCTGTGTATTTTTCATCTTTATGCAGCTTTATTTTTAACCTCTATTTCTTTTATTTTTACTTTTACTTTTTGACACAGGTTCTCTGTATATCTTTGTCCTGGAATAACTCTGTAGACCAGGCTGTCCTTGAACTCACAGAGATCTGTCTGTCTCTGCCTCCCCAGTGCTGGGATTAAAGGCATGTGCTACCACACCTTGAACTCAGAGATCCTCTGTCTCTGCCTCTCAGGCATTGGGATTAAAGGTGTGTGTTACCACACCTTGAAGTCATAGAGGTCAATCTACCTCTACCCCTTGAAGTCACAGAGGTCAATATGCATCTACCTCCCGGGCATTGGGATTAAAGGTGTGTACCACCACACATAACCACTCTCTTTTTACTTTAAGAACTTTAACTTTTATCCTGCATTTATTTGTAACACACTATAAACCATTTAGAGGTTTTCTTCGTCTTTGAATCTCTCTTTACTGTATATCTCTCCTTTTTTTCTGACCACATGAGCCTAAAACCGTGGCTTTGACGGCTGGATCTAGGCCATTTCTTAGCTTTCCAGCTTCATGGCAGAGGTACCACTGGAGCCTTTTACTGCCACAACTCTATGGCATTTCAAGGTCCTTGTCAGCAAGCAAGCTGCAGCATTCTGCTCACAGACCACTCTCAGTCAGACTGCTGGCCTGAAAGAGTCAGAGTTTGCCCTGGCAGGACGGCCCAGAAAGCCGGCATTTTAAAACAGCACAGCTTTTTTCCTGCTATGGCTGAAAACTGAAAAGCATGCATTCAGCTTTTCACCAACACCGTTTAAGTGTTTAGTGGCAGGACCTCTTAATGAGCTGCCGGGTTTTGCAGCTAAAGCTGAGTCAGGAAGCCTCTCTTAGACGAGAGCATTTGCTTGCCTCTAGCAAACAGAGTAGACCCGAGAAATTGCTGCTACCAAGAAAACATGCTTTACTCTATTCTTTCCCAAACTTTTTCAAGCTTTCTGTGGATTCAGTTATCCACGTTGGCGCCATCTGTAGTGATGGGTTGTGGGCAGGCCTGCTTTTCGTCCTGCCCGGCTCCCGCACGGCTAGCTTAGTCCCAGAAATAACAACACACAAATTGTATTCACTTAAGCACTGCCTGGCCCGTTATCTCTAGAGAGTTAGTTACTGACTAACTCTCATATCTTGATATTAACCCATTTCTATTAATCTGTATCACACCACGAGGTGTGGCTTACCGGGAAAGATTCATCATGTCTGACCTGGTGGCTGGCTCCATGGCGTCTGGCTCATAGCCCTCTTCCCAGCATTTTGTTCTGTTTACTCCGCCTACCTAATTTTCTGTCCTATCAAGGGGCCAAGGCAGTCTCTTTATTGACCAATGAAAATAACACAATAGACAGATAACCCTCCTCCATCAGATAATGAATTGAGGTCAATCATATTTCTAGACTATAATAAAAGCTTTATCTGAGGGTTGGGATGTTGTCAGGACTGAGAAACTTCCTGCCCCCATAAGCTGTGACTGCTTACTAGACTCATGATTGCTATTTGCCCATCTAGAAGTAGAATAGACAGTTATTTGTGATACTCTAATAAAATAGGAAACAATTTCTTTGTTCATTCTATTACTATAATTTAACCTTCAACATTTCTATTAAGATACCCTTTGTTCTTTATCACTTGTATACTAAGCATATTATCTAGCAGCAAGATAAAAATGGACTTTTTTCCTGAAGTCAGTCTGACATGGCATAATGTCCTTTGCTACCTATTAGTATAATGCTTTGCATTTTTAAATTGTAAGTGTTTTTTAGTATGTGATAGCAAGATGTAATATATATTTATGCCTTGTTTATATGCTAAAAGATGTGTCAGATGACCAAAAGAGATTATAGTCTAGTGGGGATATTATACTATATGGTAATCAGGTAGAATAGATGCCATAGTTTTGAAAAAAAAGAAAGAAAGAAAAATAGCATCTATTTTGCTGGAGTTCAACATTGACAGGTTTCTCTCGTTTCAGGGTAGGGGAGTGTGGATTAGAAATTTTAGACAGAAGGAACAGAGATACAGATACACAGAAGAGAATTGGGAGGGCGATTCAATGAAAACGGAATTTGCCCACATTTATTTTTCATATGGTTATATACTCCAATCCAAAAAGGGAACAGGGAAGAAGGTAAAACATTGCTTTAACATGATTCAACAAACAAACAGAACAATTACCTCTTCAATACCTAAAGCATCAAGCAACAATAACGCTGAGTTAAGTATTCTGTTGTTGAGGCAGGACGTGCAGCAACCATGCCTTAGGCCAAGTGTCCTGTAGGCAGCTACTCCCTGGGACAAATTTCCTGACATCCTTGAAGGAGCAAGAATAAGCCTGAATGCTTTGACCTTTGGCCAAGGTGGACCAGATCAACCTCTGTGGCTTCCACACTATTTTACTGAGGCATTAAAGTAGACGTGATATTATATGGTACATCTTAGAGGAGACCATGTATACATAGGAACTTAAAAGACAGGAGTGGGGTTTTCCAAGTATGAAGACATGATTGAGTGATCTAAAAGTAATTGAAATGCAATCGCTGCTAAGTCTTAGGTATTTGGAAAAGTGTAAAATAGTAGAAGAGGGGAGGGTTGATGTATGAAATTAATAACTGATGACAATAGAAAGGAGGCAGGAGAGACAGGAGGAGGAAGGCAATGGGGGGGGGGTGCAGACACGCAGAAGGAACTGAGAGCCCAGAGACAATGGACTAAGTGGAGGGGTTTGGAACTGGCTTGGGTAATACAAATGGATTCTGATGGCTGGCTAAGGAAGAGAAAGAGGTGAGTATCAATGTTGCCTTTCAATACTTTTACCTAGTAGCTAGAAGTAGAGTGATGTCGTAAACTAGCACAGGGAAGTTTGGAAGACAGCATTGTCCCCCTCTCCGCATCTTTTTTCTCTGGGACAGAGAGAGGTTTCACAGATTCTAATTTATGGTCCTATCCAGCATTTAGCTCTATTGCACTCCTTGTTATGTAATCTGTTCCAGACCAAGATATATGGTGGGAAAATTCTCTCTAACCCCTGAAGGATAGAGATATTAAACATTTTCCTTTGGGGGTTTTTCTGGCACTGTCCCCAGGGGCTCCCCTGTCATCCTGTCCATGTCAGCTGTTTCTTAAGTTTTCCTTTTAAATCTTGTTCCTCTGAAGGTTTGGAAGGGAAGTTCCTCTCTTGTTTTAGGCCCCATTTATAGTGTTGTGATCCTTTTCCTGCCTCTTTGTAGTGCTCTCTCACCTCAAGACCAGTCATAGCCCTCATGATCATGAGTCCATCTCTCCTATTAAATCTCATACCTGAAGAGTATTTTGTGTTATCCCCTTTTCTGAAACATATTTATAGCGATTTACACTTCCCCCTAACCAATGAATAGATTCATGATGGAATCTATTGGAGCATAAAGTGTTTTGAATTTGATGGAGCTTGGTTTCATCTGTTTTGGGGTCATGGTTTCATGTGTGAAGCCTAATTCAAAGTTACGATGGCTTGCAACTATGCTTTATTCTAAGGGTTGTTAGAGCTTTTGCTTTTATACTTACAGCATTGACTTTTAGTTTTTTATTTCAGAATTTTACTTTTTAAAGAAAAGAATCTATTACATGTAAACGAGCCTTGTGAATTTCCCCCATCCTTGTTGTCATATCAAGCTGTGATGTCATTGTGCTGGTCTTGTAATAATCTCCACCTGCTGTGAAAAGCAGCTTCTTTGGTGAGAAGGTGTCTTGGGATTTATATTGTGTTATAAAATATGACCAAAAGGAGGAAAGGCTTTATTTCGTCTTACATTTCCATATATCCATTATCAAAGGAATTAGGGTGAGAGCTTGGGAATGAACTGAAGTAGAGGCTGTGGAGGCATGCTGCTTACTACTGCTCTCATTGCTTTCGCAGTCTCCATTCTTACACAACCCAGGACCACTTCTCCAGGAGTGCACCACCCACGGTGAGCTGGGCCCTCCCACATCAACTGTTAATCAAGAAAATACCTCACAGGCTTGCCCACATGTGGCATTGTCTCAGTTGGGATTTGCTTTGCCGAAAGGACTGCAGGTTGTGTCAAAACACTAGCAGCACAAGGGGTGAGAGCTGTACTTTTCCGTGGGTATAAATATTTATATTGTGTGATGTTAACAGTGTGTTTAGAGAGCCTACCATGGTGGTGCATACATTTAACTCCAGACATCAGGGGGAAGAAGCTGGTGAAGCTCTGTGGGTTTGAGGCCAGCCTGATCTACAGAGTGAGTTCCAGGACAGCCAGGGCTGTTGCACAGAGAGATCCTGTCTCAAACAAACAAGCAAAACAAACAAACAAGGAATGTGTTTAGAAATTATATAGACCCTAAAGAAGTACCCACTACTGTCATTTTTCTAAGCTAATTTTGTAGTATATTCCAATCACTTTAATTAATTTTCCCAGGATATATGAAGACTGCTTTTATCTTTGAATCTACCTGATAAGCCAGTAAAAAATTGACCATAAAAGAGGATTTACTTATAGATTCACAGTTTTAAACCATCTTAATTATTGAAGATTTATAACACACTTTTAATATTTGTGAAGTACAAGGACTTCTGATATCTTATTCTTTCTCCGAATCATTTTTTTAGTAGTTTTCACATGAAGTTTAGGAACAGGATTTTGATAGGGATTGTGTTGAATCAAGCTTGGAGGATGATTGCATGTTGGCGACATTAGTTCCCCTGACTCCTGAAGATGGGATATTCTGTTTATTTGAAGTGAAACATGCTCCCGGAGATGCTGAAGCATGCATGGCAGACCGTTTATATTATGTTTCATGATCTGGGTTGATGAGAGTGACTGACCAGGTCTCTTCCTCTTCTGTTTATTTTGACCGTCATAATGTCTTTCAACAATATTGTATAGTTTCCAGGATATGCAATTTGTACTTGTTTTAATAAAGTTTAAATATTCTTTTATTCCAGGCTATCATAAGTGTTCTCATTATGGCTATCTAGAAATACAATTGGTTTTTACATATGAATTTTGTATTTTGCAATTTTGGTAAGCTTACTAGTTCTAATTGTTTTACATATAATTCATTCAGAATGTCTGTATTCAAGATCCTGTCCACATGCAAACAGAGATTCTCTCATTTCTTGCTCATCTGGGTACATTATTTTATTGTCTGTTTGTGGCCCTTTTATTTTATTGTCTATTTGTGGCCCTGGAAAAGCCCACAGTACAAAGCCGAATGGAAGCCGAGAGAGCATGTTCCCCCTTGTACCTCCTTGGAATAAAGCACCAGCATACAGAAAAATGCAAGAAGGATGTCTTTGTCACGAACACGCCCCTTCCTGGTCTGGTTCTCTGGCTCTTTCTTTGCTCTGTCTAGAAGAGCACCCAGCCCTCACTTTCCTGCACAGAGGTGGTGAAGTCTTTCTCTTTCTCTATGCCAGTTTAAATGTCTGTTCTCGGCAGTAAATATGGGGCATTCTGATTGAGAAGACTATGTGAATCATCTCATCCAGGGATCTTGTATCAAGATGGCATGTTAAATGAAAGCTGAGAATTGATGACTTTTGCTTACATAGTTATTAACTTGCAATTCATAGCTAGCATTTTCTTTTCAAATATTAGAACTATTAGATTTTCCCTGTATTCAGGGAACTTAACTTTTAATTTTGTTTCTCTGGATTTTTCTTTACTTACACACTCATTTACCTACTAATCAACTGGATTTTCTTAAATAATATGTATCTATGTTAATTCTTAAGCTAAACAAATAAAATTGAAATTCATGGATTTGTAGATTTTAGGAAAATTTATGTGATGTGAAGTAATGAATAATTTCTAGTTCTGAATGAAAGCCTGGATCTCTTCACTGTAACATTTACACACTAGTCTAAACATTATATACTCATTGAAGAGAGTCGGAAAAGCAGACACAGAATCCCAGAGATAGTTTAGCCTGATATCTGTCCTAACTGGTATCGATTGTGATTCCTAAACATAAATAGTCTCAAGCTACTACTGTGTACTTTAGGAAAGATAAAATCATCAAAGATGAACCAATGGAAAGTATTCCCTACCAAAAATATAACTTAGGAAACAAAAGAATAATTAAAAATTAAAATTAGCATATCTGAGAGATTCTAAAGTTTATCTCATACATGGAATCAGATCAAATAATAAGATAAATTGAGACAATAATATGAATGCATAGTTGCCAAAAATAAATTAAATGTGTTAATTCGATGAAGTAAATGTCTAAAGAAAGCCACAAGAATTAGTCATTTCTTAGGACTGCTGTAGAAATCACCACAAACCATGTGGTGACTGAAACTACCAAGAGTTCGTTGTGTTATGTTCCTAGAGCCTGGTAATGGGAGCTCAAATTGTCAGCAGTATTTTTTCCTCCTAGGAGCCCCAAGAGAGCATCCACCCCATACCTCTCCGTGTTGCTGTGATCACTGGAAAGCTTTGACACCTTCACTGGGACCCACCACTATGACATAAGTCTCCATCACCAGGGCATCCTTGTGCTGGGATGTCTGTTTCTCTTCCTCCTTGAGAACTTGCTGTTCTGTTAGCATCTGTTGTGACCATGACTGTCTCTCAATTACACCAGAGACTCTCCTTATTACAAAATAATGTCATATTTTGGGGGTTCTATTGTATAGGCATCTTTAGAGAACCACCATTCAACTCACTATAGAAACACATCAATAGAACCGAAAACTTTAGAGCAAAAGTGGTTAAGGACCCAAAGCATAAATTCAGTGACTGGAAACTTTCCAGATCATTAGCCACTCGTGTAGGAAAGGTTCAGAGTCGTGAAGATGGAAGCTATCCAGTCATGACCACCATCCAGTCAAACAAACATTAGTCCAAGATTTCAAGGCAAATACTAGGGACAAGGGGGCAGGAGAAAGAAACAAGGAAAGAATAAAGGAAGAGTTTTGTAAGGTGAAGCAGGATTAATTATTAATTTTAAAGAACCCAGCAGGTACCAACCATGGTAGGTGAACACAATACAACCAATTCAGGAGAAATTCATTTGTATATTTCCTGGGAGAATTTCTCTACTCAAAAGAAAAACTTCCAGAGGAAATGGCTTATTTATAAAGAAATTTCATAAAGATAAGTCAAATTTTTCTTCCTAATTTGTAGAGTAGCAATACTTTCACCTTCAGAAAAATATAATTATGATGAGCTAAAATAACCCTCCTGGTTATGCTTCCTAGGGGATGCCTTAGTCAGGGTTCCTGCTGCTGTGAAGAGACACCATGGCATTGCCGCTTTTATAAGGGAGACATTTAATATGCATGACTCACTTATAGATCAGAGGTTTAGTCCATCATCATCATGGTGGGACTTGGCATGCAGACAGAAGTAGTACTAGAGAAAGAGCTGAGAGTCTTACATCTTGCAAGCAACAGGAAATGATGTCAGACAGTGGGCAGTATCTTAAGCATAGGAAACCTCAACACCCACCTCCACAGTGACACACTTCCTCCAACAAAGCCACACCTCCTGATAGTGACACTCACTGTGAGTTTGTGAGGACCTTCAAACTACTACAGGGAATGGAGCTGAGGTAGCTCTTGGGATGAAAATCTTTCCCTTTTATGTTCTTTGGTTGAAGGGGAATGCACCAGAGGAAGGGGAACATGAATCAAATAATCCCACACTTGCTTCAAATAGGATATAATAAGAAGTTCTTTATTGAAGGGAACTCACAGATCACAATGGGGAACAGGAATGGAATCCAACATCCAGCTGTGGCAAGCAGAGAGAGCCAGTGAGCAGACCCATGGACTTTTTGGTACTCAAGACCATACCAACTTGGTCCAGCCTCTCAAAGGCCATAGGCTGAAGGAGGTTCCCCATCATTTGGTACCTTAAAGGATTGTCTCTATAATTTAAAGGGTAAATGTGAATTATGAAAAGCAGGACATGGCAGTGCCTCTCAAGCTTTAATATGTATATGAACCAGCAAGGAATTTTGCAAAACATGGATTCTGATTTACAGGCCTTGCTTGATGTCTGAAGTGTGCCTTTCTAACAAGCCCTTATGGTGTGCTGTACTGATGGTCCAAAGAATGACCTGAACAGCAAACATAAATGCAAGTTCAATACCAGGGGCAAATTTTTGCCTTGCTAATCTAAAAGTTTGGTGTGTGGAAGATTTACCTGTGGGTATATTGAAAGGTAATTACCTTGGTTCCACTGGGAGGCATTCCAGTTCAGAGTTATAACACCTACCATTTCAATAAAATCTATTCTAAATTTTAATACATTAGGAAGTATGTGTGACAAGATTTAAAAGATGGAATTACATTTTAGAATCACCATGTTATATAAAATAGGTCCCTTAAATGCATTTCTCATTGCAATTGTATATCTTTGCTCAATATCTTTTTACCTACCCCATCCTCTTATCTACTGACGACTACCATTATACAGAGTATTACTGTAAGTTAAATGGTTTTGAATTCCTCATGTAAGTAAAATCATGTGGCACTTGTCCTTTTGTGCCTGGTTTATTTAATATAATCTCCAGTCTCAAATAATAGAATTTACTTTTTAAGTGATTCAGTGTTTCATTGTGGTCATACTCCTCCGTTTCTCTGCCCACCTGCACATGAACACTTGGCTGGTTCAGTATCTTGACTCTGTGAATAATACTGCAATGAATGCAAACAAGTAAATGTTTCTATGATATACTGGCTTCATTTCCTTTGACCATATAGCCATTAGTGTAATGACTGGATTTTAGGATGTTCTTATTTTTGATTGCTTAGTAACTTGAATAATGCTTTTAATAACAATAAGGAAATTAGTCCCAAAGTCTTCATTTTACCCTCCGACAGATTCTTAGGACAAGGTCATAAAGCACTCACAATCTTTGCCAAGATATCATAAGAATGGTCTACTCTGAAATCTCTGGACCTGGGCCTCCGTAGTCCTCAGTGTCCACTTCTAGATTCCTGCTAGGATGGCCTGCTAATCCCATCACGTTCGTAGTCCAAAGTAAGAAAATCATGCACTTTATCCTCCTCCCCAAAAACAGCATGGTCAGGCCTGTCACAGCGATGCTCCACTTCTGATACCAGCTTCTGTTTTCGTTACTTTTCTATTGCTGTGGCGAAACACCATGGTCAGGGCAACTTATAAAAGAAAATGTTTAGTTTAGCCTCACAGTTGCAGAGGATGGGAGTCCATGCCTTCATTGTGGGGAGCATGCCAGCAAGCAGACAGACAGGCATTGGAGCAGCAGCTGAGAGCTCACATCATTCACATGTCCCCTCCACCATGGCCACACCTCCCAGTCCTTCCCAAACAGTTCCACTAGCTGACGACCAAGTATTCAAACACATGAGCTGGCACATACCACCACACTGGCTGCTTTCATATTCTTTTTTCTTTAAAAAAAAAAAAAGAAAATTACCCACTGAATATACTGAAAACCTACCAAAGCTTGAATAAGCTGGACAAGAGTGGATGCCTTGCGTTTATTTTGAAAAGTGACTGTTAGGAGTATTACCATACTTCATCACGGTAATTCCATGATTCAGTCCAGTGAAGTTCACAGTAGACACAATAAGCAAATAGGGGGTTCTTCCTGTGGCTGAATACTCTCTACCCCAGTTTTCTGTAGCAGTCCTCACCTGACTCCATCAAGCACACCTGCCCTACTATTCATCCCAAGACATCCCATCATATCATTCTGATTTATGGCTAAGTGTTTCTTCTTTCTTTTTTTAAAACTTTTTTAAGATTTATTTTTTGTTTTATATGCACTGGTATCTCTCCTGCATGTGTTTCTGTGTGAGGAAGTTGGAGCCCATGTAACTAGAGTTATACAGACAGTTGTAAGATGCCATGTGGTTGCTGGGAATTGAACCCACGTCCTCTGAAAAAGCAGCCAGTGTGCTCTTAACTGCTGAGCCCATTGCTTCTTTCTTTACTAGCCATGTGGAATACCTCAGGCTATGCATCATGTTCATTCTTGCATGCCCAGCTGTCGGCACTGCACTTAAGAGCCTAGTGTAAGGATGTAGACGTCAGCAGATCTACATTCACATTTCATTCCTTCAGCTCCCCGCTGTGTGTGTTCTTGGGGAAAATTGCTAACGATACTCAGGGCTCAGTTTCCCTTTCTGAAAATGCAGAATTTAGACTTTAAAGCATTGTTTGGGAAAAATTCATTTTAATTTCTTCATTCCTGGCTCAGTATAAATAATAAAATACTAACAGTTGATATAATTAATATTATTATTTTAACTCAGGCTATGAGAAAAACTCTTAATAAGACCACATAAAAATAAAATGTTATTTTTTTGTGTAAAATAGAAGCAAAGGTCTTTTATTTTACACAGGGATTATGTGACTTGAATAACTTACAGTAAGCTGTAGTTCTTTTAATTATTCCGCACAGACTTAGGAACTCACTGCAGAATATAGTCAGGTTTCCAAGATATTACTCTGCATGGCCACTTGAGGTTTGACATTAATTGTGATGAAAATATCCAGGAATGAGCTGGCATGCTGAGCTCAGGGGTCTTGTATTTGACTCCGTGTACAGATTTCAAGGTAGGAGACCACACATAAGGAAAATAATTGGACATTTTTATACTGCAATGTCACAGGTAGCTTTATCTACCTCTGAAGAACTTCTATTTAAGGAAATAAATTGAGCAGAGCATCTTCAATCTGGTAATGCATTAGAGGAAGTACTTTAATTGTCTTTGGGGAATCAATACACATTCTACTATACAATTAAAATATTTTTTTTCACCAAAAGGTACCCTGATACCATTGAATTCTGAACTGAGGAATCATTATCTGCGTTCAGGCTACTCATTTGTGACTGCTTTCCATGTCCACAGACTCAAAACTGTCCCAGGGCTGTGCCGATGATCATTTGTAATCAAACCACACCTTTTTACACATGTAGCTCTCAGACTGGTGCTCTGTGCGCTGACTGCTCCAGGAGCCCCCGTGCTTCCCCATTTTCTTCTCAAATTGCTGCTCTGAAAGTTTTCCAGAAGTTTCTCATTGTCAAGATCTCTGCCACCAGTCTCAAAACCTTCCAGGCATCCCTTTCTGGCCTTCTCTGGTTGGTTCTTCCCTTGCAGGTCTATGTTGTAGTGGATGTCGTGCCCTGTGTCTCTGTCCCTGTCCTCGGCTTGGGTCTGACAAGGGTCACTGGCTACCTTTTCCTCTAAGGACCCCGATTAAGGTGTCATTCTGCACATGATGCACTTTCTTTTGTATGTGTGTCAGAGTCATGGTTATCCCAATGATTTTCGTTGAAAACAAATACCTGCATCTCATAGACATTTTGAAAAGACATTTCTAAAATGCAAATTTCCGATTGAAAAAAGTCAAAGATTCAGCATTGGAAAGTGGTATCTGATGTGGTGCTGTCTCAAATCATTCCAGCTAGGGCCTAGCAGATGAACCCTGTCTGCTCATGCCTTTACACAGCTTTAACTTCCTGTTCCCCAGGCAGTACAGCCTTGAGTGGGCTGCAGAGCACAGGACTGCTTGCTGCTACTGCTCATCTCTATCCCGCCACAATAACAACATTTCCCTGGTACATCAGTGGGCTGAATGATGGTGCCTGTCACAGAAGGTTGTATTTGTTTGGTTAATGATTATGTAAGCTAAAATGCATCCTATTATCTTGAAAGTAAAAAAAGGCATAAGGTTCATCCAGCTAGCATCACTTTGACTCATCTGGGTTTCAAATGGCACAGAGCATTTCTTTTCTTACTATTATAAACCAATCTTGTTTTTAACCTGATCCTCATGTGGTCTGGATGGTTCATAATGTATCCTGGAAAAGAACACACCCCAGACAGATATTGCCTAATAAAAACTCTTCAGTGAGCTTGATAATAAAGCGGTTGGATAGCCACCAGGAAAAATTCTTTTTTCTTAGGCAGATTAGTCTTTATGTATATTTGACCTGTATGTTGGGTTTGTCTCATGCTTCTCCATGGGATGATAGTCAGTTCCCCAGAAAGGAGGACACTTCAGTGAGAGGAAAATCCTTGGAAAATGATAAAGTACTATGTAAATACATTAACACTAAGTCACAATGGACTCACAAATTGGTGTTTCTTCAGATAAAAATAAGGCTGCTGGAGTTAGATTCACGGTTCAGGAGCCTCTGGTTTGTTGACCACTATGGTTGTCTGACTATGTTTCCTTAGATCTTGTTCAGTAATTTCCAAAAGTATGTTCAGTTTAATGGAGCATACTTTTCTCACTGAATCACATTTCATAGGAATGGTGTATAGTTTGGAGAAGCCAGGTGAAATGTGATGAACTTTGTCTCAGGGTAAGACTTGGTTTTGAACTTTCTCACCTTCCCGCAGTAGCTTTACTGGCAAATCTCTTCCATAAATACCAACCACTTTCTCAAGGTGATGCTTCTGTTGCTGGGGAAGTCAGGGACAAACACACTGGAACTTTATACTGTCCTGTACAAATGCTTTCTAACACGGGCAGTTATTGTGTTATTAATTCCTCTGATGTCCTTTAGTTAAAACCACCAGACAAGCCTGCAGTTGCAAATATGGGGACTAAAATAAAAATCTAACTTATTTAATGGTAGGTGGATTTAAATGACTTCATGAGACATATAAATTGTTTATGAACTTCTGGTAATTTTAATTAAAATCAAAGCTTACTTCTTTCATCCTAAATGTGTGTGTGTGTGTTTATTGTATTTTATTACTCCATCAAAGAGATTTGCAAAAGTATAAAAATGAATGAATTATTACTAGACAGCATTACTCAAGAAAGAAATGAAAGCAAATTTGTTTTTAAAAAGAGGATAATTTCATTGTGTGATGAGCACATAATTTAACTCAGCTTCCTGGCATCCAGGCAAAAATGAAAAGAGGCTAAATTATGTATTCTCGGTATCGGAAAGGAAAATGGAAAATTTGAAATGTTTACATACTTATTCACCTTAGTTTCTTCCATGTCACTAAGTTTGCATTTGAATCACTTTGCTTAAATTTAAGAAATAAGCATTTGTCTTCCTTGAGAATTCTTTCTTTATACCAAATTTTGGGTAGCAGAAGAGGCTGAAGTAATTTTTCCACAGAGAAAAATATTGAAAGCCATAGGTCCATCTAAGCCATAAAATATTGAATGTGCATTTGGAATTCTGACTTGTTGCATGGTGACTAGTCCTCGGAAGTTTTGGGGATATGACTGAAAAATAATTTAGCTTTAATTTAAAAATGTTTGTAGGGAATGCACAAGTGTACCTTTGATAGTGATTCCCAAGGTGCAAACTTCTTTACAGTCTTACTCTAGGAAAGTGGTTTTTTGTTTGTTTTTAATGTAAAAACAGAGGAACTGGATTACCCAGTGATAGTATTATTCTTTACCTAGGGCTTTTACTATGGAGCCCTTGAGAAAGGATGGCAAAGAAAAGGTTTTTGAACCAACCAATATGCTTATTTTTACCATTTTAGAAATGTTTAGAAATCTGAAGCACAGGGTTATAATTTGTATCGACGCCCCCCTCCCCATCCCTCACTTTCCCCATGCTCCAGGAAGACTGGGAGAACCAGGAAAAGGGGAAAGGAAAATCAAGAAGAACATGTGTTCATTCTCTGTCAGGGGGAACAGTCTAAATACCCTGTGGGCGTGGTCTTGACCCTCTCTGGGGAGGGGTCACTGTTTGGTGGGCTTTCTTAGAGGTGGAGTCTGGACTGAGGCCACTCCTAGGGGAGGGGTCTTGGGGTGGAAAGTTCTACCCAGACATTTTAGACTCTTGGATGTAGGGATGTCAGTGGCTGGGATGAAGCCTCCAACTAAGCATCCTCACATGATAAGGAGGGGAGTCGTGGGTATCGCCGTGGTAGAAAATGAAACCAAACAGCAGGGCTTGGTCCGTGGGGTGAAATGAAGACATTGGCCAACAGTCCCTTAGCTTCGCAGCATCACTGCAGACACTGTGTGTTCCCAGAGTGTTGCTGAAACTTCCATTCTGAACCTCATGGGAGTTTTGAAGTTTTAAGTTTCAATATAAATACAGATATTTTTAGTGTCAGCCATACACAGTTATTTGAGTAGAATTCTCTGTTTTATTATATAGATAGATTTTATTTGTGCTTTAATAGAATAAAATGGGAGAAATAGAAAATATTTAGATTAATTTATATTTGATTTTATTCATCATATAATTTGATTTTCAGTATCAAATAACTTGTAAGAAGGTTATAAGGCTACATGTGCCGGCATGGAGGTATTTAGCTGTATTAGGTATGTGTTTGTATGTGACTGAGTGGACTTATGTGCACGGGTGTTTGTAGCTTCCTGCCATGATCACAGTGCATAGAACTAAAAATGCAGATTGATTTTGAACCCACTGGAACACCAAAGGCTTTATTTTCATAGAGCTGTCTTATATAATTTATTAAGTTGTGTTGTTAAAACAAAAGCTAATTTTCAAGCTTTACCAAGTATCTGCATAATAAATGTATCCTTTGTGTCAAGTCTTTTCCCAAATACAAATCAAGCTACACTTGTGTGCAGTTTTAGGTGTGTTCATTAATTCTTCAGTCTTCCCAACAATCTCGTCAGAAGATGGGGAAGGAAATAGTTTTACTCAGCCTTTGTGGTAAGGAAACGGAAATGAGCTGAGAACAGCTGTGGACTTCCGGCTTGTACAGCTCGGCTGTTTCCTGAGTTGCAGAATGGAAACAAATACTTAGTGTGTTTGCTGCTGTGTCTGTGTGGGGAGAAACTCAGAAATCAATAGTTCTGCAATGGAAATGTCTAATAAGAGCTTAGAGTTTTGTTGTTGCTTTTTGATACATTACTTTTTTGTGTTTTGGTTTTAGTTATTTGATATGTCTCTGTAGCCCTAACTGTCTTTGGACTTGCTCTGTAGATCAGACTGGTCTCAAATTCACAGAGATCCACCTGCCTCTGCCTCCCAAGTACTAGGATTGAAGGAGTGCTCATTACCAGCCAGTGATACACTGCTTTTTATAGTAAAAAGTTGGTCCTTTAAATTACCATAACTGACCCCAGGAAATTAAATGCTGTCTTTTAGATTCTTCATCTCAAAGATCTCTTCTCACCCTCCCCCCGTCTCTCTCTCCTCCCTTACTCTCTTCCATATTAAGATGGTAGTAGAATTTCTTAGAGCTAACACCTGCCTCCTAGCTAAAGGTTCCCAGTGCATGGTCATCATAATGTCAGTTTAAAGAGAGTAAGCTGAAGAGTTCTGTGAATCTTCACACTTCCTGTGCAGGCCAAGGCATGTGGAGCATTGTATTAGAGTCCCAGGTAGAGTAGGGAGGTATGGGAAAGAAAGCAGGAATGGGAAGGTGGTGTTGGAGAGGCAGAGGCAAACTGGAGGCCAGCCTGATCTACATAGAGCATCCCAGGCCAGCTCGGCTACAGCAGTGACGTCCTCTTTCTGAAATAGCAGCAACAAAGCCAAGCAAACAAGCCTACCAGAGGTTCTCAGCAGTCGAAGGCCTGGTTCCAGTGTTGTTTCTGCTGCTGTGTTAAAATATCTTGACCCAAAAGCAGCTTCAGGAAGGAAGAATTCTGGATCACAATTGCCAGGTATAGTGTTTCCTTGTGAGGAGGTCACAGCAGAAACTTGAAGCAGCTAGACTAAGAAATGAATTTTGTTGTGGGATTTATAACCAGCTTGTCACTGAGACCTCTGAATAGGATGCTATGGCTCTTTCTCCTGATGGACATTTGGTTATTCCCAGACGAGGATTGTTATGAACAATGCTACATGTCTATAGAAAAAATCCAGAAATTTTTGTTTTAATAATACTCTTCACTTATTTCAGTGTGCTCGTATAGGTGCATGTGTGCACATTGCACACAGAGGTCAGCCCGCACTGCTGCTGTTCTTATTCTATTACACCATTTCCCCCTTTCCTCTCCTCAGTCTAAATTCTCTCATAAACCCCTCCTTGCTCTCTTTCAAATTCATGGCCTCCTTTTTCATTAATTGTTGATTATGTATGTTTACATTTTCATAAATACATGAATTTAACCTGCTCAATCTTTCTAATATTACTCGTGTGCATGTTTTCAGTAGCATTGGATAGCCAACAGCTGTGATCCTCCCTAGGGAAGACTACTTCTCCCACTTTTAGAACTCCGTCGTTGCCTATTGGTCTTTGTGCAAGGTTGAGACCTCATTGGGCTCCCAGATCTTCTGGCTCTTTCAATTTTTTCTACTCTTCTTCTCCAATGTTACCTAAGTCTTTTGTTCAGGAGTATTTTGTAGAGGTACCCACTAAGCCTGGACGTTGCAACTCTGCATTTTGATTGGTTGTGGCTTTCTGTAATGGTCTTTGTCTGTTGCAAAGAGAATTATTCTTGATGAGGAGAGAGGACTACATTTATCTGTGAGTACAAGGAAAAATATGTATAGATCATGGTTAGGGACTATGCTTGTTTAGTAAAGTGGTGGTTGTATGTTCTCCTACAATGGGTGGGAGAACCATTAACTCACTACTCCTGTGTACAGGTTCCTGGTACCAGGCATGATTTCCCACTTGTTGAGCGGATCTTAAGTACCACAGAGCTTATGTGCCCACACTGCACTCCTAGGGTTATCCCGCCTTGCTGGATGTTGATGTGCTTCATGGGCGCCATAGCTGGGTAGGATTTGCTTGTTTGCCTCCTTTGAAAGCTTACGTGGTACTGTCAGGTATCATGAAAACTAGTCCTGATGAAGGAGACATTTGGGTCAGTTACAGTTACTCTAGGCCTAGTGTCTGAAGTATATGGTGTCTTCAGCAATAGGGACTAACCTTCCAGCTCTGCAGGTAAACAAGGGAAATAAAAATTGCCTGTAATGATTTGGGACCCTGTCAGACAACCATGACCAGTAACTCAGATGAGAGCTTCTTCTCACTCCTGGCGTTGTAGATGGTCTTTGGCTCTTGGAGGAAACATTGCCAGCCCAGATAGGAAATTTATTTAAACTATCTGTGCATATTTATACACTGGCTTACATGAGATACTAGCCAGTTGTTAAGAAAAATACAATCATTAAGTTTGCAAGTAAATGGATGGAACGAGAAGAGATCAAATTAAGGGAGGTAACCTAGACCCAGAAAGACAAACATTCTGTGTTCTCGTGCGTCGGAAGCATCTACAAATCACCAGCTGTGAGTAGGCATCCTGGAGTAGCTGCAGAGACCAGGAAATAAGAAGGGACCACTGCTGGGGTATCAGGCAGGGGCGGAGAAAAATAGGAGAAGAGCAGGGTTTAAGTGATTTGATGGAAAAATGGAAAAAGCAGGATGGGGCTTTAATTAGAAAGAGGGAGGAAGAGCAATGTAGAATAAGAAAAGGATGGTAAAGGCACGATAGGAATGTCTAAAAAGTCAGAAGAAATCATACCATTAATTATCTACTTAAAAATACCTTTAATACTCTGTAGGTCTTTAGAAAAAGATATGACAGAAATGCTCAGATATTCTTGAAATATAAAAAATATCTCTAACTGTCTGACTACTTGGTTAATAGTATTAGGCTAAAAAAATTACTTCGTTTAAAATTTGAAGTCTTTTTTAATGTTTCTCTTAAATGTTCATGTTATTTTAATTTTCTCTTTGGTTAGGATGTTTACTTCTGATTTTGAAATTTTGTGAAAGAATGTTCTGAGTTTTCCTGATGGAGCATTTAATTGTTTTCCTACCATACATCTTTTTAGCTATTTTATGAAAGATTGCCTTGGTTTCATCTTTAGTTCTGTAACTTACTTGATTTTAATTTTGGTCTCTCTCTCTCTCTCTCTCTTAATTTCCTGCTATACTTCTTGTTCTTTGATTGTTCCTTTTTTTTAGCATCTTGCTTTTTAAAATCTCTTTGAAAAGGTGTTATTTTTAAAGCACAGTGTCTGTTATCAACATATTTAATATTCATCTTTTGATTATTGTGAGTTTCTGTCAGGCTAACCCAAATGCTTGATGATCCCTGTATGTGTAGTCATGTTTAAGCACTAAATGCCTGATAATCCTTGTATGTATGTTCCTGTTTAAGCACTAAATACCTGATCATCTTTGTATGTGTATTTGTTGTAGGGAGGTTGCTTGTTTGTCCCAGCCGCTTAGTCCCAAAATAACCACTCAGGAAACCACATTATTTGCAATACTGTTTGGTCAATAGCTTAAGCATGTTTCTGGCTAAACTCATATCCTAAACTAACCCATTTCTATTATCTGTATATCACCACATGGCTCTGGCTAACCGGGTAAAATTCTCAGCATCTGTCTCCGGTGGCTCCATGGCCTCTCTCTCTCTCTCTCTGTCTTCCTTCTTCCAGCATTCAGTCCAGTTTTCCCCACTTACCTAAGTTCTGCCCTATCAACAAGCTAAGGCAGTTTCTTTATTGATTAACCAATAAAAGCAACACATAAACAGAAGGACTCTCACACCATTTCCCCTTTTCTGTTTAAATAATAAAGGAAGGTTTTAACTTTAACATAGTAAAATTACATATAACAAAACAGGTGTCGCCAGTCGGTGGTGGTGCATGCTGTTAATCCCAGCCCTTTGGAGGCAGAGGCAGACAGATCTCTGTGAATTCAAGGCCAGCCTGGTCTATAAGAGCTAGTTCCAGGACAGGCACCAAAGCTACAGAGAAACCCTGTCTTGAAAAAAACAAAATAAAAACAAAGAACAGGTATCAAGCAAGAATTACAGTTACAACATTTATATCTACTTTCTATCTATTCTTCAACTCCATCAAAGACTCTAGAAGGATATAATGTTACCTAAGTTAACAGGAAGTGCATTGTAAGCAACTTCCAAAACTTTAGAAATGACAGAGACATCTCGCTACCTGGACAGTCACCCAAAGTTTTTCTGTATTGCTGGGGCATCCATCTTCATTCGACAGGCCCATAGTATCCAGCAGACTTTTTCACAAAACAGGAAATTTCAAAGACAGTTCTGTCTATATTGGCAGTTTGTCAGTCACTTCTTCTGTGTCCTGCAGAATGTCTTGCAGACTCTTTCATGAAGCAGGAATCCCGAAGGATCAGCTCACCTTTAAGCAAGTTCAGTAGTCATTTCTCTATGGATCCTGCATGTCCAGTTCATCTAACAAACTCCATAAGGAGTCTCTTTGATTCCCATCTCCCTCTTGAAGTAGATTGGTGCTGCCAGGAGCAGATGTGTCTCACTGTCATGAAAAGTCCTAAATTTTTAAAACATTTAATGTCATAATCTGAAGGTCTCTGAAAGATTTGAAGAAGACCCAACTAACTGAAATATATCTCTATATATCTAGAAAACCTAACTAATATGATTACAATCTTGACTATTATATATGACTATCTCTTAACCTATATTTCTTATACACATTACATTTTTAAATGAACTACACAAACACCTTAATCAAGGGCAGAAATATACATATACAGTATAACAAAATTTATCTTAAATTTATATCAATAAACCAAGATCCATACCAAAGCAAATTATTCATCTCTACAGCATATTCCCCTTTAAGTATAAACAAACATTTATAAACAATATTTGGGAATATGAGCATAGTTCTGTCCATACTTCTTCCTGCTGTTTGGGGGCGCTGTTAATCAGGTCTTTCATGATGTAGCTTGTGTGCTAGATTCATCTCAGCAGTTGGGTGAAGTAATTTTTTGAGACTGTTCATGGCGACCTTTCAGGGGGGGTCATGCTCTAGCAAGCCATATTAGCCTGGAATAAATCCTAAGGTTCTCATCCTCTGTGGAGAGAAAAGAAGAACCTCTTTTCCAAAGCAACATATCCATAGACTCAAACTTTGAAGTCAAGATACCTTTATAATATGCATTCTGGTTTAGCTTAGCAGCCCATACAATAAAATATCTCTCTGTACTTAGCTCATTCACAGTCAAAAAATTCAAAGAAAACACAATAATATACATAATCTAGAATTGTGGGGGTCGCCGTTCCACACCACCCACCTCCCACGAGTTCCATATTGTCCTAGGGGTTAAAACACAAGACGCACACACACAGATACAGAGTTCGAGTCATCCTCAAGAAGAGAATGCCCAATTTATTCAACTTAATCCAGGGTTAAATACTTTTGGCCCCAGTAAAGAAAAACTCCTCCCACCCAGAGGGGGCTGGGGAAACTGGAGCCTGTGAGAGCTTCTCCCGCAGGCAGGTGGTTGATGGTGCAAGGCAGTGTCAGACAGGTTAGATGGGCCTTGGCGCCTGAGCTTCTTTTAGGCAGGTTGAGAAATTACCATTTTAAAGTAAAATAGACCCCCTCAGGCTATTGTACCAGGCTGTAGCAGAAGCAAGCATGGAACTTAGCAGGAAGCTTAGCTGGTTAGCGTAAACATTACTTGCATCCTGTGTTTTGGCCTCAAAAAACAGGGAGGACAGGGCCTCACATAGACTGTCTGTGAGTTTTCCATTTTTACATGGCTTATTTTTATTTACTTCCTTTTAATCTTTGACTATCTGTACTCTGTTTCTTTAAAGATTTTACCCTTTCTTTAAAGCATTAACTTTAATTTTATGACTCTCTATACTCTTTTTCTTCTTTCTTCCAAGCCTGTGTACATTTATCTAACAGTATAACTCATCTGTATTTGTCTTTACTGCATATCTGTAATTCTTTACTGTCCAGGGATGCTTTTTAAAATGCTAAGTACTTTTTAAAGCTTAACCTGTGCCATTACTTTGGTATATATGGTACTTTCTGCTTGCCTGCCCAGTCTAAAACTTAAGCTGTACCATTACTATGATATATATGGTACTTCCTGCTTGCCTCACCCAGTCCAGCATGACAGAGCCACTTGTGCCTCTGAACCACTCACACTGCCCCACCTCCAGGCACACAACTGGCCCATGCTGTCATTAAGCAAGCTGCATCAGTCTGCTCTCAAACCACACTCAAAATGCTCTGTAGCTGGACCCCCTGTCTCAGAGTCAGAGTTTGTACTGGCAGGACAGTCAAGAAAGCCAGCATTTCAAAATGGTATGGCTTTTTTCCTGCTATGGCTAAGTCAGGAAAACCTCTCTTAAAGGAGCTGTGGCATGCTGCCAGCTGAAAAAAAAATGTGGCTAAACTTTGTTTTTTTGTGTGTCTAGAATTCCTTTCCAGGCTCTCTCAGGTTTTACATGGATTTAGTCTACCATGTTGGCATGCCAATTTGTTGTAGGGAGGTCATTTGTTCATCCCTCCTGCCCAGCCATGAAATAACAACTCATAAAACCGTATTATTTGCAATACTGTTTGGCCAATAGCTTAAGTGTACTCTGGCTAAATTCATATCCTAAACTAACTCCTCTCTAATATCTGTATATTGACACATGACTGTGGCTTACCAGGTAAAATCCCCAGCATCTGTCTCCAGCAGCTCCATGCGCTCTCTCTCTCTCTCTCTCTCTCTCTCTCTCTCTCTCTCTCTCTCTTCCATTCTTCCAGCATTCAATCCAGTTTTCCCCATCTACCTAAGTTTTGCTCTATCAACAGGCCGAGGCAGTTTCTTTATTGATTAACCAATAAAAGCAACACATAGACAGAAGGATCTCCTACACCATGTATTCCTGTTTAAGCACTAAATGCCTGATAATCTTTATATGTGTATTCATGCTTAAGTGCTGAAATTATGATTAGACCCCTGTCTACATGTGTGAGTTTATAACATGATAAGCTGTTGTATAGGCAGGTATAGGACAGGAGACAAAAGAGAGGAAAAAATAGAACTGAATCTGCATGTAAATGTTGGGTTCCTTATTCACCATGATGAGCAGTATAAGCTTATTTCTGTAATTTCTGGGCACTGAGAAGATGTCCATGTCCGAGACTTTCTTAGTCACTCCTTTCTTCTTAGATGCAAATTGTCTTTATTCTGTTGTCTGTTATGTCTTCTGTGTTATTATTCACTTTACTTATGACTGAACATTTGTCTGTTGTCTCCACTTGCCATGACCATTGTTAATGTAATTCACTTCTTGCTTTCTGAATATAAACATCAAGCAAAGACTTTAGCTAATTATTCTTGTACAGTTCAGAGAAATGCTGAGTTCTAATATCCTGAAGTTACTTATAGCTCCAAAATGAGTCACTTGATTTTATGTATTTCCAGGGTGTTGTTCCTCTCCTCCTCCTTTTTCTCTTCCTCTTTTATTTTTAAATGCTGAGTTTTTGCCATAGAACAGATGGAAGGAATTACACACATGAAGCACCATAGAGCACATGAAGGGGTGACACACATGAAGCACCATAGAGCACATGAAGGGGTGACACACATGAAGCACCATAGAGCACATGAAGGGGTGACACACATGAAGCACCATAGAGCACATGAAGGGGTGACACACACGAAATGCTATAACTCTCCTCTATCACTTCTCCTTCTACTCAGCACTGGCGTGTGGAGTACACTATGACCCAGAAGCCTCTGTGAAGAAAAGGCAGCCCTTTTGTCTGGCTGAGACTATTAGTCCTTTGGATAGTGCAGATGTCATGCTGGTGCCCAATAAATGTTCCATGTGAAGAAGGTGATCCGGCCTGTGAAGCAGTCCAGAGAGAGTTTTCTGGCATTTTAGGAGAACAGATCACTGTACTTTAAAGAACCCTGCAAGTGCTTGAATGAGTTTTAGAGTACCCTTAATTACTGTGGATAAGAAAGCAGGAGTCCAGGGGGAATGGGCTAGGGTGCTAAGTGTCTCATGCATAAGCCCTGGATTGTTGTTGTTTTGCTGCTGGGGAGAACACTTCACTTCGAAGAATGCTATTTTTAAGTGCCTTTGTTCACAGCATTTCAAGCTCTTGGAAAGAAAGAAAACAGGAAGGTAAATTGGATGGTTGGGATAAGAGGAAATGCTTTCCCCTTGGGGAGAAAGTGTGGAAAGCCAGATCTCTAGTTGTCTTAGCAATTTTCACCTGTGTGGGGGACTGCAGAAAGTAGGGACAATGGTGGGCATGCAGGGTCCACAAACTCTGCTCACAGTAGGTTATGGGAGCCTTGACCAGCAGCCCACTTACTACAGGAGAATGTGATCCATGGTTATCACAGGTCCTGTGGGATAGCTAAATCTAATAATAGGGCAAATGCCAAATGCTGAAGATTGTGATTTAAGTAGGTAACTGTCTAGGATAGATAGACATAGGAGGTAAATTGACAGAATCCAGGGTTTCAAATTTTTTACTGTTTCTTTCAATTTAGATCAGCTATGTCCAAGAAAGCCAGGAGCTAGAAGTATGGAGACTGGGATATACCATAGAAACGTGATTGGTATACCTTACTCGCTGAGGTTCATGCAGGCTTCAGGACTATGACATTCCAGAGGTTCCAGCTGTCAACTGTGATCTTAATTCCTTGGCAAATGCTTCCCTACCTCTATATTTTGTAAGATTTTTTTTTTGTCTTTTGAGGCAGGGTCTCTCACTGGTCTGGAAGTCATCAGAAGGGCTCTACTGGCCATTGGTGTTTCTCCAATACCCGCTGAGATGACAAGTAAGAGCTCCTATGGCCAACTTGTCTGTTTCTTTCTGAATGGGCTCTGCAGGATCTAACTGAGGTCATTAAAACCCTTAACACAAACTAGAGATATAGGAGAAATCTTTTTCTAAAATAAGTACATGTGATCCTAAGCCATATTTAAATAAAACTCTGTGTCTTAGCCTCCATATCATTACCCTGTTTCTCTTTACGGAGAAAACCAAGGCACACAATGCAGTGGTTCCGCCTGGACCACACAGTGGTGTAAAACAAGGACAGTGGTATTTTTAATACACAATAAACATGTTTTATGGAAGAACTATACTTTATATCTACACAGACAGCCCATCTTTTCCAAACAATAGCCAAAATTAAAATTAACTCTGAAATCTCCAGCACAGGAAACTGCTTTTAAACTGTTCCGGGAGAAGGGACCCACAACACATTACAGAGCCGTTCCAAAGACTACAGCTGGAATTACTATGCCTTAGATGTTTTTCCTGAACACATTAAATTGTAGTTTGGGGTCATTTTTCTCATCTCAGCAGTGATCTCAGGTCATAGATGAGCAAACTAACATTAACATATTTACAATTAACTTGCTGTTAATATGCCTTTTCTTATGTTGCTGTCTTTCCCTTTAGAAAAATTCTTGTATTTATAGAAAACTGAAAAGAAATGAGAAGAAAAAAAAGAGATCAAAATATCTTTTATTACTAAAAGAACAAAACTTAATTGCTTTGAGAGGAGGGAGGGAGGGAAGGAAGGAGAGAGAGAGAGAGAAGAGAAGAGAAGAGAAGAGAAGAGAAGAGAAGAGAAGAGAAGAGAAGAGAAGAGAAGAGAAGAGAAGAGAAGAGTAGAACTCCCCCAATGATATGACGGGTCTCTCTGATAAAAGCCAAATCACAAAAATGTCTAGTGCTTCTTATGCTATTACTGAGCATCTGCTAAGAAATTCTACCTTCTATGATTTTAATGCCTTATAGACTTATGTGGGATTTCTCTTTTACCTGGAACTGAAGGAATTTTGACATCAAAAATAAGCCAAAAGATTTGTAATGCTTTTATAATAAATTGATTTTAATGTAAAGGTTATGCAAACAAAAGCCAGAGAACATTTAACAAACATATCTAGGTAACCCAAAATATCACAGAATATGCCCCCCACCTTAACA
This sequence comes from Myodes glareolus, assembly GCF_982192425.1. NCBI lineage: Eukaryota > Metazoa > Chordata > Mammalia > Rodentia > Cricetidae > Myodes > Myodes glareolus. The sequence goes on from NC_142040.1 coordinate 5,134,038, forward strand.
CCTGGCCATGTTCAGCTAGCAGTTTACTGGTCTCCTACTAGGAGGCCTTGCCATCAGCCTGGGTAGTTAACAAAAACTACTCTCTACTTCTGTGAATCAGCTATGAAACTCCTTAA